>NC_068411.1:13096107-13408607 GCF_023724105.1 Carassius gibelio | reverse complement strand
TATTTATGTATTTTTTTTTTTTTTATTTATTGTTACACTTGTTGTGTTCCCTGTCAAAAATGGCCATCCTACAAATAATTGCTTGTTTAATTGCCGGATATTGTTTTCCAACTTGTTTTCTTTCAGTCAGCACAGGTTTTGTATTTGTTTTTTGTGAATCATCATAGGCCTCATTTTAATGAACAAATTCTGCTTTTTACTCATTAAATGAGGAGCATAAACTCACATCAATGAGGCTTATGATCAGTCAGTTCCAAATAAATACATGTTTTGTGAATGTTTTATTTATTTATTGCAATTGATGCATATGCAGACACCTCATTGGCCGTATTGCCAGCTTCCCCCTTCGGGATGACAGAGTGTGGGGTGCAGGGTCTGTGGCGCTGAACCGTTTTGTCTCAGATTCCTCAGGGGCCTGTGTGGCATTAGTCTATACATGGCCTTTTGATTCCTTATAATCCCAGCGCAGGCGGCCCGACGCTGGCAGCCGATGAGATATTCCCCTCACAGCTCGTGATTTACGACCTTGCAGCCCGGCACTTAGTACAGAGAGATCAGAGGTGCTCTGAGGCCAGAATAAAAGTTTTAATATGCACACCTCGTGATTCCAACACATTCTGCTCTCTGGCTTTACTGCCCAAAGAGGATGGGTCAATAAATGTTGAAAAAAATTGATCCAAGACTGCAAAGGAGACTCTGCTATCAAACCACAGCCAAAGTCTAAAATTATTTTCCTATTTTATAAAGAGTGTTCCTAAAAGCAAGCTTACTCTAGTCTAAACTGCTGAAGTGTTTTTGCTGGATGAAAAACATGTACTCAAATAACCCTTCTGGCTTGGACATGTTTTTCAGATGTGTGATGTGAATCATTGTTTTGATAAACTTTCATTTCTACTCTTAAATTCTTCAGTACGATAACAGGTTTCCAATCACTTTAAACAAGGAAATGCTTAACAAGATTTTCTTACAGAATGTCAACAAAACATTTAGCCTTATAACAGAGTAAAAATGCACAAACCAGGCCTTAGTCTTCTACATTTATGAGTTCATCTGTATGGTAATTTAATGGCGTTTACTGTTTGCTTTCCTCTTCAGTATGCACTTCCCGCAATGGTGTCCTTTTTACAAGTGAACTAAAGACTCAAGTGCACATCTTTTGTGAGTGTGAAGCCAGACTTTGCCAGCAGCATCTTAAAGTTCTGCCTGTGGATCGTGGAGTGAAGATGTCATTGTGTTTTAGAGCCGTAGCCACATAGTTGCGAGATTTGCCAGCAGGGTTGTGAATGAAACACTTTGGCATCGATGACTACATTCTAAGGGAGTTTTGTCCCTACATGAAAATACATAAATCTCATTTTAACATAAACTGATCTCTAAATCTCTTGCCTAACTTAAAAAGAAATAGGTCTATACCATATTAAGAGTAAGTCGAAACACCATGCCCTGAAAGTAATGACTTCAAAACAAACAATGAAATCTACCAAACAAATAATAAAAAACCGAATGGAAATGCTCAGCGTGTAAATTCAGGTTCAAACTGAATGTCTATATTGAGTGTCCTGGTATTGTGCGCATCTCAGAAAGCCTAATGGTTAGCTTAAGAGAAAAGTAAACCTTTTTGAAATGTCCATTTTAAAGTTTTAAATAATACAACAACCCAGCTAACAACGAACAGTCTCAGAACTTTAGCTAAGGTTTCGCAAACATTCTCTCAAAATTATGAACAAATATTCCTCCAGTAACGTTAATAGAATCTTCATTCAAAGTTACCTGGTCTTTAATAACATTCTGAAAACATAAGCACAAAAACTTTGTATTTATAAAAATACATTTTATTTCTGAAGTTGGACATTCATCTAATTATTATGCATGTTAGTACTTTTTTTCAGAATGTTCAGAAAAAGCTCAAATCTAACATTCCGTTTATCGTTGCAAAATAATAAATAGGAATGTTGCCTTAAAGAGTTCACCCGAAAAATTCACTTGTCGCCACCTACTGGCGCAATGATGCAAACAAATTTGAATTAAGCATTTTGGTGAATTGATTCAAATGAGCCAAATCACTGCGAGTAATCAAAGCATATATTTTACATACAACAGCTTCATTACACATAAAGGTTGTAATTTTATGAATGATACAAGGCATATTTACTAAATAGAAAATGGAAACTATAAATGGGCTTGACACACATTTTTTTATACATCAAAAGTGTTAGGATAAAGATACAGATAATGGCTTTGCTGCAAACCACTTATACATATTTATATGTATTTTCTGCCTCCTACCTTTTTTACGTTTTACACCACTGAAAGACTCCCAAATCAATGTTTTCACCGCACTGTCACGATGTGATACAAACAGTCTGATTTGCATTCATAGCCCCACGCTCTGATTTAGAAACAGTGATATCAGAGCTTGTCTTCCCCTTTCCCTCCCCTCAGTCCTCCCCTCTTTTCCCCTCTATTTCTGTCTGTATGCCAGGGGGGTGTGCTGTAAATGGCAATACCAATTCACCTGGACTTCACTAGCTTGTAATGGGCGCATTTGCTCCAGCCCCCCATCCCGTGCCTATCATAAGGCACAGAGGTCAGCTCTCTACTCCCAGCACTTGATTGAAGGCATTTATGCCAATTATGGGAAACAGCCTTTCTAGGCTAATGACCTCAGGAACCTTGGACTTTTTCTCCAATGGCCTCGGTGACCACACTACCTAAGGTCACCGTCTCTTTATGGGTCTTCTCTCCCTTTTGGAGCCACTGAATTGAGACACATTTGCATTTTTCTGTATTCCAATGCGATACACACAGCTGGTCTTTGTTATGCATATTCATCATGGATATGTATGTAATTGTGCCGCCTTATATTGTCTGTAACAATTACAATCCCCCATTCGGATGAGACTGAGCATCTGAATACTCAAACAAATGTGTATTTCTATGTATTAGTAACAGTGTTGTGGGTAACGCGTTACAAAGTAACGCGTTAGAGTACTCTAATTACTTTTTTCCTGAAATTTGTAACTTAACGCGTTAGTTTCGTGCGTAAGTAATCAGTAACTTCGTTATTTTTTAAAAAAAAGTAATCCGTTATTTTAAGGAAAATAAAATCCCAACTGCAGCCTGCTTTTTGTCAGACAGTAGTCCTAGGTCTACTGTGCCACCTGCGGATGTATCAGCGGAGCCGAAGCTCTGTGATCGTAAAGTCAATGGCTGTGATGCGTCTGTGCCCTGCGTCTGACCCTGTGTGTGTGGGGTTTTTTTTTTCGAACTCCCGGCAAGATAGCAGAGAGGACAGCGTTTGGTTTATGGAAGTACGCACATTATTTTCAATTTGTCAACGAAAAAGAAAAGAACATAACGGTAAAATGCACACTCTGCTTTGGTGAAAAGCTTCTGTCAACCGCCAAAAATTCTACCTCAAATTTAACGCTACGTTTTAATCACTACTTTGAAGAGTAAATGTAAGAGGACTGTGTTAAAGCGAATTTAGGCTTGTGACTGTGAGTGACACTTTAATAATAATTAGTTCGGCTATTAAGCGATTTGTCATTTGCCTGTGTGGCAGTGAAGGATTTAATTCGGTTTGTTATCATTTTTGTTTGACAGTCAGCTGTTAATTTCTGTTAGATCTTTGGCTGGCTGGTTGTTCATCATTTCTAAATGGATTTAAATCTGCAAGCCTGTTTAAGGTTGTGTTTACAAGTAAGCATACTTGTACTTTGATAACTGCATTATTTAAAGTTAAAGAAAAATCAGGAGTCATCTTGTGGTGCTCATAATATACAGTAGCCTAGTCTACCCGGGCTGGGTAACGTTAGGTGCGAATTTTGATTAATAATATGTTCTGTGATAATAAATAAATAAATAAAACGCCATGTGGAATAGCCGATTGCTGACTGTCTTTCCTGTTATTGTTATCCTGCAGTGTTAATTTAGTCGGATGACTGACGTTATTCATTGTCGGGAGTCACGACTTCTAGGTGCATTTAAAGGGGCCAGGGGCTGTGTCTGTCGTGTGTGAGCCACTGCAAACGGCTTTTAATTTTTGGTAACGCATGAGTACTCTAACGCGTTACTTTTATGAATAGGTAACGCTGTATCATAACTGATTACTTTTAATTGATGGTAACGTTGTAACCTAACTAACTACTTTCCAAAGTAACTATACCCAACACTGATTAGTAACAGTTAAACTATAACCTAAAGAAACAAGACAATCATTTTCTCAAACAGCATAATGGACGCATTGCCATATACAGCTGACATGACACTAAAACCACAAAACACTGTGAGCATGAGTCAAATCAATAACCTGCATTTCATTCAATTTCCTCTATGAAATTAAAATGAGTTTTTAACTTTTCCCATTAAATATAATTGCAGTTCATCTAGTTTCATAAAAACTAATGATGAAAAGAGGCCTGTGGTTAAGATTTGGGTAAATGATGGGGCAGGAGTTTGCTTATAGGGCCCCATCATTACAACGATTACCCTCTGTTTGTAGGATAGAAGACGCAGACTATTACTGAAGAACCATATACTGATATTTCATTGGGTCAGTTTGGGTGAGGAAAAATTTTTAATTTTTATTTTTTTTCCCCCTCATTAATTTGTTATAAAGGATACAAATAAAATATATAAAATTATCTGTTTGATATAATATATAAAACATTTGTATAGATTATAATAACATTTTTGTTAATATAATAATATAAAAATATATTTAAAATATTTTCATGATAAGATCATAATTACATTTGTAAACAAAGCACCCTAATAGTACTGAAATTTTATTTGGTCAGTTTGGGTGAGAAAACATGACACTTTTTTTTGTTGTTCTCATTAATTTGTTGTATTAATTTGATATGATTAAATATAAAATATATAATTGTATATTAAACAAAATCATTGTAATGTATTTTTAATGTTGCAATATTTGATTAAAAATAAATAAAATAACACAAAATTATAAGTTTAATATAATGTACTAAAACATTTTACTTTGTTGTAATACTATGTTAATAATAATAATAATAATAATAATATAAAATGATTTAAAAAAATTACTCAATATTTTCTCAACAAAGGGGCCACAAGGTACCTTAAAATCTTATTAAAATGCTTTAACAAAAAAATCTCTCAGTAACTACTGTTTTTTTATTGAAAAAAACATTTGAATTCGCTGGAATCACAAAATTAATTGTGCGTAAAAATTTATATATCACTATATCTCCGCAGTTTGTGTCCATTCAAAAATTTGCAAACAAACAGCTTTATCATATGTATAGCAGAGATACTAGACGAAATACTGTAACCAATACAGTTTCCATTATAATCCCTGAAACTCTTAAATATTGACTTAGGGAATGTATTTTGGGCCCTGAAACACTGAAATCTCTAAAAACCATGATGCTAGGAGTTTTGTTCCCATAGGAACCAGACCTAATGGTTTAATCCCCCCTGTTCCCTGTGTATCTCTCCCCTGCTCCCTCTTTAAACGCTCTCTCGCTCTCTCACAGACCTTGCAGCCTAATCGAGCAGCACCTATTGCTCCCGCTGTGAGATTATTAAGTAAATTATTTTAAGATCAAACGACCAGCAGTAACAATGAAGCTCAGTGCAAAAACTTCTGCTCTTCCATCCCCCCCATCCACCATCCCCACCTCCCCGTTCCTCTCAAATTAAAGCTCTGTGGGGATCTCTCCACACCTCTCAGGTGAATTCCCCCAGTGCCCTACATCCTCCCATTAGTAGCCTTTTAGCTGCAGGCCAAGGTAGGGCTCGCTAATTGGCCTCGGGAACAAAACTAACCCACTGACAGGCACAAACTCGCAGGGAGCTAAAATGGGCAAATTGCCCCTGTCCCGGGCAGCTGCTGTGTGACCAGTGTGGCCAGAGGCAGACTGGACTTTCCCGGATCATGAACTGGATCAGGTGGCAGTTTAACGTGGCTGGGATGGAGTTTAATAACTACAGTGTTTCAGGTTTTTTGTTCAGTGAACGGCAGAGTAAGAGTTTTAAAATCAGCTCACCAATATTTGATAGTTCATTTTAGATCTCATTTGATGTAAACATTATGTCACAAGCTCTACCCCCAAGTGAAACATAAATATACTAAAATGTATTTGAAATAGATTATTTCAGGCTAAGTATACACTACAAATTCATTAAAATATTTATGTGCTTAATAAAAATACCCAGCAATTAGCATACTAATCTGTACTAAAGTGTGCTAAACTGAAACAAATAATTTTGTACTTAATGCACTTTAATTGTGCAGAAGTAGTGCTGATGTCCAACTAAAGATATACTGAAGTATATTTAATTGTGCTAAAGTGGAACTATTGCAAGAAAGGTACACTTTAAATATCTTGCATTTAAAGAACGACATATAAGTTCATACAACTCTCATCAATAGTGGCATTGAAACATATTTTAAGCCTAAAGGGGTCATATGATGCTGATAAGAACATTATTTGGTGTAATGAAATGTTTTATGCAGTTTAAGAAACATTATTTTCCACACAGTGTACATTATTACTTCTCCTCTATGCCCCGCCTTCTGAAACACGTAGATTTTTACAAAGCTCATTGGTCTGAAAAGGGAGGTGTGCTCTTATTGGCCAGCTATCCAGTGCATTGTGATTGGCGGAATAACTCAAAAGTGTGAAGGAAATGTTACGCCCCTTATCATATTGTGATGCCCTGTCCAGCCGGAGCGACGAGACATAAACATAAAACCCATTATAAAGGTGATATAAACATGATTTCTAGTCGCGTCCTCTTTTGAAAGATTAAACAAAGTAGTTTCGTTTTCTCAATGAAATAGCGTCACAAACCGCGGCCTTGAGTGAGCAGAGGCCGGCTTGAGTGAGCGTCCACTGGGCTTGCAGCAACCACATGTGATGACCTTGGGCTGGACTCCGCTTCGTCTACGGTGAAAGCCGATCCGGCGATCCACAGTGCAATGTTGATGTATTTCCTCAGCGACCAGCTCCAGGCAAGACGAAGCGGATATCGTCCTCTTTTGGAAGACCAAACAAAGTAGTTTTGCTTTTACCGTGAAACACACAGCGTCTACATGACATGACGGCGGTGGCAACAATACTACAATGAGAATAAAATGTCCGCCTTCTTTCATTGCGTGAACATCTGGACGGCATTATGCAAATCTTCCCACATAGTGATGTAGAGATGTGGAAGCGTGTTAGAACGAGCTGTTTAAGGAGGGTGTGGACCAGTCTTAACTTTGATTTAAAAAAAATATCTCTTTGGATTTGAGACTTTAGTCTTTGCAACTTTACAGATCTTTTCTTCTTAAAAGAGCTTGTAACACTCCAAAGAAAAAGGAAAAATTTTAATTGCGTAATATGACTTTAAGAATTAAGAAATGTGCATTGTGCACACGTAGAACTCCAAATAAAGTTAAATTATAATTTTTATATCAGTAAGTCTTGAGCTATATGTCAGTAAATTTAACAGATTTGAACTATACTATGATTTTATTTTTTTTATTTTTTACCAGGGACTTTAGTCTCTTCATACGTAGCTTAAAGAAAAAGATTACAGATATCAAATGAAACACTTAAAAGATCAACACGGTAAAGCATTCAGTGTCGACAACAAAAGTTCTTCCTTCCATTGTGATGCAATGTTAATGCAAATGAGCCAAACTGCCAAAAAATCACACAATGCCTTTTGAACCTGCTAATGCTGGTCATAAAATCTGGTGTCATCTGGTGCACACATCCTTATTCCTTTGAGGATCTTTTGAATTCAGACTAAAATGTTTATTTTAATCAATCTATGACTCTATGACATTTATTTGAAATATAAGTGTTAGGCTACAAGCTACTTCAACACAGTGTAATTAAGAAGTATTTTACATTTTGGTGAATATTTTTGAATTTGTAGTCGCATTTGATTTTCTTACAATTTGTCTGTTTGAAAATGGAAATGCTGCTTCATAAAATAGTTAAGTTTTTTTTCATGAAATCGGACTGAGCTATTCAGAATTCATAATTTATAGCAGTTGAGCTAAACCTTAAAAACAACACTGACCCTCAAGCTCTTTCTAATAATTATGAGAATGTGATTTTTTTAATATAAAATCAAAAACAAAAAACAATTGGAGTATTTTTCTGGCACAAAACTATATCTCATTTAGGACAACAACTTGAACACATAAATTTACACTGAACGAAACAAGCTCTAATTGTCTTGCCAATAAAGCTTTATTAAATTGAATTGAATTGAGAATTAGTGAAAGCATGTTTGATTACACTAGGTGTGGTATACCCAAAATTTATGTTTCTTTGAAAGTAGCTGCTGAAAAGTCCAATAAAAATTAGATGCATCGCTAGTTATTTACTCTTTAACATGTTAGTTCTGAATACCTTGGAATATCTACATTTTCTATTGTCTAAAACAACACTTAAAGCGTGAGAGAGAGAGAGAGAGAGAGAGAGAGAGAGAGAGAGAGAGAGAGAGAGAGAAAATGTGGGCCATTAGGTAAGTTCTCAAGCCATTATACAGTGATTACCCAAAGAGCTTATGAAAGGTTGCTTTGATAGTGTGTTTTTAAGTGGGTCAAAGAAAGCTTCTTGCGGCTCAGGGTAATTGGAACTTGAATCAATTGTTTGTAATGTATGTCAGCATCACACTTCAAAGTCATTAATTTAACTCCACCGAATGAGATCTGTGGATTGTCAAGGTGTTTCTAGAGCAATGGGAAATGATTAGTGCAGTCAATTCCTGTGTTACCTTGACAAAACACAAACATGAAATAACTAATACAAAAGCAAAATTGATTATTTAAGCATTTCATTAGCACCAAAAACTAAGAGGACATTTTCCAAAGAGCAGGAGGAGCTACAGCCAGTGTCTTTCGTCAGATTTTGGGAGGCAGTGTCATCCATCACATGCTCTAATTCCCGATGGCCTCCCATTGAGAGTTTGAAATGTGCATGTAATTTAATTTGAAGCCCCCCGGTCACTCTCGGCATCCTCCCTGCATGTTTGTCAATGTGCTGTAATCTCATGCTCAGTGGGACCTTAAGTGCTGATGAAATCAGATTGTTGAGTGTCACGTCATTAAGGAACGCTGCAAATCAAATGGCGAGTGAAGTGTTCAACACCTTTCAGCACCTTGTTACTGAGATATTTGCCTACGGCTGTTTGTTTACATTTTCCATTCTTAAAGGAAAGGTTAACCCAGAAATGAAAAAAAAAAACATTACTTACTCATGCTCATATTCCAAACATATATGGTGTTAACTTTTCTGTTAATTTTTTATTTTATTTTATGTTATTTATTTTACTTTTTATGTAGCTCTTGTCATACAATGAAAAAGACATGTGTATAGGTATATATATATATATATATATATATATATATATATATATATATGTGTGTGTGTGTGTGTGTGTGTGTGTGTGTGTGTGTGTGTGTGTGTGTGTTTTATTTAAAAATATATTTTAAAAATATATTTTATGTTTCATTTATGTTTAAAAAATATATACCTTTTTCCATATTTGAGGGGTGAACTTTCCCGATTCATTTCAAATTTTTCAGACTTTTGCCTGCTGACTGTTGTGGAATGTGCATATTATATTACAATTACGAGCTTTGTGGGTCAATTTAACCTGAATATTCAAAGTTTAAAGGCAGGTGCATAGACCCAAAAACAAAATGTTTTTTGTTAATTTTGATAAGTATTTGCATGCATGCATTTGGCAGATGCTTTAATCCGAAGAAACTTGCACTGCATTGACGTACATATCAGTTTACACATGTTCACACCGATGCCAGCACAACATGGTGGCTTTTCACACATGATTAGCTCCGCCATCAGCAGCAGGTCTGCTCTCTAAGCAGATTTTGTCCTGGAGCTGACCCCATCATTAGGCCCTAATAATCCAGTCCTTCACTGAGATCGCCAGACCACTGCCTGGGAAATGCAGCTCTCAGCCGTGTCTGGTCCTGACGGCAGCAGGGCTGCGGGAGGTCGTGATTAATAGCGACGAGAGTCATATTCGGGACACACAATGACAAGTTGTCCTCTATCATTAGTGCCGTGTGGGTGCCGGTAGCTGCGCAAGCAGATGGTACCATAGGAATGGCAGTGAAGGGACTCATCAGCACTGACCACCTAAACACACATGTGTTAGATGAGATGTACTACAGCTATTATGATCAAGCAGCTATAATTCAGAATCTATCTCATGTTCTTTCAAATAAAAATACACAATTACACATTTAATAAAAAAACTCTGCAATTCATACACACAATGACTTGAATATACCTCCTCTATGATGAAAATGTTTTTAAATTCTTTAATTAAAATGTATTTTTAAGTCCTTAATTAAAATGTATGATGCAAATGTGACCCTAGGGCTGAGGTACAACTATTTGAAAATCTGGAATATGAGAAATATTGAGAAAACTGCCTTTAAAGTTGTCCAAATGAAGTTCTTAGCTATGCACATTACTATTCAAAAATTAAGTTTTTATATATTTATGGTAGAAAATTTACAAAATATTTTCATAGAACAAGATTTTTACTCAATATACCAATGATTTTTGGTAAAAAAGAAAAATTGATAATTTCCACCCATACAATGTATTGCTGGCTTTTGCTACAAATATATGGCCATTCTACTTGTTACTGGTTTTGTGGTCCAGGTTCACAATTGTGCTGATATCATAATGAAGAAAAAAAAAGTCATCTGGCATAAACTTTTATTCAATATTAGCAACAATTTTCAAATATTAGTCAATGAAACAGTAATGTTTTTGTTGAATTACAAAATATTTTTTTTCTAAGCAGAGCGATGAGTCTCATTCACATTTAGAAATATTGTTTATTGAATATTTGTTCAAATCAGAGTCATGTGGTGCGACCAACAAGCTGAATTGTTTTTTTTTTAAAAGAAATTATGTTATGAAGTTATGATGATGTTTGGGTTTAACTAAAAGTCATGTTATACCATTGCCTTAAAAGTGCAATTATATTTATGAATTAACATCTCACAATATTTATGAAAAAAAAACTTTTTATGTGAAAAAAAATATATATATTTAAAAATTATTTTATTTCGAAAAAATGATTCACGTGTGTACACACAAAATATAAATGTTTCATTTTAATTGATTTTTACACCACGTGACTTCAATAAACTTTCTATGAACTTGCCACATTTTCTTTTTCACTCTATTTTTAACCAATTATATAAAATAAATAATGCAAATCGTCTTTTAACTTTCTCCTGTCATGTTTTAATTTCTCCTGCAGTTGTTCTCGCACACTATGTACACAGGTCTTCCTGTCATTTAGTGCGCTGCGAGACAGCATCTCCGTTATCTTCACTTTGACACCTTTGAAAGTAATCCATTAAAATAACAATAAACGGATGCAAAAACAAAACAAAAAAGAGCCAAATGTCTTTGATTTACAAAAGCCGAGCTTCTTGTCCTTAATTTTAATGTTGGGACCTTTGATTTCCTCTTGAATGGAAGGCTTAACTGATGCTAAGAGTATAGGGCAGTAACTGAAGACAATGAGAGCTTTCAAAGTTTAAGTGCCCATTCAAATGCTAAGAAAGCAATGGCTAATTATATAGTTCTAAGACGCTTGAAAGTCTCTTATCTGTCTTACATTAATGCCGAGTCACTGATGTGCTGTTTATTTCCCAGCAGTCATCTGGTTTCCTGCCCAATGAATGACAAGAGAGGAAGAAGGAGGTCCAAGCCTCTAATGATTCCAGTGAATTTAGATTTCAATGGGGAACTGCTCTTAATGACAGTCTTCACAGCTTTGCTGCATGGTAGAAACCACACTCTTCTCTTTCTGTACAAGGTTTCATCTGCTGTCATTTTACAAACATTTCTCGTTTTGAAGCGTAAACCAAAGAGTCCTGGCTTTTTAGGCCGTTTCTTGTGTTTTGATATTGGGAAAAATGCGTCAGTGTTTGCCTTGACTCTAAATGAGCGCTTGGCACTCTGACATGAATGAAGTCATTCATCTCTCGACCATTATCTCAGTATCTACTCAATTATATTAGCAAGTCAAAGCTGTTTTTAAAGCAGTTTGCAATCTTTCTAAGTTCTAACATTCAGTGCTTTACAATACACGGAGCCTTTTAAGATAGTTTGTTCATTCTTGTCCTCCAAATTCCTTTTTTTACACTCTTAATATCTAAAGACCGGCTAATTTCTAACCCCTCTGGCTTTCCAAATCCCCTGTGAGTTCTCCCCAGGGATACGGATGTGCAAAACAATTTTCCTTTTTTTCCAGCCAAATAAAAAAAGTACCATATCACACAAAGCCAGCTTAAATTAGTTGTTGCCAAGCAACCAGCATCAAAAGGTCCATTGCTTAGGGTTGAGGATGCCTGTAATTTAACACTTTGTGGGCACACTGAAATCACAATCAGCTAGCCGGAGTTTTCCGCAATTAGACCATCCGCACTCCCCAATTTAACACCGCTGCCTTTAGACAGTGTTCTGTTCAGACTGAAAGCGGTTCATCCACTGATAACAGAAAGAAGGGTATTGTTGGTCACATTTACCAATATGATACCTTAACAGTTTTCATTCATTCGTTATTTATGTTTAATTTTTATCATTGTGTGTGTAATTTTTTATGTTCCAATATACACTCTTAAAAATAAAGGTTTTTTTTTCTATGGTTCCACGTAGAACCTTCAACATCCATGGAATCTCTCAATACCACAAAAGGTTCATTGGATTATTAAAATGTTCTTCACTTGCTCAAGTATACACTTTTAAAACTAAAGGTTCTTTATTGGCAACTTCAACATCCGTGGAATCTTTCCATTGCATGAAAGATTCATTAGATTCACACATTCCAATATACTCTTCACAATAAAGGTTCTTTATTGGCATCTATGATTCCACGAAGAATCCTCAACATCCATAGAACCATTCCATTCTACAAAAGGTTCATTAGATTACTACAGTGTTCTTCACACATTCCAATATACACTTTTAAAACACTTTTAAAAATACAAATCTATGAAGAACCTCAAATATTCATGGAAACTTATTCTTCATGGAATGTGGTTCGTTATATTATGTTCTTCACATGTTTCAATTTATACTTTTTTTTAATAAAGAAATCTTTATCTATGGTTTCATGAAGAACATTTCCAGGCAACCTTTCCATTCCTCTACCAAGGTTTTTTTTTTTTTAATCAACTGCAAGGACATTATCCTATACGAAACAAAAAATACAACGAATACATTGTCATTTGCATAGTAGAAAATGTTTCTGTGATGATGCAAATCCCAATTTGCATCTCTCACAAATCATGTGAACATTTGTTCCATGATATCCAAATTTTTTGTAAAGTTCAGCTTGGTGATTATTCTCCTGCTGCCCAGATGAAGATTGTTTGTTGATTGCGCTCAGTATTTACGTCTGTCCTGTCTGATGACGGTAGATGAGGCCTTGAGCTCCGGCTGGGACGAAGATGCTTGCCGCAATCACAGCCTTTTACTATCCTTATGAAAATTCAGTTTTTGCAGTGGCCAGCCTGCTAAACCAGACCGGACAGACGCATGTGGAGGTGGTCTGGAGGTACATTGGAGACTGGAGTGCTTTTCTTTCCCCCTGTTGATTGACTCAACAAATCCCAACAGTTATCTAGCTGTCTGTTGGGACTTGTTTACTATTGATTGATTTGATGGGAGAAAGAAATCATTAGGACATTGAAAGCAGAGAAGGAAATCTTGTGATTCGCTGAAGTGGTCTGAGTGAGTTGATGATACACAGACATTTACAGAATATTTTATGAGCTGCTCTTTGTATTGCTCTTTGAGAAATACCTTATTGTAGCTGGCTGTGCTTTTATACAATGTTTTACAATAGACACGAACTTTGAGAGATTACATTGGATCTGATATTGTCTTCTGTTGAGCAGAAGTATCGTATTTTTGAAGAAAAAAACTTAAGGTTGCATTTGACAAAAGCATGGTGTCAAATATTATTACAATTTAAAATAACTTTTCTGTCTTAATGAATTTTCAGCAGCTATTACTCCAGTCTTTATTGTTAGTGTAATATTTTTGTAAAAATCGTGATATATTTTTCAGGACACTTTGCCTACGTTCACACTGCAGGGCTTAATGCTCAATTCCGACTTTTTGAAAAAATCTTTTTGCAAGGCCGTTCACATTTCCAATTAAATGCAACCTTTCGTGATCTCCTGTGTGAACGTGAAATGACCCAGAAGTGACCCGCATGCGCAGAAGAGTACTCAACGTTGAACGACGTCACTCGTTGTTTGCGGAAGTAGCTAACGTTAAACATGGATGTCAACAACAGTGTAGACAACAGCGGAGCTCTTTTTGCAATATTAAAGTTATTTTCCCAACGGAGCCAGCACAATTACAATCTTCCCGTTTTAAGAAGAAAATTTAAAAGGAGGAGGAGAGCAAACGGGTCGGATACATGTGGCCTCTTCGTTCAGACGGAGGACTCATTTCAAAAGATCGGATACGTATCGGATTCAAGAACACATACCCAAATGGCCTGGGTCACATTTGAAAAGATCAGATCTGTGTCATTCAGACTATCATGAAAAGATCAGATACAGGCCGCATAGGGGCAAAAAAATCGGAATTGGGTCGTTTCAGCCTGCAGTGTGAACGTAGCCTTTGCTGAATACTAGACAGTTGAACAGAACAGCATTTAATGGAAATATCAATATTTTGTAACAGTGTATATATACCTTTACTGTCCTGTTTGATCAATTTAATTATGATTTAATTTAATTTTATCCATTTGTCATGATTTATTTAATTTATTACACCAGGTGTGCCAGGATTGCCACTGTTGCCCTCTCAAAATCGTTGCATATCAACTTTTCTGTCCACACAGTTAAAAGTGCTTTGACACGTTTAACATGTTTTTGTGGGTGTGCCGTTTTTAAAAGTTCCTTTTTGAAGGCCTTATTCTGAGTCACTGTGCTTCACCAGGAGGAAATTTACTGGGCTGTAAGTGGTAGGTAGCTAGCATGAAAAATTACAGGAAAGGAAAAAAGAGAAATGAAGCAGAGGAGCATGTTTTGGCATGTGACTGTGGCCTGTGGAGATGTTGTACGCTACATCTGGGAGAGACAGATCTTTGACGCCTCGCTTTTCAGTTGAAAGCTGTAGGAAAAATCCAACTAGCTGGAAGATAACAATCAATAAAATTAGCATAACCGAAAATAAAACTCTTGAGTGAAAAATGGAAATGGCTCAGACAAGTACTTCCTATTGGTGATGCATCTTAGTCTCTCTCAGACTCTTTGACTTTGGTAATAACCGATTGAGGATGATCACAGGGGCCGCCACTACACACAAACCTCTGACCCCAGCTTCAAACGGAGAGCAACAGTAAATCATGCCATGGCAGATGCCCTTATACATTCCCATTGAGCAGCCAACTCCCCTCGGGCCAAGCTTACAGGAATGCCAGTAATGTTAACCGACTACCTCAATAGAGCCTCAGGTGAGAGACACACTTTTATACTGAATTATAGTCTAGCTGCTGTGTTTTCAAAGTAAATGGTTAAAGGAATAGTTCTTCCAAAATGAAAATGCATGAGTTTAGTTTTTCGTCCAGTCAGATTTGGAGTAATTTAGTATTACATCACTTTCTCACCACTGGATATTCTGCACTGAATGGGTGCCGACAGAATGAGAGTCCAAACAGCTAATAAAAACATCACAATAATCCACGCGACAACAGACATTAGTTAGAGAAATAGAGGAATGCTGGGTGTTTGTAAAAACAAAACAAATCCATCATAACAACATTTTTAAAGAAGAGTGAACCTAAAATATGAGTCCTCCAGTGAAAAAGTTATCAGCTGAATCAGGAGAGAAATACGCACAAATCAAGCACAAGCAAAAAAAACTGTTTTAGACAAACATGTCTGTTGCTTTTGATGTGAGGCACATCAAGTGATGGAGGTAGAGTTATTGTTGATTATGGACTCATATTTTGGCCGGCTTAAAGTTAAAACATCTTTAAGATGGATTTGTTTCTTACAAACATGTGGCTTTTCACTTTACAAGACATTACCTGATGGACTGGAGTCATGTGAATTACTTGTTTTTAGCAGCTGTTTAGACTCTCATTCTGACAGCACCCATTCACAGCAGAGGATCAATTGGTGAGCAAGCGATGTAATTTAAATTTTTTCCAAATCTGTTCCAATGAGGAACCAAACTCATCTACATCTGGTCAGAAAATGTAATTTTTGGGTGAACTATTCATTTAATAATTTAATAAACTCTAACATCCCAACTGCCAAAGGTTAATCACAGTAATGGTGACTATTCGAATTAAACTATCATGTTATGTTATGTAAAATGGTTATTTCTCTTACAGTAAATTAGATGTTTTCACAGCTAGCCTGCAGAGATTACAATATATATATTTATTGGAGTAAAAAAAAAAAAAAAAAAAATTATATATATATATATATATATATATATATATATATATATATATATATATATATATATATATATATATATATATATATATATATATATATATTTTACTCCAATAAATTACTTTAAAAGCTTGGCTCTTTGGCATTCATTGTGTCTAATTGAATTTGTTTACTGTCCACACGGTCTCTTTGATAATTTCGGAAAATAAGCTTGTGTATCTAACAGTGTATGCCATTGTTATAGGCCGTTTTGATGTTTCTAAAGAGCAGTCTACCATGGATAAAAAGATGCGACTACATGACCAGCACCGCTTACACTTGAACTCACTCAAATGCAGGTTGTCGTGACGGTTTAGGCCTCCACTCTACTGTCATTTCTGTGGATGCTTCACTCACAGACATCATTCAAAGAGCCAAGGTTAGCGAGAGTCCTCTGTTTTACATACCCGCATAGCAAATGAAGGCCTTTCAATCAGATGGGAGAGTGTGTGCCTGACCACAAACAGGCCCGCCATGACGGATGAAGGGATAAATCAGTTAAGCTTTAAGAGAGGCCGCAAGCTGTCACATTCACACCCGCCGCATAAAATCTGTTGCATACAGTACTTTCATTAACATATTGCAGCCATAACATTTATTAAAAGTGAGCTGATTGAAGTTCTGATTCTCACACACATGCACCTGGCAAGTGTCTAATACAATCCGCAGCATAACTTTCAAAGCAATATACATATCAGAGAAATGAGACGATCTTGTGCTACTTATCAATTCAGCGATGGACAAATTGAAGTCTTGCTCTCTCATTTGTCAAAAGTTTGTTCAATTTTTATACTGCACAAGAGGCCAGCCAGCGCGCACAAGTCCTTCAACGATCGATACATTATCTCCAGCCAGGCTTTGATAAGCAAGGTCCTAATACCCCTGTTTTTCTTCCCTTTTGCTCAAACCAAGTAAAACAAATTAAAAACACAACAAGTCAGTAAAAGACCAATTCATAAAGCTACAGCAGCTGCCTAAGGCCCATGACAGGATGCTGAGGTGAAAAATCAGCGCTGACCTCTCCCCCGGCTCATCTATCTCCTCTTACTGTCCACCAAAGGGGCTTCACAACACTGATTTATGAGCCAAAGAAAAATGCCACGCTGGAATGGGCTTTTGATAAAATTGTTCAAGAGATTCCAGGCTATAAATCCTGATCTTTTACGTCCAGGTCGCTAGCTACTTTCATATTCTTCTGCCATCAATAAGAGGATGCTGGACATGACAACAAATCTATAATGCAACAATATTCCTGGCACTTTAGGAAAACAGTAACATTTATATTTCTCTAGTAAAGATTCTGTGCTTATGGATCTAGGATGTCTGATTTAAAGATGAACTGAAATGTGCTCTGATATTTGCAACATTCTATATATCATTTAAGAAGCAATATATATTATAATTCATAGTCAAGAAAAAAACAAAGGACCTGTTTGTATATTGGGGGGGGGGTGATATATTGTATATAAAATTGATGTATATACAACATACTTACACTTTTATGTATATACGAAGTAATATACAATCTATAATATAAAGTGTTAAAAATATAGATTTGTATGTACTATATGAAAATGCAAGATAGACATAACTATTAGAAATACACACACACACACACACACACACACATATGTAATATAACATAATGTATGTGTGTGTGTGTATATATATATATATATATATATGTGTGTGTGTGTGTGTGTGTTATATGATTTTTTTGCATATTTGTCCCACTTAAGAGATTCAGATCATCAAATAAAATTTTATATTACACAAAGATAATGCAAGTAAATACAAAATGCAGTTTTTAAATTATGATTTAATTCATTAGGGAATAAAGCTGTCCAAACCTACCTGGCTCTACATGAAAAATTAATTGCATCCTCCTGTTAAATCATGAAAGAACTGTGATTAACCACATTATTTTAGAAAGATGAGTAAAATTTTACTAGCCACACCCAGGCCTGATTACTGCCAGACCTGTTGAATCAAGAAATCACTTAAATAGAGCCTGTATGACAAAGTGAAGCATGCTTAAAGAGCAACACGTCATGCTGCGATCTAAAGAAATTCAAGAACAGAAGAGAAACAAAATAGTCGATGTATCAGTCTGGAAAGGGTCATTAAGCCATTTCTAAGGTCATTCAACAAAAAGAAAGAGACTGGGCAAAAAATCGCATCCTTGGGAGAGTTCCAAGGCAAAAGCCATTGCTGACCAAAAAGAATACAAAGTCTTGTCTCACATTTGCCAAAACAAAAAAAATCTTGATTATCCCCTAGACTTTTGGGCAAATATTCTGTAGACTGATGCAACAAAAGTTGAACTTTTTGGAAGGTGTGTGTGCTGTTATATCTGCCGTAAAACCAACACAGCATTTCATAAACAGTAAGCATACCAACAGTCAAACATGGTGGTGGTAGTGTAATGTCTGGGGCTGTTTTGCCGATTCAGGACCTGGATGACTTGCCATAATTGATGGAACCATGAATTCTAAACAGAAAATCCTGAAGAATGATGTCCGGCTGTCAGTTTGTGACCTTAAGCTCAAGCGCACTTGGGTTATGCAGCAGGACAATGATACCTGTATACCAATGATACCAATAAAATGAAAGCCTTTGTGCACACTCAGCTGTGCCACTTCCTCTCTATAGTGCATTTCATTGCTGTTAATGATGAGACCTACCAAAGTTGTGTCTTGAACTTGGCTGAACTTGGCATTGCAGTCATGACTCGTGAGTCCGCATTGTGAATAGCAGCGGGCTGAGCATACAGCCTTTTGGAGCACCTGTGCTCAGTGTGGTAGTGCTGGAGGTGTTGCAGCCGACATGGATAACATCTTCCAGTTAGAAAGTCCAATTACAGAGGGAGGTGTTTAGGCCCAGCAAGTTTAGTTTTTTAATGATCTGTTGTGGGATTATTGTGTTGAATGCTGAACTGAAGTCGATGAACAGCATTCTAACATAGGAGACTTTATTTTCTAGGTGGTTAAGAGCCAGGTGGAGGAAAGTGCATCGTCTGTAGAGCACTTCGGACAGTACTCAAACTGGAGTGGATCGAGTGTGTTGGGGAGGCTGGTTTTGATGTCCTGCATGACTAACCTCTCAAAGCACTTCATCATGATTGGAGTCAGTGCTATGGGACGGTAGTCATTTAGACAGGACACGAGTGATTTCTTTGATACCGTTATGATTGTTGTTGATTTGAGACATGCGGGGACGACTGCCTGGCTCAGCAAGGTGTTGAAGATATCTGTTAGGACATCTGTCAGCTGTGTAGCACAGTCTCTTAGTACACAGGCAAGTGACAGGACCCGCAGCCTTGCTTGGGTTAATTCTAGATAGGGTTTCCTTACATCGGCTGGAGACAGACAGAGCTGGTTTGCATGTGTGGTAATGGTCTTGGTGACTGTCACATCATCAATGCACTTTTTGATATAAGCAGTCACTGTTTCAGTGTACTCCTGCTGGTCTGTGTGGTTGTTGTAGGTGGCTGCCTCTTTAAACATGTTCCAGTCTGTGCACTGAAAGCAGTCCTGGAGTGTTGAGGTAGCATCATCTGGCCAAATTGTGATGAGTTTTTGAACCAGTTTGGCCAGTTTCAGAAGTGGTCTGTATGCTGAAATTAGCATAACAGAGATGTGATCCGAGTTCCCGAGGTGGGGTCGGGGTACAGCTTTGTGCGTGTTCTTTTCTGTTGTATACACAAAGTCCAGTGTGTTTTTTACCCTTGTTGCAAAGTTCACATGTTGGTAGAACTTTGGCAAAACTGTCTTTAAGTTTGTGTAGTTGAAGTCACCGGCTATTATGAAAAAGCCATCAGGGTTATTTGTTTGTTGTTCAGTGATGTGCTGTACAGCTCGCGAAAGTGCATCCTTGGTGTTTGCACATGGGGGGATGTAAACTGCGACAATAACAATGGCCGTGAACTCCCACGGCAGATAGAATGGTTAACACTACACAAACATATACTCCACTAGCGATGAACAGTGTTTTGTCCCTACCACAGCATTGTTACACCACTCTTTGTTGACGTTCACACACACAAGCCACCCCTGCGAATCTTACCAGACAATGCTGTATCTCTGTCCGCTCAGTAGCAGGCCAGTCTGTGCAGCTGAATAGCAGAGTCCGAGATGTTGTCATTTAGCCATGTTTCAGTGAAAACAAACACACAACAATCCCTTGTCTCATGCTGTGTAGACCGACTGAATTGAAAAAAAGTCAATTCATTTTCCAGAGAGCGAACGTTTGAGAGCCTGAGTGATGGAATGACTGGTCTAGCAGGGTTAGCCCTTAGCCTAGCTCGTGTGCCTCCACGTTTGCCGTGCTTCAGTCCCCTCTCACACCACCAGCATTGCCGGTTTGTCCGGGCAGTGTCAGTAGTCGAGGCTGTGGTCTCGGAGTTCGGCTTCTGCAGCAGACAGAGGCCTCGTAGCTTCTCAGTAGTCACAAGTGAAAGCTGATGTTTGTACACACTGCTGATTTTTTTCAGGACCCGGAGTAGCCACTGTGACGACCGCGCCATCATCTTTGTTTTTCTACACACAACTTGATTCTTCTATACACACATATCTATAAAAATTGTCACACATTTTCTATAAACATTACATATTTAATCTATACTTTATATAAACGTGTATACCACATTAATATATTTGCATCTATAAAAGACATATCACACACACGCATTTATATATTTACTTACATATATACACAGTATATGTATAATTCACTTCCAAAACATAATTTTTTTTGTTTGTAATTAAAGGGGGGGGGGGGGGGGGGGGGGTGAAATGCTATTTCATGCATACTGGGTTTTTTACACTGTTAAAGAGTTGGATTCCCATGCTAAACATGGACAAAGTTTCAAAAATTAAGTTGTACGTTTGAAGGAGTATTTTTGTTCCAAAAAAACCTCTTCCGGTTTGTCACAAGTTTCGGAAAGTTTTTTTCGAGTATGGCTCTGTGTGACGTTAGATCCCGTATAGCAGAGAGCACAACAGACATTCACTGATCAGAGTGAGAGCGTCGCGAAATGTCACAAAAGGAGTGCGTTTTTGGTTGCCAGGGCAAGACAACCCTGCACAGATTTCCAAAAGAGAAACAGCATTAAGGGACCAGTGGATGGAGTTTATTTTTACAGAGCATCAACGGAGTTGTGCAAGTGTTTTTGTTTGTTCCCTGCATTTCGGATTTCACATCGTTTATTTCTTAAGGATAATGCAGTCCCAACGGAAAAGGGTCACGATCGTGTGTTGGAACCGCAGGCGGTGAGTAAAACTGCTTCAAATATCTCTGTGTTGTTAACTTAGCTATCAGCGCGTAAGAACATCAAGTAAACAACATGCGATGTTGTCATCAAACTGCACTTTCCACATGTACAGCTTAAAAAAAAAAGACGACATAAAGTGGAACTTAGTCATTTTCCAAAACTGCTAAGCAAATATATACAGTTTCAGTACATACCACATAGCATACCGCCTTTGCTGATGCTGCTCTTGTTAAATTTCAGCCTCTGGATCTGTGTCACAGCTTCCAAACACTCTCAACACAGAAGCCTACTGGTGCTCGTGATTCTTTAGCTCCGCCCACACGTCACGCCTCCAGCCGCTCGTGTTTTTCCGGGAAAAATCGGTACAGACTATCTTTCTCTTATAAATATAATAAAAATAAAGACTTTTTGGAGTTATGAAGGATGCAGTACTACTCTATAGGTTCTCAAGATTAACAGGATATTGAGTAAAAATGAGCATTTCACCCCCCCTTTAAATAATGAAGCAAACAAATTTCATCGAAAATGTCATGCATTAAAAAGGTCAATTATTGGAATTAAAATCTGACATCTGCAATGAGCCAGACATCATTCGCCACTAAACAGAAAAAACTAAATGAAAAAAAAAAAAAAAAACATCTTGCAAGAACTTGCAAATTGCAATGAGATGTTGCTTTAATGTCAGGAACCTGTCGGTGTGTGTAACTGAAGTGCAGTTCACATATTTGAAGTCGCCCCGAGCCAAAGCTGTTGAATTTATGGTGACAGGTACGATTAGCATCTGGAAACTCAAGTCCTCTGAATCACATGACCAGCTTTTTTAAGTGGTGGCAGGAAGCATACTGTCAGCGAGCTGGCGCCAGAAAGAAGGAGTGAGTCAGTGAGAGCCTCCTGCTGTCGTTTCTTTGGTCTCTCAATCTTTATGATCGAAGGAGGAGAAAAACAATGAGACAACCACTGCGCACAGGTGTTTCGAGGAAGGAGGGGACGTGTAAAAACAGGTAGCTGCGTATCTACACCAGGATTCATTGTCTCTCATAAAATAGAGGGGGGGGGGGGGGAGACAGAAAAACAGCTCTTCCAAGAGAGCTCGGCGCTGGCTGTTTTCCCAGGGTAATTGCAGTTGTAAGGGATTGTAATTTAGCTCTGTCGAGCTATGTTGAGTTACAGTATGCAAATGTAATTTCCCTCCATCATCAGCACAGAGGGACAGCGGAGACTGAAGCGGTTCGCTCAGGCTTCAGTGATAAACATTTGGCAGGAAGGGAAGCGATCGTCACCAGGGAATCATATGCCACTTCCATTGAGATGTTTTCTTAAGAGCCATTTTAAAAGACAATGACTTGGGCAAACGAACTGGGAGGACGACAAACACAGCAGGGCTGGACTGGAGTGGCTCAGCCGAGCTTGGCGAATAGGAACGGTATAACTTGCTGGGATGCAGAGGCAGGGGGGACAACAGTGTCCTCAATGAGAAAAGGAAGATGAAGTGGCTAATCTACAAGAGTGAGTTTGCGTTTCAGATTAGGGGCCCTGCCAACAAGCACAGGGCAAAGACGCTACTGACAGGACAAGGAAATGAAATGTTTACTGATGGGAGGGGGGTGAGGACGACACACGTCCCAGCTCTGGCTGTGCTCGAGCCCTCTGGTATCATTACAGAATGAGAAAGAGCAGAGAAGAGGGGGGAGTGATGAAAACAGGTGTTACAGGAAGAGCGGGGGGCTGTTTAATGACTTTACATCTTAGCCAGAAGAAGAGTGAAGTTATCTGAAAATACTCATTGAAGTAAAACAAACTGGCGATAAAAACAAAACGGCTTAAATAATCATTTGAAAAAGCTTTACCTTTGAAAAGAAAAGAGCACCTCAGCATAATTAAAAAAAAAATACTTAGTATGGAATCAATATACTTTATAAGAATATACTTCTGTGCAAACTCAATATTTTTGGAAACTTGTAATTTTAATTAAATAAAAGTGTATTATAAGTTGAATTTATATTAACGTTTGACCTAAAACTTACTTGGCCCAATACTTGTGTACATCTTTATATATAATTTCATAATTACTTCTATTGTCTTTTAAAGTATGATTAAAATATACTGCTATAAACTATATGGTGATCTCAAATATACTTTGTCATTTCTATACAAAATTGTATGTCATATATTCAAATATATTTTAAATTAAATTTTCAATTAAGTTGAAATTTATTGAATTTCAAATACATTGTCTTTGAATGTAATATGAATAAGAAAACAGAATAAAATTTGAATCAAGTGCTTTACACAACCTTCATTACTTTAGCAAGCATAAAATAACAATTTTACTTCAAGAATCTAAAATGTACTTTAAAGTAAAACCTTTAATCTGACAATATTATAAAGCGCAATTTTTAAGTCATGTAAATGTTCTTCCTTTAAATAGACTTAAATAGACTTTTTATTTAATTTATTATTTGCAAGTACAGTTTTTTTTTCTTTTTTGCTAGTACAATAATACTTTTAAGATTTGAAGTGCACTTCAAGTGCACCTTCAGTACATTTAAGTGCACTTCTTTTTCACATCAATGAACACTGACAAGCGAGTCATTTCTTGCTTTGTAAGCACACTTTTCACAACTGATATTAGCAGTCATCATATTCACGAATGGACGGGAACAGAAACACTGTGTCATAGGTTAAATGACAATAGCAGATGTAGAATGTCCAGACTGTATTCATACAACAGACATGCATTTACATGATGCATTTTGCAAGGTTTTCACAAACTGTTAATTTATTCCATGAGCTGGTGTCTAAAGATTCTAGTGAGGTGACCAGAAATTTCTTATGGAGTAGCTACTACATTTGATTATAAACTAACTTTGCAACTGTGTGCACTACATCCCTCATGTTATCATGACATGACTTGCAGTGTCAATCGTGTCCCTTCACTATCTTAACAATCGCTCTCCTGTGGCTTCATGGGATAGTTGGTGTCAAATGAAATGTGGACTTCAGTGTCTTGGAGAAAGAAGTATTTTGTCCATTTACTCTTCACCTACTGCCCTTAAAACTAATAGGAAATTAGTTATAGTGTGTGATTATAAGGAAAGTGAGCAGTATTCGGCTGGCTATACCTAAATATTGCTTTCTTCATGAGATGGCATGATGTACGTATAATTCTTTCTTTCTTTTTTTTTACCTAAAAAACTTTTCTTAAACCAGGATGAATTACTTCATTAAATCATTAAATGGTGGTAAAGTGTGTCACTCAGTCATACAAGCTGCATAAATTACTGTTCATGATGGAGTCCGTGCACATATATCTTTCATTATGATTGTCACAGAAGCAGGTGACATTATAGTGCTGCAAAAGATCATAAAGGCTGCTGGCTTTAATGACTGAGAGACAAAACAATCACTGCTTGTGGTTAACCTCAAGGTCTCTTTGTGCTAATTCTTGCTTTCTTCAGTGATATCTGGATGTGATTTAAAGAACGTGTCTTGAAAGATAAAAGTGCAGATGGAATGCCTTAACATCCTCAAAATATCAAGAGAAGATTGGTTGTGAACACTGGATATCACATCTTTGTACAGCCTATCCATCAATCACCAATCCATTAATCTCACAGGACAAAAAGGGTAGACCAAAGGAAAAGCCTTGCATCCAAGCCTTTACATGAAGAAATTTGAGTTCTGGAGCAATTCTGAAAAAGGAGAATTTTCCAAATTCAACAGGAAAATATTCAGCAAACCCATCTATTCTGTCAGTTCATAGTAACAGAAAACTTGACTGGCAAGAGAAATAAGTGATTATCTCAAGGCCCTCTTGAACGTTCACTGGGGATGAAGTGAGAAAGTGCTGTTAATTTCATCTTCCTCAGCCTAGTGCCACTGCACCGCGTGGAAAACACCAAACGCTCCGAAGGTGTCTTTGTAATCACAGTACTGAGAGCAGAGGCCAGACGTCCCCTGTGTCTCATCTCCACACTAATCTTTCATTTCCGAGGCTGCTGCACCATATCAAACACCCCCCTTGCATACACACACACACACACACACTCAAACGACTCAATTTGCATGGCAGAGGGGGATTTGTAGCAGGGGCAAATCTGGTGTCAGCCTCGATTAAATGTTACACCGGTGTGCTATCATAATCAGGCAACTAATGAGCGACGTGAAGCACAGTGGCTTGACATTAGATGGAGGGAATTCAGCTTGCTGGAGTTTGGGATTAAACCCTTTCTGCTCTCACCAGGAAGCTTCGTCGTTACTATTTCCTGTCAAGATGGCAATCCTGGGGAAGAATTTTCAAAAGCAAACTGCAAAATGGTAAGACTTCTGGCCACTAATTTGTGACAGCGAGTCATGTTAATACATTTTTGTGTGTACAGTATAAGGGCAGTGGCATGATGCACCTACTGTATTATTATTATTATTATTATTGTTTTATTATTACTTTTTGAAAGGGCTACTTAATTAGTGTCACAGTCCTAATATTTATGCAAAAAAATGTAGGTATAAGACATTTCAGTATAGCGTTGCTGTACTAATTCAGTACCTTTGGACCTGGGTTCAAATTAGAATATGAACCTAATTTGAATTAAACAAACAAATGTATTTTATACAGTTAATATGCAAAATTGCTTTTGAAATCTGAGGATGCTTCTGGATCAAATTCAGTACCTATGGACCTGGATTCAAATCATAATTTAAATTTAATTAGAATTTACAAAAAAAAAAAAAAATCAGTACCTGTGGACCTGTGTTTATAGAATATATATACCACAAGGCTTTAAAATCTGAGGAGGCTTCTGAATGCAATCATTATTCCATATTTTGGAATGCAAGAAGCAACATTTACATAAAGATGTAGATTTACATAAAGAACGTGCCAGTAAACACAGGACCGCAGCTTCCTCCTGGAACACAGAAACCTCAAATTAGAAAAGATTACAGTGGTCAAAAAATGTTGTGTACTTAAGATGAAGAACCAAATGAGTAAAAGTAATTGAACTGAATTGACTAATCCTGAAGTACCTCACCTGTATAGACTTAGAGGGTGAAAAGTGAAGAACGAGGAAGTGAAAATGTTCTTTACACACAGAATTCTTCCCTTCCCATCTTCACTTTCACCTCCCTCCCACTAAGATACGCTAACGTGTGCAGTGTTTCCCCTCTGCCTTTCTCTCGCCTCTTGACGCTGAATCTAAACTGATGCTAATGTCCCCGGAAACTGGTTTTGATTCCCCCAGTCCACACATCCCTTTCTGTTGCTTACCAGCTATGCACCACACACACGTATCGCTCGGCTGACCCCTGGACACTGTACCAAGGGTCCTTCGCAACCCAGAATCTGTCAGCGGCCCCCTTCCCTTCCCATGAGTGGCCCACACAATAGAGAAAGGGTCCCGACTGCGGAGTTCACTCGCCATTAACCCCCACCAGCTGTTCCTGCTGGGGCCATTGGCCGCTCAATACATCCCCCCCCCACCCCAAGAGGGGCCCTCACGTTGCCTAATCTAGCCATTGTTGGCCAGGAATGCTGACAGAAAGAAAAGAGTTTTTTCTACTTTTCTTGTGTCCATGCAAGCGTGTGTAGCCAAGTGTGAGAGCGCAGAGAAGGCAAGGGCTAATTTCTATAGTTGCCCGTGAAGGAAAGGGGGCTGCCATGGAGAATAGGCCTGTTTAGCTGCTTGACAAAATTCTTTTTCTCTGTTTTTTTTTTTTTCTCTCTCTCTCTTTTTTGCAAATGCAGTGTGATTGTTAGATGCGGATTCACCCCCCACCGTCCGTATCTCGTAATTCCTTTTTGGGACTTTTGGCAATAGAATTAGATTAAATGTATTAAAAGGTGCTTTTCCCGTTATCAAAAGCCTTTATCTTAGCTAAAAAGATCATGAATCCTTTATTTCATAACAATATCAGGAAAATAAGAATTGTAATTTATTAGAAATCATGGAATATGTGGTGCGGTCACCTCAACAGAGTATCAGCAGTGCTAATACTCAAATTTTAATCAGTGAAAAAAAATAAAACTAATAAAACTAGCTTTTTTTTTTTTTTTTTTTCATTTACTGATTGTTATTTGCCATGTAGAGCCAATACGATTTCGACAGAAATCAAAATCCCATTTTAGTTTGGTACTTTTGCCTTGTGAATATATTAACAATTAGTCCATTTCAATTAACATGAAAATTAAAACAGCATTTTCCAGTCAATTTAACCTCGAAGCAGTTAGGCAGCCATTATGATGAGCACAGGCAGAGGCCTCTGCAGGGTTTGAACATGTGTGCCACAGTCATTTGTGCACAGCAGTACAAAAAACAAGCTCTCAACACTTGCAGAAAATCATTAGATGGGATATTTTCCCACTCTTTTGTTTTAATTACCCAATTCGGAGATCGAGGAGAAGGACGGTGATAAAACTTGATAAATGGTCAAAGGAGTCCCATTCTCAGACGCTTTCACATCACAGATGGAGCGAACATGCTTTGATTTCAACTATGCATTTTCGCATTCTAAAAGCTACAAAACCTTGGCAAGGGTCTTGCGCACAAGCCGCTTCGGTTTCATCTCAATCCATCGCCGCTGGTTAAAACGCCACCGGGTGACGAAGCACTCAGATCAGGATGTGGGAGGAAAAGCTGCAAGCGAATGGAGGAAAGAGTGCAAACTGTTAATGGAATGTGATGGGACGTGTTTGTATCATGTCATTGGAGGTGGAGGGGTGGGGATGGGGTGTACCGTGTGTGTGCCGCGCTCAAGGAACTGTTGTGACAGACTCTGGGGGAGTGATAGTTGAATCTGCCTCAGTCAATTATCTGTCGGCGCTAGACGTTTTTGTGCTAATGAGCTCGCCGGGTCCCGTGGGCAGACTTCCCCTGTCTTGCGGCTAAAGATCACTTTCATTGCTTTTGCAGAACTAATTCAGGCCCACAAAAAGTGGGAGCTTCACCGGTGCAGCCCCCTTTTACTGCTCCTTTTGTGGCGCTTTTAGAGGCGTGCTGAAGAGAGTGAGGGCTCTAACGCTGCCTCCTCTTCATCCCCACTCCATTGCCTTCCATTACCATACATATCCATATGAAAAGTCAGGCAAGGCCTGAACAGCTGTCCAGCAAAAGCACCCACAGAGAAAGCCAGGTCCTACGGCCCCTCCTCTCCCACAGGCCTAACAGAGGATCACTTTAGCCCTCAGTGGGCAATAATAAACCACAACCATTTAAACAGTCTTTGAGAGAGAGAGAGAGAGTGATGGGACCAGAATGCAATATTTCACAGGCCAGCGGAGAGCCCTCATTGGCTGGTTCCGACCTCTGGTCAGCCCCCACAGAAGTCAAGAGAGCGAGGGAGGGACAGCCCAATTGCCCACACAAAACCAAATCCCTCTATCTCTTTAGACAGAGAGCAAAATCCCCCCCATCTCTTAAGAGACAGCATCATGAATGGCAATTGTGTCCCATTAATCCCTTGTTTCTGAAAACCTCTCAACAATGAGAGGAAATGTTTAATATCTTATCTAGGATCACGTAATGACAACATTTATGAAGACTGGTTGAACTACGAAAATAAATAACCAGTGAACATTTTTCAAAGTCTAGGAAACAGAATACATTTAATAATCTAGTGTAAAACACTTGCAAGTGCAATCTTCATATTCATGCTAGTTTCATAAGGTTTTTAGAGAAAAAAAAAAAATTCAGGAAAAGTTTAAATACAATGACCAAAAAAGTCATGTGGTGTAACCCTTTGAATATTAATCATTATTTAAAAGTAAAAACATACAAATATTTTTTTTTAATATAAAAAAAGTTACATTTATTATTAGTTAACGATTATGCAGGTTTTAGGAATATCCAAGTTAGTCGCACCAATTGACGTTTTACCAACAGAACTGCGTTTTAATGTATTTTTTAAATAAATAGATCCAGAAAAAAAAAACAGACAAGGAGTGTCATGGCACTAGCCCCTTTCACACTGCACTTTGGTCCCAGAAAATTGTCGGCGTGCCCTCTGTGTGCACGCAAACACAGATCAAGGCAGATCAACATTTTTGCTGAAAAAAATATATGTTCAAACTGTAATGAAGCAAAGATCAGGTAGCTCCTCACTTTCCGCGCTGAAGCTGAGATCGTTCGCCAGTGTTGTGGGATGTGTGTGTACGCACACACAGATTCCGGAAAATCACTGGCAGCGTGAATGAACCACAATCCCGGGACACATTATCCGTATATTTCCCAGAATTTCTGTGTGAAAGAGGCTTCTGACTTAACCACTAAAACAACTTCAGCTTTCTATCAACACAGAATTCCCCTAACCCATACACACACCACAGCTATATAACCCACATTTGTCATTACAGAGATATGCCATTCATGAGGGAATTCCCAGCTCAGATATTTCAGCTCTTCCCACCTAAGGCACTCAATGAACTAGTCCGGGTGGGACCCCAAAAGTGCATCAAGCATAGAAATCAAGCAAGGCTTGCAGGCACAGTGAGGGGTTAAATGAGAGCCCCGGGGTCACTCAGGGCGTCTTTTAGTAGGATAGGATTTGAGAACCTCACCCTGCAAAGGTCTCCTTCATGCTGGGATGATGAGGAGGGTGATTCCCCATCAGCACTGCCGCAGACAAGCTTGTGCGGTAAACTCCCGCTGTGATGGGTGATGTTAAATCGTGAGTGTTGTCATGCGGGCCAACTTAAGGCACCTTGTGGGTAATTGTAAATGATCTCTGATCATTAATGCTCTCTGTTCCCATTTGTGATCCTTTCGTTTATTCTAATGCCTGTCCTGAAGTCTGTAACTTATAATATTTGGTTTCAGCTAAATAGTTTTGGTATGGTTCAGGTATGCTTTCTTACTCTGAGAGGGAACAAAGGGAATAGAAGACAAATTTGGATCTAATGAAGATGAAAAGTCAAACCTGCTTGGTTTCTTCATGCACTAGGATAAGAGTGTGTGTTAAAGTGAAGGTCCTGTCTCATAAATCCCAACACCCACATCCTGCACAAAGCAACTGACCCCAGAGTCATCACACACAAAGCCCTGCACCTTCTCCCTCTGAATGTCCATTTTAAACTGAGTAGCACTGAGTTTGAGTCCATAATAGTGACTTTGACATGCACCTGATTATAGTGAGCTTGCCGCCCAAAAGGCCTACCAACCACTCAACCAGTCCAGCTGTCCTTCCCATCAAGACCTGTTGCTTTCTCCCGGTCAGTCGGAAGTGTTTCTCCATGCATTGCCGCTCACTTACCTACTCCACCTCCTCAACCAAAACCGCATTGAACCTGCAACCCTGTTTGTTGTCTTTGCATAACTGTGCAACTCAATAAAAGGAAAAGGAGGGTGAGAGAGAGGAACGGGGGTGTAGGAAATGGACTCGAGAGGGTGTGTGGGATCAGAATGACTTCTTGAACGCATCTCTCCCTTTGGCTGCAATTAAACAAAGTACGGTGGTGATTAGTTCAGCGCAAGGAGCACAGAAAGAGACACTCTTGAATCCAAATGGAGGGACCTGACTGGCCTTTCTAGGGGGACAATGGGCTGAGTTTATTGCAGAAACCTGCTTACCCTCCTGCATGGCAAACCATGGGAACTCCAGTCAGGTGGAAACTTTTCTCTCTTTCTCGCTCTTTCTCTCCCTCCGACATCCTTCCCCTCCTCCCCCGGTGACTATGGATGTTCTCAAGGGCCACAAGGGTGAGGGGGTAACGTCCCCCAATTGCTGGGTGGATTTTTTCCTCTGTCTTTCTCTCTCTTCATCCCATTCTTTTGCAATTGTTAGTGCAAAGCTAGTTAATTATTAGCCTTCCCATCATGTTTTCTCTCTCGAAAGCATCTCTTTCTCTTGTTTTTCTCTCATTTTCCAGGCTTGGAGTTTGTTTAAGTGAAATCTCTCTTTTTGGACCTGTGGGAAGCCCTCGCATGGTCCGCGTGTGAAGGCATAATGAAAACAATTTTACGCTGCTGAGGCAAGTGGGGACCAATTACAGACCTAACAGCCACCTGCAGAATCAAAACCTCTTGTACCCCACCCCTCCTCTCCCCACCAGCCAATCCCCCTCCCTCTTGTCCTTAAGCTCATGAATATTTAATAGGCTGATGATGTTATGAATGGCTGGGCCAGGTGAGGGGGGTGGGAGTAATAAGTCTCGCAGCTGGAGGTGATGTAGTGGGCCCCCGTCTCCCTGCGCCAGTCCTTGTAGCCGGCGCTCTAGGACAGCTGACCCGGGGCGGGAGCAGTGCGTCGGGAAAGGGGGAGTGAAGTGACAGGGGCGTGTGATGCTGTGTGGTGCTCCCTATCCATAACCAGCACCACCCCAAATCTCTTGTTGGCCGATTTTACACATGCTGCCCAGTCCAAAAGGAATGTCCATCAGTCTGGACAGAAACCCCAGCCCCTAACCCCCCCACCCCCACACTTTAATTTGATAAGAAACACACCCAATGGGAATTAAACAAGTATTACACGCCGCAGCTCTCGTTCACTCGTCATTTATCCACATCCCTCTCTCTCTCTCTGCACAAACTCTTGAGGGGGCTTGTCCTTGTGATTAACACATGCTGGTGATGGTCATAAATAATCTACTGAACACAAGCACCAATTGTAACTAGATTATGAGAGAGTACAAGAGGGAATTACATTTGTATTTGATCTGCACTCCCTGGAGGCTCAATATCAAAAGTATTAAACTTTTCATACAGTTCCATTCAAAGAGTGAAAATCATTTTTTCGCAGTGTATAGGTATTAAATATCAAGGGCAATCATATAAAAACACACATTTCCCACTAGAGTGTCTAATTTATTAATAAATACTGCTGAAAATATTCTGACATTTCCACCCATGTCATTTCCATCAAATTTGAAATCATGTATTGTGTTTAACAGCATTTTTTGCTAAAGGTTAATTATATAGCTAGGATTTTATATATCCTGAATACACACAATTAAATATAGTTTTATACTTCTTAATGGAAAAATTGCATTTTTCGAAATTATGCATAATTACAATTTTCTAATCCAAACAGTTTCAGTAACACTTTAGAATAAGGTTTCATTAGTTAATGTTAGTTGGCTACTTTAGTTAACATAAACTAAGCAAGAACAATCCTTCTACAACATTTATTAATCTTAGTTAATGTTAATTTCAACATTTACTAATGCATAATTCAAATCAAAAGTTGTGCTTGTTAACATTAGTTGATGCACTCTGTATTAGCAGGAACTAACAATGAATAACTGTATTTTCATTAACTAACATTAACAAATATTAATAAAGAGAGTAAAAAAAAAATGTATTGCTCATTGTTTGTTCATGTTAGTTAATACTAAAACAATAATTCAATAAAAAAAAAACATTACCATCCCAAACTATGTAGTGAAGTCCCATCCATGTGGAATGTCAGAGAGATTTACTCAGTCACTTGTCACTGTATATTGCATAAGCATGTGTGTATTAATATTTGATAAATGAGTGATGCTCTTCCGAGCACACACTCCCACACAAACACACTCCCAAGATGAGTCCACATCAGAAGAACCAGCAGAGGCAATGGGTGAAAAATGGCCCAGAAAAAAATTAAGATTATGCAATGGTTTTCTCCCACCATCAATCCAGCGAAGGCATGACGAGCGTGTTTCGCACGCGAGGCCCGTGTGGAGGTGCGCTATAATAGATGAGCCGGTGAAGGTTAAACAGGGGCCCACGGGGAGCGCGGCACATCTCCGACGCAGCAATACAAGAGGCGACAGAGTAGACAGAGAGCGGAAGAGGAGAGAGACAAGAGGCACTATATTAATCTTCTCCTAATCTCAGCATCGCAGACAGCCGAAAAGCACCGCTGACTTTATTCCATGTAACAACCAGAGACAAATGAGCATGCTTGTTACATTAGTTTTGATAAAGGACACACGAGAAAGACAATGGCCCGCGATTTTTGATTTAATCAACCCCTCGGCGTGATGTATTTCGGCAAATGATAAAACCGATCAGTCAAGGTGGATCCGACACGAGAGGGGAAAGGGGCAAATATTTGATTTTAACATGTCGGCTGATATGGATGAAATATACACGGTATAATGAAGAGGCCCCTGCAGACGGCGTGTGGGTCCGGGCTAATACAGCATGCCAGAGATTGAAGCCGGCTGCAGGTTCTGCTAGTCGAACCCGGGCAAGGTGGGATTGATGAAAGAGAGGCAGGGTGAGATCTGTGGAGTCTTAATCTATCTCCTCAGAGCGGCTCATTCGTTACAAAAATGACAGTGTCTTCTTATCGATTTTACACTGAGAGATCAATCAGCTTCTACCCTGCACCAGGCAAAATTTACAGTCTATGCCCTGAAGTCCAGACACACACACACACACACACACACTGTCTGAAAACAAATCAAAATTAGCTAATCTGAGCAGAGGAATCTGTTGCTCTGGGTTTCATCCTGCAGGAAAACACACATGCGCATGCCGCCAGCCCCTCTATCAATCATACAAACTCACAAACAGACACACACACACACACACACACACAGTTCATTGTTCATGCCATTGCAGAATAATTATTGAAGTGCTCATCTCTTCCCTTTACCATTTATTATGTTTCCAAAGCAGTCCGACTCAGTTTCGCACTTCTGCAACATACACAAAAATCACTTTATGAATAGACATAATGTAAGATTATATAACAAACTTAGCATGTGCAGTTTTTGTTTTCCAACCACACTACGTGATATGCCTCTTCTAACTAGAGGCTAACATGCTAACCCTTATAGCAAATAGGTTACTCTTTAGAATAGGGAACACTATATTCACATATTCACTGTTTATTAAGATTATTCCCTCAATAAACTGCTTATTAATAGTTAGTAAGGTATTTGTTTAGTTTAGGTATGGGGTAGGTCTAAAGGATCTAAAATACGGTCATGCAGAATAAGATATTAATATGTGCTCTGTAAGTACTAATAAACAATCAGTATGCTAGTAATATGCATGCTAACAGCCATCTAGTCCTTAAAATAAAGTGTTAACATGTTATATATCAGGCAAATATATTAAATACAAGCATTGCAATGGGATGAATGTATGATTCAGCACATATTGCAAACTTGGTGATATTCAACACAAGTTAATTCAGTAAAAATATGAACTCTGCATCATATGACATAACTGTGATGACAGCAGCAGTAGTATAAATTAAGCCAGAAAGATTAATGGTTACTTTATTTCTGCAAAAACGAAGACAATACTTTCAGACAAAACACACAAAAATATATATTTTGTGTTCCACAGTGGAAAACCCAGTTTTGGGTGAACCTGTTCCTTCTGCTTGAAGATACAGTCCCAGAAAAAAAAATAGTCTGCCATGGAAGCAGCATATCCATATAATGAAAAGCTGTTACTATACCCTGTTTTGACCAATCGGTTTCATAAAACATAATTAATTGCCCATATATGCCTATTCTGATTTGACTGGACAGAAGCATTGCACCATGTCTTTAACAAACAGAATTTGCTTCAAATAAATTTTTTACAGGGTCATCTACCAAAAAAAAAAAGAAAAAAACGTGTCTTTGGTGAAAGTATAATGTTTACATTTTTAAAAATCTTACTAATTATAGGCCTTGATTTACAGGAACATACAGAAATATGAATGAGACACAAAGCAGTCCGTTCGCCGAGAGTAGATTAAATGCCTGCTTTACCACAGATAAAACATTCATTTGAATCCCAAGCTAATATACTTGTTTTCAAGAATCTGACAAAATATTTCACCAGCTGAGGCCGTAATTGGTCCCCGGCAAGGGAAAGCGGCGCTAAATGAGGGGTCAGTCAAAAGCAGGGCACGACTTTGTGGCTTTTGCGCCTCCATTTGCTTTGACAGTCTCAGCCTCAAAGAGCTTTCAAATGCAACATCATAGCAAACAAATGACTCTTTATCCTCCATCAGTTATATAAAGAAATAATTGGAATCTGAAAGTTCATTTACAAAGGACTAGCCATCGCAATCACCGCTATAATGTATGGGTGTGGGGCGCGAAAAAAAGGCATAATTGGTTTGGTAAAGATCGCTTTCCATTACACCATAAAGCACTACACAATAGAAAAGGTCACCAATTAAGCAATCATGAATACCAAGTACTGTGGCTGATGAAAATAGGCCAGTGGTTTAAATAGATTTGCAAGCAATTTACCTTTTCACAATGTTGGCAATCTGATGCAATTTGCTTGCAATTTTGCCGGCTTTCAGTAGCACTCCAAGCTGACACTACACGGACCAAATGGCCGAGCGGCACACGCAGAGAAAATGTAAAACTATCTTGGCTGCATCAAGGTATCAGGACACTGCTTCATCAGGAAAATTACAACAATTAGCATAAGTGGTTAGGAAGCAACATTTTAAATGTCAGCCACTGAGGCAGTGGCAGAGGTTCGGGCCAGGGACAGACGAGAGAGCACCGCGTCCTCTCCGATGGACTCGCGGGAAACACATGAGGCAATCACCCATCATGCGGTTAGCCGTGATGGGCCCGCAATTGCCGTGACATTCTACTCAACGCTGGCTGTCATTCTCTGCCACTCACGGTTTTTTTCCCCTCTTCTAGCTGACGCTTTCCTGTTTTCTTTTGCTGCAGAATTACCCCACATAATTGTGAACGCACGGACGCTTCGGAAGCATTTTCCTACATTTGTGGCTATAATTTGTCCAAAACTTCCCCTGCGATGTGTGACACTTCAGCACTTTTGTGCCTTAGGAAACAAAGCAGAATCTCAGTCAGTTTTGCTGACAAACTTCATAGAAATATAGAGATAAAAGCAGTAACACTGGGTCATCGGTGAGCTGCTTTTCTGGAGTTGTTATGTATGATTAACCATTTAAATAAATTTTAAGCTTCTGAAATGTCATTATCATAGAGTTTAAGCTTCTCATTAGCAGGAACACCAAAAGTTACTGTGAGTGACAGTATTTTTGTAGGCCGAACCCTGAAAATCTTGGCATTTCTGGTTTGCATTTCCAATTGCTCCAGTAGTTAATGATATTTGGTTAATAAATGGCTGAAATAATGTCTATGGTTAACATCAGCTCAGGATATTTTCGAATTTTATTAAGAAAATACAGTACTTACCCTTTTCTTTTTTAAAAGGAAAAAAAAAAAGAGTTTTACATAAAAAGGCACTTGCTAGAAAGGGGCTAAAGGGGCTACAGAGGTTGTTGGGGACATTAAATGTCATCACACCGAACAGAAAAACTCATCTACTCAGTTTTCTGCTTTCACAGGTCTTTGAAAACTATTCTAACAATCACATTTTTTAGGGAAAATGTTTTTAAAGACTGAATGAGTTAAAAAGCTTAAGTCATGCAACTGTGATGTATGCAACAAAATCTGCAAGACATAAAAACATTTGTTTGTCACACAGCTTATTTTCTGCAATAATCCAAAAGCAAACTGAAAAACCCTATTGGGAATTTGTAGAGGAACTTCTGGGTGTGCCTTTAAAAACAGGTCAGCATTGCAGCACTCTCTGACCAGAGCAATAAGATTTCATGAACAATCAACCCTTGAACATCACTCAAAAATGTAATTGGATCTATTAAATAATATAAAAAATAATGAAAAAAATATAGCATTTACATGCAAAAAAACTGCATAATGCATGATTCTGCTTTCTTTTTATTTTTTTTAAGTTGAACCAATAAAACTTCATTGAATGGATAATTGTTAAAATAATGGCAAATATATAATCATTTCAACTTTACATTTTAGCATCAGTGAACACATTTGTGGAAGATGAATTGAAAGACTGTTGCACTGTAAAACACCTATGTTGTTACAGTCCACGTACCATAATCTCAGGAACAATTAAAGGAAGAGACTTCCAAAGTACATTATTTCAGATGCCAGAGATGGCATCATCTCAATTTTTCATAGTTTAGGTAACATCTTTAACATCTCTATGGACTGATTATGGTCCGTCAGTCAGTGTGCAGGTGCCACTGAAACCTGTCCATCATGCCAGCAGCGTAGCCACAGTTTAAAACCTGTTCAAATTGATTAGGGTGAAGATGTACATAATATGGTGACATAAATTGAGTATTTACGCTCATGTGCATATCCTCATCCATGTGTGTGTCAGGTCTGTGTGACACGGACCTTGAAGTTTCAAATGCATTGTTATTGACATTCTCCACAGTGCCGGCGCAGAGCATAAATGCCTAAGATGGCCCTAATAGCTTTGCTGTAATTATGTTTCAGTGGTTAGAGATTCAAGCCTTATGTGAGCCAAGTAGGAGGTCTTGACTCGTGTCATGGTGAGTTTAAAAGCAAGCGTGGGCAGTGCTACAATTACAGAACAACAGTTCTCTTCATCAACTTTTTTTTCAATCTAATAACCGCTAGTGGAGGATTATCAGCGTGCGTATCTTGCAGGGTTAGTGGTCCACTTGGCCCTGGTAGAGAAATCTGCCTACTGAGGGTCCTTGATTAAAACATATGGATTTACAGTAAGAATCACGAGTCATCAATAGGAGGAGGTATGTTTGTGGGTTTCAGGTAATAAATTATGGCAGGAACTACAAACTTCCTATAGTGGGGTGTTATCGGTCAATGACACGCACGAGTATAGACGAGGAAAAATCTAGTTTAAAACACGTGCCACATTCTTAGAAATGTACTTTTTGTGTGTGTGTGTGTTTGTATGTATGTATATATATTGTATGTATTTATAGACAGACCGACAGAAAGATATATCTTTTTTGTTCATATATATATATATATATATATATATATATATATATATATATATATAAAAGAGCGAAAAAGAGAGAATGAGAGAAAGATGTAGATTTAATGATATATAGATCAAACCAATTATTAATTCAATAAATATCATAATTTTTCATTACCGAAGTTTAACCAGAATTAATAATGCCTTGTTGTAAAAATTCCCGAATTTTTAAGTGTCTTCAGGGTGTCATTATTTTTATGATATAATTTCTTATTTTACGGTTTACTGTCTTTTTTTCGGAATATTAGTCAGATCATATGGATTCAGTGGACATAATATTGAAAAATATCATTATAATATCCAAACATTGCATCACCCTGTCATTATTTACCTTACAACATTTCCCTCCACCCCCCAAAAATATCAGAATTTACTTTAATACAGATATTAAAGATATGCATTCCATAGAAGAGGTGTATTCAAGTAATGTATCGCTTTTTAAATGTATTTTTGAATAAATTAATAGATGCAAAAAAAAATAAAAAATAAGTCGCTGACCCTAATGCCATTTTCAATAGATACGAGTAATTACACTTCTACAAATCAGCTCTTGAATGCTGAAATATAGACATTCTGCTCACATCAAATGGTGCAAAAGTTGGGATGAGTCAACACGGTACCCATAGTTCCCATGGTTCAGGGTTAGTATGTGTATATGTGCCTGTACAGATGGACATAGCTTGTTCCCCTCCATTCTACTCTTTTGTGTCAGTGTTCTCCATAATTACATCTGATGAGTGGCGTTAGCAGGGGGAGGGAGGGCGGTCGGGCAGGTGACGGGATGGGGGAGAGAAACCTGTGGCAGCCCCCTGCGCCATCCGGTACACCGTATCCCCGTCTGACAGCTAATTAGGACAGACACAGATTTCTCCCCAATGTAACAGATGTTGCCTAATCAGACCAGCTTTGGAGCTCCCCGCGCCAGCTACATTTCATGCACAATTTAACTATCTAAAAGGAACGAGAGACTTAATGCATTGTAAGGCCAGCACAGCTGTTTTGCTTAGCATAGACATAGAGAGAGAAAGACAGTGTGTGCGTGAAAGAAAGAGAGAGAGATGTATTGTCAAAAGCAAAGTGTACTTGATTTAATTCAAACAAGGTTTATAATTTCATAATGCTATAGCACGGTCATAACAGCATTCTTACTAGATACTAAAGCTGATAAAAAAGTCCTACAGTATTATGATTTTTTTTTAAGCGAAGAAGAAAGAAAGAAATGTCAAAAGTGGCCTATTAGACAAACTGGATTCAGGGCAGATTATTCAAAACCTGTTTAAAAACTGAATACAAACGTCATATGAGTGCAGACATCTTTTCTTAATCAACGCGTTACAAAAAGAAGAGTCAAAAATGTGTTTAATACCATGTATACTTATGAAATGAAGGCCTAAAAGGAGGTTTTATTTTACATAGATCAGGGTGCTTCATGAAGGCGGCCATTTAGAGATCATATGACCACTTGAATATTTATGGCTTCAGATACTTAGCTATGCAATTGGACACTTTCATTCAGAAAACTAATTAATCGTGCAAATATATTTCAACAATAGCATGGGTAACCGAAAGGTTCAGCTATCATGAGGTACATCCACACCACTAGATGTCAATACACCGTCCAAGATGATTATCTTATCAGCTAGCGCAACGTAAATAAAAAATAATACTGAGAGGAACTGTGAGCGGAAGACATGCGACACACATCGGAAATGACAAATGTGTCTCTCTAACCACCCACCACTACCTCGACTGCCATATCAGAACTGCTTCTGTTCTCTCGCTTGTTTATCTGACGCGTCTGACAGCTAATCTCTCTCCAACTTCCAACAATTGCTCTTGTAGAGTGTAAAAAAAGGCAGGGGGAAAAACTCTGATTGATGAAATCAGTTAGTAGTTATCGTGCTAACCATTACCTGTCGGTTCCTCTGCTTCGATTTAAAAAGGAATCCATTTCTGAAGAGGAAACCAAGGGTGGGAAGAGAAAAGGCAATGGCAATGGCCTTGTGTTTGTCTTTGTCTTTTTACTTTCAGATTTTTATTTGTATTTTGATGGAACGTTTGGAGCTAGTAAGAGCTGGAGGAAACTCTTAACTTCGTAGACACAAAAATGATTTGTATTTCAGATAAAGTGCTTATTCATATTGAATATTTTCCTGAACTGAAAGGTAATTTACTTAAGGCGAGACACTGCAGGTGAATAGGGAAAAAAAAATATCTAATAGTTATCACCTTACTTACCCAGTTGATTGATTACATTGATTATTGCAAACATTTTTTGTATTACAAGTTTTCAAAAATGTTATGTTTAAATATGCAAATGAGGCATTCTTTAATGAAATATGTGCTAATTTGCATACATTTCTAGTACAAAAATCTGAACACTAGATGAAGTCAGTTTCAAATTTTTTGTTTAATTTTTTTTGACATATTAGAGTCAAATGTTTTTACAGAGGGAATTCTGGTTATCTTTTTTTGTCACTCCATAATTCAGAAAATACTTTGAACAGCCAGAAAACAATATATTTTCACAATTTTGGGGGGAATAAAATGTTGTATATAATCAAGGACAATATATATGAACAAATCCCTCTGTAAAAATCTTCAGAATACAGACAGGAATAAAAATGTCAAGTTTGGTGTGTGTACGTGCTACTGAAGTTGAGATTTATGGCTCAGTGTTGAAGAAAAAACTCATTTTGAGAAAACGGCCTTTAAAAATATGTATTGTAATTGAAATCTATTGACACAAACAGATAAAGTGCTATAAAAGAACCACTTAACAGTGTCTTTTGGATGTTTTCCTTCCACTAGTTTGAAAAAGCACTTTATGAAAAACCAAAAAGCCCAAAATCTCAAAATTGACAGGTGCTTGAAAAAACATTGTTTTTGCCTGCAGTGTCTCGCCTTAAAAATAAAATAAAATAACTTTTTACAAGTGTCCCAAATGATGCTCTATACACTGTGCACTTGTTCTATGTACTCAACCGTCAAATGTATTAAAGGTACAGTTCACCCAAAAATAAAATAATTCTGTCATTAATTACTCACCCTCGTGTCATTCCAAGACCTTCAGTCATCTTCAGAACACAAGTTAAGATATTTTTGATTAATTCCGAGAGCTCTCTGACCCTCCCATGGACAGCAATGATCCTTACACAATCAAGGCTCAGAAACATAGCAAGGAGATATTATATATTAAAATAAATCATGTGTCATCAATGGTTCAACTGTAATTTTACGAAGCTACGAGAATACAATTTGTGTGCAAAAAAAAAGTAAATAACGACTTTATTTAACAATTCGTCTCCTCTGTGTTAACATTTTAAAGTTACATTTTATTATTATTGTTATTATTAAATAAGTATAATTTATTCTTCTAATGCACAAAGTATTTCTAGCAGTGTACTTGAGACTGTGCTTTGCATAAGTAAATACCAAGTGAGTACATTTCCAATAGAAATGCTTTTCTGGGCCATTTATAATTTTGAGTTTAAAAACCCTAATACCTTCTAAGCACTCTTTGCCATTTCTCGCCTTGACTCCCGTGTATAACATTACCAGGCAAGTTTGCGAAACACTTCTGGAGAAGAACTAAATCCCCCTTCACTTTCTTCTCTGATCGGAGTCGTTATGGAAAGACACTGGAAATCCCCACAACACGAATACAGAGCCCATTTAGCGAGAGGAAGAGCGGTAATTACATGCTATGCCATAGTCTGACAAGATGAGGTGTTTATACTGTACCTGAAAAAACATGCTGCCAATTATGTTTGCTACCAGGACCAGCCACGTATACCTGCATGACCTTAACCTCTCTGAGCGTCCCGCAGAGACATTCACGATAATTCATGCAATATACAGAGCTCCAAACCTGACACAAATACCACAACAGGAAAGTGCATTGCTTTTTTTTTTTTACTTTATCTTTGCTATTTCTGTGTAGGAATTATGTACAGGATCACAGGAAATGCAATCCAGGTAGAGAGCGCATTTCATAACCTATAGATTTAGACCTGCTCCACCATTATCTCGAGTTACTCATACTCTCCCGGCTGTTTTTCTTTCTTTTTCCATATTATTGATGACAGCAGCTCGCTCACGGTTAGTCAGAGCTTTTGACGCTTGACCCTGCTCAGTAGTTGCTCTCTATTCATAGCCACTGATAGCTTTTTGTTTGTTATAACCACCCAATTTATGCCTCTCTGGATAAGCGAGAGCATTGATTGACTGACAGAGGGTTCAACGCAGATTGCTGGAGGTGAGGAGTGCCTGTAATGGTTCTGCTCCTCCATGCATTAAAAACTGCAACACATCATCCAAATCATCTCAAATCGCACATTATTAAGTGCTCTGTCTATATGAGGAATCGATGGTGTAATAATTGCCTTTGTTTTGGGCAAAACTGAAAGAGGTCCATTATGTCTTGGCTCTCGGTGCGATGTTGTAGGCAGATTATAGTACACCGTTCACTCTTTCGGTTTCGTTTTTTCTCTCTTCTAAATGTTCACTAATTGTTAAGTTTTGTAGCGCCACATGCAGCTGTCAGATGAACGGAACACATCCTCCTACACTCTAATTGACCCAATCTCAGTTTCTCATGACAAACAACATGACCCCATGGCCTCTGAAATTACTACTTTGACTGTGAAACCTAAAAAAAGAACTAATTACTACTTTAATCCACTTATGCCGTTCTCGTGCACTCATGAAGTTTGACTTTAATTTCATTGAATCAAAAAAAAGTGGCCAGGATTCATTTTGCAACAATAGTTCATGAGCTAAATGAGCACAAAAGCAAGCATTCAGATTCTTCAGAACAATTAACTCATTTATGATGGCCAATATTTTTGTGCTTGACTGCAAATCAATGTAATCAATATTGTTGACTATCATAAGGTTAAAGGGTCAATGGTGTATTAAAGAAAAGAAAAAATCTTTAAAAAAACAAGTATTAAGATTGTGTACATGTTGGTTTCATATGGTTTTAAAAACCTTTTATACCTTTTTAAAGAACAGTTGCAATTAAATCGTTCTAAAAATGTCATGTGGTGTAACCATTAATGAATACAACCAATCGCAATCATTTGTCATCAAAATGTTTTGTCAATATATTTTTCAGGGTATTTTCGAACAAAGTCAGTAATTTTTAATTATGAATATGATTTGGGGGAGTCGCACCACATGACATTTTTCAACCTTTCCATTGGTCAAATTATATGATAATTTACAAGACTTACTGGACTTGACACACAGTCATGACTGAGGATCTCTATCATATGATACTTTTCATCTGATGAATTTTGTCAGCATGTTGGTCGAACCACATGACATTGACTTTGCTAACGTTTTTCAAATGTTCATGAATTTTGGCAAAACTGCATGTGTAAAATGCATTTTTAATGGGCTACGTCTTTGAAGAAATTAACAGGTAGGCCAAAAACGACATAACTGACCCTAAAATCGAGCAGTAAAATATCTAATTTTAGTGGCCAATTCTCACTATTAGCTAGTTGCTTATTAGCATGTGTATTATTAACATATAGGTTGTTTATTAGTACTTATAAACCACTTATTTTGCATGACCATATTCTACATTTCTAATCCTTCCCCAAACCTAAAATTAAAAACTACCTTACTAACTATTAATAAGCAGTAAATTCTGAGTTTATTCAGGCAAAATCATAGTTAATGGTTTTTTAATAGTGAGAATTGGACCATAAAATAAAGTGTGACCACTTATTTTATTTTAATATACACAACAAAAATTACTTAAATATTCACTTCTGCCCTCATATTCAGCGTTGTGCATAACGCACTTGTTAGTGTGTGTGTGTTTGTCTTACTGGGACCACCCCTCCACTCCCCCGGCTGTGTGTCACACTTAACAAGATTAGCCCTGTGGGCTCCCGACACCCCTAACACCCCTGACCGCTCCCGCTGAGCCAATCACCCATAGTCCCATTCACACAAGAAGCCCCCTCTACGCCTCACACGGGGGCCATTCAGATCACAGACCGTACGCATCTTGGTTACTGTCGAAGTCAATATGGAGCTCCTGTCTAACCTCTTAGCCAGAGTGCTTTAACCAAAGTCACCTCTTTAAAGACAGAGGATGATGGGAAATAGATTCTCTAGAGACCCATGAGGGGCTGCAATCGGTCAGCAGGGCAGTGCTCTAACCATTAACCCTTGAGCAAAACTCACACCTCCGCACAATCACAGCACGTTACGAGCTATTTCAGGTCAAAAAACTCATACGTTCATCTTCTGACATCTGTGAATCTATCCGGGACTCTCCTATCAAAGCCCTCGCTTGTTCGCCGACATGCATAATGACGGATCTTCCGGCCCGGTGTTATCCTCCTCTGCGCTAGTGTGAAGAGTCGAGCGTAAAATGGAAGCGATTTATTAACGAACCATTAGGGACTGCTTTATAAATGCGCCTTCCCAGCATGCTCAGCGGGTGGTGTGGCCAGGCGGATTAGGCCATGCCGGTTTCGGTGACATGAGAAAGGAAGTTCCCCGCCGTGCGTGTGAAGAGCGGCAAGGGAAACACAAAGCAGGGGCAGCCCTTTCCCCCTGCTCGCTACAGGGCCCTGGGTTCCAGGGGCCTCACAATGGGCTGAAGGGACATGAATGAGCTGGCCAGGCCGGTGGCAGTGGAGGTGGCTGGGTGACAGGGTGTGAAAGGGGCCAAGGAAGGAGAATAGCACAATGGGCCAGATAATGAGGTAGATTCCACGGGTCAGCAAAGCATTACATTCACCTTCAGAGGTTCACACACACAAATACACCCGCATATACCTGTGGGACTCTCGGCGCCTGTTCTTCATTCACAAAAACGGGTGTGTGAGAAAGTTTCCCCCCTAAAAAAGATGCTCATACAAGCCGGCCTAAGCGTATTGTGGCACCCCCCTTGCGTATTTTCCAGTCCTGTTTATTGAACAACCTCACTGCACTGTAACCAAATGAAATAAAAACAAGCAGCGACTTGCAGACATGTACCTGCAATGGAAAAACAAAATTTTGGACAGCTTTTTCGCACTGACAGATTGCCATCAGGCTTTTTAGGACAAAGTGTGGCAGATCCAGTTTAACCGACAAATCAGGCCGCAGTCTAAGCATAAGGGGAAGGATTAGCCAAACTGAATGGCTGAAAGAAACTCAAGGCTATCAAATAGCACATGTTCGTGCAGCGCTGTGCAAAATAGCCACATTAAGAGCTTTAGACAGGGGAATTGGCGCTCATAATGCTTTTAGTATGGAGCTTTTGTCATTCCGTTCAGTTCAGGTGATTCCAAAGCGGCCACATTGGAGCCGGGTGTTAAAATGGTTGTCATCCAACCTCCTTCGTCGGTCTACTTCAGATAAGCGATTCACAGTTAGTCTGACTCATCAAAATTAGACACGGTCGCTAGGAAGCGCCGGCCGTCGGTATCATCATAATCCTTCTCAGGAACATGAGGAATGGAGCAGAGATGCCCAGACATTGTGCTCTCTGGCTAGAGAGGCCATGAGATAATATGGACAGACAAGATACGCCTCCTCGCTCTAGACGGGGCCTTTACAGCGCTCTTAATCTAATTAAGTAAATAACTTTATAAGTGATCACCTCTGTGACAAAACACTACTGAGAAAGCTAATTTGCTTCTTCCCTAGTGCAACAGATAATGCTGTTTTATTACACAAAGGTCACAAGGGAAATTAACTTCTCTCCAACAAGCAGATAAAAAGAGAATGCACAGGCACCCGGAATAACAAGTGCATACTGATTACATTCAACCCGCTGAGTCCCAGATGGGTTACAACAAGTGACCTTTCTCTAAGCTCCTACAAAAATGGGACATGCAAACGTCAACTCACTGACAGCACATGCTAGTCATTGTTTATGGGTAAAGTAATAGGGAGAGGCAAGAACCACAAGGTAGATTGTGGGGATTGTCCATTTGTCAGTGTTTGACCACTTTTTGAGGAAGAAATGAGAAGTCAGATTTTGTTTTCCCACTGAAAATACCTGAATGAATTGCATGGCCAGAGTGAATGCACACCACGTTTTCTATTGCGTTGAGTTTGTCTGATGTTTAGACTGAGATTAATCCGCTGGACTAAAGCTGTTGTCTTTGTTCGGCTCAGAATGGAAGACTTTAAACACAAAACCCAAAACTACATTTTGTTACTCTCTTTTAGAGATTTGTGAAGTTTGACCGAAACTTGTGATATATGTGCTTGAAATATATATACAGATGAAATATATTGCTTATACAAACTATGAAAGTTTTTTTTTTTTTTTTTTTTTAAGATTAAGTACTAATACTATTTTTAAAATAAAATTACATTCATATGCTCTGTATCAGTGACAAAACCCTTTTTTTTTTCATTTTGTATTAGCATTTGACATTTTTAAGGATCAGAGGGCAGATATCATCATCATCATCTTTATATAAAGCCGATAGATGTTAAAAATCTAAATTGAGCTTTTGGAGGCTCCGAATGTGAAACTTTTCAGTGTCGTGACAATATCTCCCTGAACTATTGCATGTTTCAATCAATGCGGACTGGAGTAAATAAAAAAGCAGGGGGGAAGATTCACCGCCATTGATCGCGGCTCAACACAGACCCGGCTGACAATCTAGGGTTCGCGCAAGTAATGTCCGCAGTCATCGACAAAATCGATGAAACTCATCCTTTCAAAAGCATCCAATTATTAGCACAAAGTAAAGGCAGCCATCCCTGATAAATCACAAATACTTCATTGAGAAGACACTGACAAGATAAATGTTAATTGAAATGCAAATAATTCAGCCTTCAAACAAGCTTCATCATGACCAGTGAAAGTCAAAAGAAATGTTCAAATACGAAATGAAGATCTGGTGGAGTTTTATTAAATATCAATTTCATGTAAATAATTAGAAGTTAAAGCTCCAAACCTCAAAGACTAAAATAACGTAAACATGCTTCTGTAACTTCTGCATGTGTGCCAACCGAGCTGTGATTCTGGCAAGAGGGCAGCAAAATCCCACCCTTCACCACCAGTGATCTTGATAACATACTACATCTCCCATTCTAATCATCATTAATTTCTCATCACGGTTTGTGTTAATTAAAAAGCTAGAAGGCTGATGAGTGTTAAATGTGATCTAATGTTCATTGGTTCGGCTCGTCCCATCTTTAAGTGTTTTTATAAATGTGCCAAATGCAATCAGATGAAGCAGGATGACTTTGTCTGGAAACTTTTTTACTAAACTAACCCCCGAAGAACAGTTGATAAAACAGTTCAGCATGACAACATCATCATCGTCGTCTACACATGCTTTGGAAAACTATTTGACCTACACTGCAAACCTGAGAGAGCTTAATTAAAATACAAAAGTCAGATTTAGAGTTTAATTGTAATCCTATGCAGAAAGCATAGCATTTTGGCACAATTGTTTAATATCAGACTATAACATAAGGCTGTACAGATTAGGCATCAAAATACAAATGATGAAATGAAAAATATTCAGCAGCATTGTGGAATATTTAATTTGATCAACTAAAAAAAAACTATTCTGTAATTTGGCTGGTAATCATTATTATTATTTATATATTCAATATCAGCTATAATAATAATGAGTTAAAAACTAAAATTATGTGCATTTATTCCATACATCAAACAAATTAAAAAAAAAACTAGATTTTGTCTCCATGACTTATTATTATGGTTAAATTTTCTTTGCAAAGGTTCTTACATGATTAATGAAATAAAAAGGGAAGACCCCAGCGATCTAAATTAATATACAGTCATAACAATTTTAAAATCACTGGCATATGAGAAAAAAATATTAACCCTGCACATTCTCCAGGAACTCATTGCTTTTGCCAAAAAGCCCCAGTATTAGACTCGGTGAGACTCCATATCATCAACATGAAAACATTTCTCCTGCATTTCGCTAATGTTAAATATAGAGGCACTGTTTGTCTAACATTTTTGGCTAATGAGCCATGAAACACATTTGCTACTGTTGACCCAGTAATTTTAAGTAATATGGCTATTAAAAACCATTATGTGTCAGTCAGCTGGAACAGAGTGGGGTTGAACTGTTCTCAGAGGGGTTTGAAGAGCACTGGTAAATCAGATCGACTGAACCAGCCCCGCTGTTGTTAGCGCTGTGTGATAACCTGACTGAAGGTGTGCGGGCTGAGCAGGGCTGGAAGTTTCATTTACAGCTTGTAGCCAGCCACATGCAACACATTAGGGAAGAAAGCAACCCACCAAGATCATTTGTACCCAGCAGTTTAAAATAAAAGACAGTAAGACAAATCACGATTCATTTATTTTAAATGTAAACACTGCGTACGTGAAATATCACATACGCATTTACCATATTCTCCTCCCAATTCTTCCTCGAGGACCGTCAGACGTTCCAAGAACTAATTCCCTTCCATATGCATGAACCTCGACCACACACACACATCCATACACGCACTAATATCCCCTCACACCTCATTAATACAGTGTTGTGGATGACTGCTCTACTGGGCCTGACTTAGAATCACAGTGGAAGGCAAGAAAATCAGATTAAACAATTAGTGTCAATTAGCCCCGGCCAAATCATTCCACAAACAATTGGTCTCTAGTGCCCCGCTTAATTACGAGCGACTCTCAGCGCCTTATCAAGAGCCTCGTCTGGCCCGTGATTCATGTCCGACTCTCCACTGTCCCGCAGGCACCATCAATTATCCTCCTGTAAACAAATCCTTGATAATAAATGACATGCCTTGCCCGGCTCTATTAGCATAGCCTTATTTATGCCTGCGCGCCAGTCCCACTGCAAAACTGCAAGTGATCATGAGGCCCTCCTGATTAGAGAGGGCCGGACATTGGGGGAAACTGTGAAACGATGAGGATGTTAATAGAAACGCCAGACGTCCCTGCAGAAGTGATATAGTGCCCTTGTTTGTCATAGGTTTTTCTGTTCAGCTATCAAAGTGATTAAGTCTCTTGCAATATTAAAGATTTTAAATTGATTCTATATATGGGAGTTCTTGAACTATGGGGACTTTTATGACAAAAACTTTGACTTTTATTAAAACTTACAAATGAAGGTCACATTAAAATTGTCTTGTAATATTTTTGTACTGCACCTTCGCCATTTTTGATACTTTTATACGTGTAGCTGTTATTGTTTTTGCTTTGTCCCACATTCTTACTCATACAAATATATCACTGACCTAGCACATAAAAATCCATTTCCAAAATCATATTCATGCTTCATCCAGATTCACTAGGGTAGGCCTACAATAACGATTTGTATTTTAAGCTGTCGGGTCGGATTCCACGCAAAAATACCTAGCGTGCATAATTCGATTTTTTTCTATTTATGCCATGCTGTAATAAAAACAAGGTACGCTTACTATCCTGTTGGTTTGTAACTACAATAAACAGTGTTGTTGTGTATACTTTGAACTAATAAGAGAAGTAGAAGTAGTAGAACTTCTAAAAGCAACCATCGTTAAACTCTGTTAAATCCTCCATTGTCAAAACGAAGAACTGTTTAGAGTCAACAAAGGAAAATGCCAAAGCCTCCGCCAAAGCAAAACTCAGATATTCACAGGCAGATATAATAAATAATTACTTGTTCGCTCCGATTACTTTTTTTCCTTTAATACACTTAATGCTAAATTAATAACAGAATGCTAAATTAATAACAGATCTGTTCTGTCAAGCCTAAGCAAAACTAATGTAAAACAGTTGGGTTACCAAGCGGTAACCTTCCAGTCTCTCTCATGAAATCAACACATACGTGACTAAAGGGGGAGTCAGTCCCATAGACTCCCCATGTTAAAATGCCCAACATTACACCAGAAAACAAAACAAAAGCCTGGAACAAAAAGTGGTTTTGGTCTATATAGCTAATTTTGCCCTTCATGACAACTGTGAGGGGTGTGCATTTTTGTATAACTTATTCGTTTAAATTATATTAAGCCTTAAAATTCTGCATAATTAAGGGCGTGGCCACCATCATCACGCAAGGTGGGCGTGGTTTCAGCAACCAGCTTTTTGGCCATTTTGTGCCAATATGGTGATGGCCGGCTTCACCCATTTTGAGCTTCAAAAACTCTATGGTTACTACGCAAGTAACATGCAAATAATTTTCAACCAAAGATGGCGATAGAGAGGCCAAGGTTCTGTCATGCAGCTCTTAATATTGAATTTTAAAAATGCTAAATATTCTAATCAAATGTGTGAAATCAGTGTAAATGAGCCTATTTCAATATCTGTAGAGTTAAATTTTACATAAATGTTTATATAAATCCAGGCCTCATCACAAAGCACAATTTTGCCCTATACAAGTTTGCCCTATTAGATGAGACTGAAGAACAAAAAAGAGTTTCTATTTTCTTCCTATTTAAAACATGACTCTTCTGTAGATACATTGTGTACGAAGACGAAAAATGAAAAGTTATGATTTTCTAGGCTGATATGGCTAGGAACTATAATCCCATTCTGGCATAATAAGCAAGGAACTTTGCTGCCTTACCATGGGTGAAAATAGGGACTATTTTCAGGTACTGCGTATTGCGTAATATCATTGCGCCTGCTGCACCCATGGTACGGCAGCAAAGTTCATTGATGATTACACCCAAATTTTTCTACAAAGTGGGGCAGTTCCATATTTGCAAGGACATTCTGGCACTTCTGACTCACACTATGTAAGTATGTTTACATAAGTAAAAGATTTCCCACTGATGATTAAAATCGGAGCTTTGAGCATATCACAAAGGCAGACATGGTATTATGTTTACACAGCGCGATACTTAATGCAACGCGTAATAAGACAGTGTAAGTCATTATAATCAGTATAGATGTCCCCCCTGGATGCAACAAATACCTCGTTTGTAATTCCTTTTTTATTGTTTTTGTCTCGTCGTGCCAGGACACACGTCATCAAAGTATGGTGAATGGTGTAACATTTCCATCACATGCTTGAGGCATTCAGCCAATCACAACGCACTGGATAGCTGGCCAATCAGAACATACCTCACTTTTCAGACTGATGAGCTTTGTAAAAAATAACGCGTGACAGAAGGCGGGGCATAGATGAGAAACAATATTGTACAGTATGTGGAAAATAATGTGTTTTGTGAACCTTAAACCACATAAGCACATTTCATGACACCAAATACACAACATAATGTTCTTTTTAGCAACATCATTATGACCCCTTTAAATGTAATTTCCACCACAGAATGCTGCTAACCAAAACATAATTTGATATACTGTGAAAATGACAAGGAAACTGTGACTTTTCAGAAAAAAAAATACAATGACTGCATTTCCTTTGATGTATTCTATATGCACTATTTGACATTGTTAAACACATTAAATAAATGAGTGAAAGTGTGAATTGGTTTTCATGAGAGTTTATTTTCTAAAAGTCCTCAAATTTCCAACAAAATACCCATATGTGAAGGTTACCCTTCCATGTCATATTTTACCCATCATGCACCTACAGACCCCAAAAATGGGAAGGAGCATTTTAACAATTACCGTTATTTCATTTCAGCACGATACAATGCTGCATATCATTTCTCACAATATAAGATCAGCCAACACCCAAACCGACACTGATTCTTTGATGTACACACACAATCTCACACCCCCACGCACACATAAATACACGTGTTGCAGGGGGAGACAGCAGGCACGATGACATGTTAAATTACCCTAGTGATGTATGGTTTAATGAACCCCCTTGTGTTGATCATGCTCCACATTAATCAGCCGGCTCCAGCAGATTCCCTTATTTTCTCAATGCTCCCCTGATAAACTGCAATTTCATTTAACCTTGGACAGCAACTTTAATAGCTTCCACAGGACAACTGTCAATACTTGCCTGGGTATACAGTGATTAAATTGCATGGTGAGACTGTCCTGACTTCTTTTAGCAAGCCCCTCCTTCGTATCTCCGTTCCACAATTCTCTCATTTTTACTTCTTCTTCGATTAGATTTTTCCAGAAGGGAAATGCACATGGATTTTTTAATGCAAGGCAGGACTTTAAGTAGAGTCAATGTTTCTATCCAACAAACTTTATCCTGCAGCGTTTTTGTTCAACATTATTTTTGCACAATGCTGAGAACATCCAGGTTACTCAAAAGCTGTGAGATCTTGGCATCTGATGGTGTGATATCCGAACCAGCAATGTTCTCGAGGTCTCAGTGGCATCTTTTTGGTCAGCGCCTGGGGGGATAAAAATCTAATCAAAATTTGAGATGTTTTGAACATGATAGACATAGGATAGATCATAAAAGGGTAGCAAAATAAAACAATATCTCTTGGTTTTAGAGCTACATAGAACAATAAACTGTAGCTTGTGTGAAGTTCGTTTTTGGAGTACAGGAGCATCTTTTGGTTGCAATGACATGCCGCCACATATCTCTAGAGTCTAGCACTGCAGGTGCCTGCTGACCTCAGCACAGTTCCAGCGCCTTTCTGTCTGTGACATCTAAATTCTCTTCGTGTCAACTGAGCACAAATTATAAGCCAAGAGACATCAGCTGACTGATTAAAAACAAGTGTCAGGCTATGGAAGGACAAAGGAATGTCTGCGAATACAAAAAATAATCAATAAGCCTCCCTTCCTGAGTGAGCAGTGTGTAAAGTAGACCATGCTTTGGAGGGCATCAACTATAACATCCTCATAAAAAAACACAGTTTAAATGTAATAATTAAGATGTTCAGTCAATGCTTGAATAAGTATATGTACAATAGTGGCCAAACATGATTTCATTTTATTATGTTTATGTTATGAAACATGCAGATGGTTGCTCTAAGCACAACAAACATCAGATCGCTGAAATACTGTTTTTATTCACTTTTAACTCTTATGTTTGGTATGTCCACCTTTTGCAGCAATTACAGCAGCACATCTCTCTGGCATAGTGTCAGTATATTTCCTGAGAACTTTATTTAATGATGCGGGGCCCCTCTCAGAATGATTTTGTTAACTTAAATGTTTTGTCACAGTGACAAAAGAAAAAAAGAAGTTGCTGTTGTGTCGCCGCAATGACATAATGAGGAAGGCAAATACTTGTCTCTCCGCCCTGTCTCTCGCCTGTCCCTTCCCTCTCTTTCTGTAGTGGTGACAGGCACACGCTCTGGTCTCCATTATGGCTGTAGATGGACAGAATGGGCAGTTGTGGATAATTACTGAAACTGTAGGAGTCAGGGCTGACTCTCAGCACTTTACTCAGTGCCACTGGCTCTAGCGCTGACAAACTTGCACCCACCCACCGGAGTAATGTAGGGGACAGTCAGAAAAGTCTGGGAATAAACAGTGTATTAAATAATTGTGATGGTTTAATTGGATTTGTGATCAGTTGTGTTCATTCTAATGGGATCATTGGACACTTTAGAAGCAGTTCAGGTCTGCCCACACTGATAAAAAATGATTTTTGTGGTGAAGTAAATAATACAGAAAAACAAATGTAATTTCTACATTAAATAATTTAGTTCAGGTAAGATGAAAAAAAAGAGTAAATTCAATATTAGTACTCGCTTTAAGCTTGTAGAATTCAAAGTATGAACATATAAGTATATTTTACTTGGAATTGTTTGTTACTTTTACAAAGATTGTTTGAGTAAATACTTTGAGTCATGATCCAGTTGTTCCCATCATGCACTTGGGCATGAATAATTAATAAGGTAAAACATTTTTTTCTGTTTTCAATATGTATTTACATTGTTTTATGGTTGCTTTTGTAGTTATTTGTTATTTGTGACATCTAGAGTTAATTTTATATTCAAAATGACCTATTCATACTCAAACATTATTTACAGATTTTTTCCATGATTACATTGAGTCAACATATCACCTTAAAAAGAATAAGGAGCTGTCTACTTGCTTACGTACATGTTAAGTCAACCACATGATTTAATGCCTTTTTTTTTAGTTCTATCATAGACCCTCATAGACTTGAAAGACTTTTTTTTTTCCTTTTTGTGCCTTAATCTTTCAAATAATGAATTTTACCTAATTAACTAGACTAACCTATAACTTAAAGAATAAGAAAGCAACAACCCTCTATCCAACACACAAATATACACACACACACACAAACTGCTACCCATCGCTGCCAGCCAAAGGGGCTCCCATCCAGGCTGACAATGACCCAGTGGCAGCTGGTCGATCGATAGCCGACAAAAGCTCGGAGGTTGGGGCAGTCAAAAGATTGTTAACTAGCCATTTCATCTCACAGACATTTAGATGATTGTTCGTGCTTCACTGCACTCCTTCAGCGAGGGCTGCTGCCACACCTGTGCAGGGCCTTCACAAAGCCTGCTTCCCCGCTCCTGATGACCTCACTATGGCCAGCAAATAGCCCGACACAAAAGCACTGCTCCTCAGAATGCATCATACTTAACTGTGTTTTCATGCATGACTGGACAAACACAACCGATACCATAATGTTGTTAAATTAAACTTTATTAGTCTGTGTGGCTTTATTTATTTATATATTTGTATTTATCTATTGGTGTGTTTGTTTTGTTTTTTTTATTCAATTATTCTTTAATATACATGTATAATTTATTTGTATCTATCTATCTATCTATATGTCTGTCTGTCTGTCTGTCTGTCTGTCTGTCTGTCTGTCTGTCTGTGTCTGTGTCTGTGTCTATGTCTGTCTATCTGTCTGTGTGTCTGTTTCTGTCTGTCTGTGTCTGTCTGTCTGTCTGTCTATCTAATTTAAATATTTATTTATTTAGCATTTTGTAACACTTATTTTTATCTATCTATCTATCTGTCTATCTGTCTGTCTGTCTGTCTCTGTATCTATCTATGATCTGTCTGTCTTATTTGTTTATTTTTTTATTATTTAATATAAAATATATTCATTTATTTATTTTGCACTTTTCTTTTTGACATCTGTGTTGTTATATTGAGTGTAGGATTATAATTTAGATCCTGCAAACGTATGTCTCCTTCAAATCAATTCAGACGTTCATCAGACATTTCAATCCAACGGATTAACTTTTGAAACATTAAAATGCCCCTTTACCCTCAAAATTAGAGTTTATGATTAAAACAAGTCCCTCGGGTAACAGCAAGAGCTGACCCTGTTGTCATATTTAAAACTTAAGAAAATTTGCATCTGTCATTCAGTTAAGTACATTGACTCCTGTATACTGTGATACATTAGCATGAGATTTGTTGGTTAATTAGAGGGCTTATGATAATGATAATGACCACATAGCCCATGATGCCACATTTCCAGGTGTTTAGCTTTGGTGATTAGCCGCTGGATGCCTCCTCCCCCATCCAGTGTCCACACAACACTGATTAAATCAAGCTGAATGAGTTATTGGACACGGGACACACACACAAGCAGCGTACGCTGGTGTATGTCAAATGAAAAACACCACCTTATCTGGTTAGTTTAAATTCATTAATTACACAAAGCAGCTGGTATTCTTTGCCAACATTGTGTTTTAAATATACAAGAGCCCTACAAACATTATAAATGTGTTTTTTGCTTGACTAACCTGTGCATGTGTCTGAGCTTTGTGCTTAAACTCCACAGACTTGTCCTCTACTAGTGATCATATGTCAGCGTTTACACTCCTGTGATCATGTCTATGGTTGTGTGATCCAGCAAAAAGTCAGCACATGGTCCACGGCCCTGCTCTAGTAGTTCAATGGGGTTGTGGGACGTGCGCCGAGGGGTTGGGTCTGGGATGTGGATGTGGACTGGCGCTCTCTGAGGTTCATCCAGGCAGAGCCAGGCTTCCTGCTCCTCCTTTGTCACACCATTTGGGCTCTTGTGTCTCGGGCTCCACTGCCCTAGCCTCACTTGGCAGCCCTGCACACACAGGGACATCTGGTCTCTCTGTCCCACCTCCTGCTGAAAAGAAAGAGTCCGGCCATGGCCCCACGTTTATATGATATTTTACAAAAGCATTACATTGATCTATAGTAACAGTTCATAATGCTTGAAATCATTTGTATAACAAGTAATAGAGAGAGAGACAGAGAGAGAGAGATTCATAACACATACAATTATTTGTTATATGTGAGTCTAAACCACAAAACCAGTCATAAGTAAAGGTATATTTGTAGCAATAGCCAACAATACATTGTATGGGTCAAAACTATAGATTTTTCTTTTATGCCAATAATTATTAGGATTTTAAGTAAAGAACATGTTCCATGATTATATTTACTTTATTTACTATAAATAAATATATATATATATATATATATATATATATATAAAACAAAACTTTGTTTTAATTAGTAATATGCATTGCTAAGGCGATTTTCTCAATAATATACGTTTTTTATATTATTTATTTATTTATTTATTTATTTATTTTGCAGCTTCAGATTCCAGATTTTCTAATAGCTGAAACTCAGCCAAAGGTTGTCCTATCTTAACAAGCCATATATCAATGGAAAGCTTACAAAATGACCCTTATTACTGATTTTTGTGGTCCAGGGTCACATGTACTGCATATAAAATGATAATTAAATAGTAAATTATAGAAGATTAATTAGTTATAAACCTGTAATCCAGTAACACAAACTGATTCCTTGCAAATAAACTAAGTACGTTTTAGGCTTATTTAACAATAGATTCTGACTTTCGAAATAAATAAAAACAATGCTTTTAAACGTATAATTGTCTTCCATCAAAGTGATAATTTATTTACTTATTTTATTTATTCTTTTTTTTTTTTTTTTTTACTCGATGCTTTTTTTTTTTTAATCTTTATTACTAGTTTCGAATTCCGGCAATTAGTCTGCTGAAGTTTCGCAGGACTCGGACAGGTAGACCACTAGATTATCAGTTTTCCTGGATAATCATAAGATTAAAGAGGAAAGTGCTCCCACCATCTCCGGGACACAGCCGCTGACTTCCCCTCTTTTCTTTTCGCAAAATTATTGAGAGCACCCAACCCATTTTGTTCGTGCGCACTGGGCCAGAATAACGCGATGATTAGGGCCACGAATGGGACAGGTTTCTTCAGCTTGATTTCATGACGGTAATGTAGCCCATGCATGGGAGAAGAAAGGCTGAGATAGGGACATCTGTTCAATACAGGCCAAAAAGAACCTCGGTGGCCTGTATGACATCTTGGGAAAGAAAGCAACAGGATATTAAATGAGCGAACGTGTTGTTGTTTTCGACACCTTTTTTATTTTTTTAATATTTGTTTTATTTTGTTCGTTCATTTATTTCATTTAATCACTTACAGTTCTAATCACAAATCACGAGTTAAATTATATCTACACATTTTTCGACCAAGTATACGTTCTAAACTTTTATTATTTTTTAAATAATTTATTTAAAAGTTCTAAAATTGTGAAATGTGTTTTCTATTGTATATTGTTTATAAAAATCGCACGCTGTTGCTGCGCTTCCACCTCATCCTCTCTCGCGCGTCTCTCGCGCTGTCTTGTCAGAGGACATGAACACATGTTTTGATTACACCACCGGTGGCCGAGCGGCTCCTCCGTTATTCGTAATTAAACTCAATTCCCAAAGTAACATTTATCTTCCAGGGTCTGCGCGTTCACTGTGCGCGAGCGCCACTGCCTTCTGCTGTGCGAGAGGAGATGCGCGCGGGGTCAATCAATAAAGCGAGGACACAGACACGGTATGTGCATCATGCATCTGTTGCAATCAAACAATGCTGCAGTTTATGGGACATTTGTTTGTGTGTGTATGTGTGTGTGTGTGTATGTGACATTTGTATTTTGGTTATAGGGTTGCGCATTGCACGTTATGGAACGTTATCCACCACTTTATTTGTCTGTTTGTCTTTACATGCTGATGCAATTTCATGGCTGTTTTTTTTTTGTGTGTGTGTGTGTGTTTTTAGTCTGTGTGACATGAAAATGTTTTAGTGCTGGACAGAGATTCATTGGTTAGGCTAGTTATTATAATCTCACCAACCACAAACCTAAGTCTTTAAATCATCTGAGAGAAAAGTTCAGTTATTTTGACATGCTGGATGTTTGACGCAAAATCTGTAAGTTTGATTATTTTAACATATTTTTTATTCATTCTTTAGAATTAACTTTACACACTGTACTGTTTTATTTTCAGTATACATGGCTGACTTTTACAATTTGCGCAAAGTTTCATTTTTTTTCTCCCCGATGTGCCTTTTTTTTTTGTTGCGTATTTTTCTCACTCTCAATTTTGAGCTCAACTGCTTTTTGTTCTTTGAATTAGAAAGGGTAAGCACTGCCAAGGAAACAACAGAACTGTTGTGTAAATCGAAGAAACAGAGAAATGAATCTGATCAGCCATCTATCACTTCCCGCAATAAAGGAGGCGACACGGCGGAGGGAGATGATTTGATGAATAATCTTCGGTCGTTTTAATTAACTTTTTGCTGTCCTATAATGACCAAGTTGGTCAACGGAGCCGGTCAATAAGAATGTTAATATCAAACAAATAAAACTTCTCATGATTAAAAACCTCCTGCTTTATTAAATTTGAAATTCAAATGAAATTTATGCCTCCAGTCCACGACGCACGTAAATAGAGTAGCCAGGGCTACATCATTATCCTGAGAGCATTTCTGCATTCATCGTCCTGATATCAATAGCCTGCCACTGTATTGGTGTTGAGAGTTAACAGAACACAAAAGCCATATTCCACCTTGTAAAGACGTTTACATGCATTATGTGAAATTATTTTTTATACTGACCAACAAGTTCACAGAGTTAAATGCTCGGAATTCGTAATGCATACGTAATAATAACAAAATATCAGAAAATACACCAGCCTGCGTAAAAAGCTGTGTGTGTGTTTGTGTTGTGTTAAGGAAACAACGAAAGAAAGAGATAGTATGTTTAAATATAGCCTAAAGTTATAAGAGTAGCCTATACATATTGATTTCGTTAATTTGCTATGCACGCATATACATGAGTCGACTTACAATGCACGCTTATTTGAATAATTTTAACTTTTGTCTACTAAATGAAAGTTTTAAGGCACCTGTTAATTTTCGAAACAACTGTCAAACATTTAAAGAACCGTTATCTTATACAAAATAAATAAAAATACAATAGAATGTAAAAAATGGGAATTTACATTCTACAAAACAACCTGTAAGAAATTGACAACGAATTGTAAGAGTGATATGATATGTAATTGCTATTTTACCGTTTTCACAACTTGTAGCACACACAATAATAATAATAATAATAATAATAATAATAATAATAATAATAATAATAATAATTCATAACAGATCAGGGGTCCAGTAACCTCGTTAACCTCTTCATACAAAAGAATAGAAAAGTTTTCCCTAAAACTTCCAGTCCTACTCATTTAACTTGAGTTTTATTATGAGGGGGGTGTTGGAAGGGGTGGAGATCTTGTCTGAAGTGCTCCATCGATGACCTCACGCTAGAATGTGGCCGCGTGAAGGTACGGCTCTTCCTGATTGGTCGCCCGTGTCACAGCGGCACTTCAAAGCCGTGAGAGGAGCTACAATTGTGCTGGAATGGGCGGACCACCTCATTGTATTGCACACCTCTAAAAAAAACAGTGCTCTGATTCATAAATATAAAAAGATCCTCTGAGGAGGGCACTTTTGTGATGGCAACTTCACTTCTAGGGGTGAGTCTAAGGAGTTTCGTGCTGGTTTAATTAGTTTCCTTTATTGTCCTGCCGTGGGGATTAAAATTTCTTGGGTCAGCCGGGGAGAGAGTCACTTGATTATGTTTTAAGCGAGAGAAACAAGCAGGACTTCCATTTCTCAACTACGACATTGTATGTATAACTTATCTTGGTATTTATATGCTGTTTCGCTTTTGTTCTGTGTTTGCGAGTGGCTGTATTTCAGTGGTTCAGATTTCGTTACTGCTTCACTTCAGGTATGCTGGGGTCGCAGCGAGTTAAAACTGTTCTTCCAACGCACACAGTTCCCAAATCTACCATCTTTACTCACCTTTTAACTTCTTCTGTTCCAGGAGGAGCCGAGATTGGGGTCGACTCCTTTAGCCATGTTGGCTGCGACGTGTAACAAAATCGGGAGTCCGAGTCCATCTCCTTCCTCTATTTCGGATAACTCGGCTTCGTTCGGAAAAGGATTCCACCCGTGGAAACGAGCGGCAGCCAGCAGCTGTAGTTTGGGATCCAGCTTGTCCTCTTTCGCTCGGAATGGTGGTGGTTTAAGCGACTCTTTTGGCACGAACACTTCCACGGGATCCAGTGCCTTTTCCTTAACTTCTGGTACTTCATCCAACTCCCACTTCGGAAACGACTACTCCGTTTTCCAGGCGTCGGTTTCCAACAACTCCCAAGAGCCCAGCCACCAGCCGATGTTTATTTCCAAGGTGCACACGTCCGTGGACAGCTTGCAAAGCATTTACCCGAGAATGAGCGTGGCGCATCCCTACGAGTCGTGGTTCAAGTCCTCACACCCTGGCATTCCCACCGGGGATGTGGGCACCACGGGCGCGTCCGCGTGGTGGGACGTGGGAGCCGGTTGGATTGACGTGCAGAACCCGAACGGAGCCGCGCTCCAGTCGTCCCTTCACTCCGGTGGGCTGCAGACTTCCTTACACTCTCCTCTGGGGGGATACAACTCAGACTACTCGAGTTTAAGCCACTCTGCCTTTAGCACCGGTGCGTCCCCGCATCTCCTGACCACCGGTCAGCATCTCATGGACGGATTCAAACCCGTGCTCTCCTCGTACCCGGACTCCAGTCCCTCTCCCCTGGGCGGAGCGGGAGGTTCCATGTTGACAGGGGGTCCGACGGCCTCGTTGGCGGGATCTCCTCGGTCCTCGGCGCGGCGCTACTCGGGCAGAGCGACGTGCGACTGTCCGAACTGTCAAGAGGCGGAACGTCTGGGTCCAGCTGGCGCGAGCCTCCGCAGAAAAGGGCTACACAGCTGTCACATTCCCGGCTGTGGAAAAGTGTACGGCAAAACGTCGCACCTCAAGGCTCATTTGAGGTGGCACACCGGAGAAAGGCCGTTTGTGTGTAACTGGTTGTTCTGTGGGAAGAGGTTCACGCGCTCCGACGAGCTCCAGCGACATTTACGCACGCACACCGGCGAGAAGCGCTTCGCTTGTCCCGTGTGTAACAAGAGGTTCATGCGGAGCGACCACCTCAGTAAACATGTCAAAACGCACAGTGCCGGAGGCTCATCAGGGTCGGGCTCTGGAGCGAGTGGAGGGAAACGCGGGAGCGACACCGACAGCGAGCACAGTGTGCCCGGTAGCCCCTCGTGCCACTCACCTGACCTGTTGCAACCTCCCGAGTCTGTCCCGACCACGGGCATGAACGGCCGTGCGAACTCCCTCGATTAACCCCGTTCAAAACGCACGTACACGAATCTCGAATGGACTAGAAACTCACCTGACGGTTCACAAAAAGGTTGTGCTGTTCGTTCGGTAACACTTTATAAAAACTTTCAGTAATTCCAACTGTTAACAAACACTATCAGATCGCCAGTCAATGCACATTCAATTCTGAATATCCTATGTGAAACAATACGAACCAAAGTTTCATCTCTTTTTAGCTATTCGAGTGTACATGGACTAAGTTTCTGTAAAGCTTAATACCTATTTGTTAAGTTAAAAGTGAAAGTTATTATAAAGTGTCACCTGGTGAAATAACTGTGTGGCCATTTCACTTGGATGTTGTAAAGTGATTCAATTTACGATTAAAATGTAACTTACAATGAAGTAAGCCTGTTTTGGTCTGCACAGATTCTGTGACATTAATTTGGTAAAGTAAGGGGATATTAAAAAGGACATAATATAATATGTGCATTCTGATGGGTACATGTCGAATATTCTTATTTTACTTACTGTTGTTATGAAAAAAAAAAAAAAAAAAGTATTTTACCCATCAGTGAAGTGGCCTGTCATTGCTAACTTTTTGTTTTTCTCAAAACCAAACTGTGGCACTTTATTCATGAACACTACTAAAATCCAGTTTCGTAAGGATAAATTGCCGTAGTGTTGAATAGACTTCGTTTTGTCATTTTACAAATTCATTTCTCTAATATTCGAAAAGATAGTCTATATATCGCATTGGTCTTTGTCGAAACTGCAGACTACAAATCTTACGTTTGTATGAATTGTACTTATTTCTTGTTGCTGCAAAAGAATGTAAATATTGAAAATAAAATAGACTAGACTAGAAGGTTATTCCACACTGATGTAAAACTTGGGTATGTATTTGTTCAAGACGCAAATTTTGAATAGTATTTTTAGTTGCTTATATTGATTCTAGTAAATATCCAAAACTGTACGGCAGTGTTTTTTTTGTTTTTGTTTTTGTGAAGAAAAACGTCATATTTATCCACGAGTTGGACTTGGGTTTTTTAGGTCTGTCATAGACGCACTTTGAAATGATTTGTAAGATTTTAAATTCAGAATTCTGTGTTTAATCACGTTTTCTAATTTATGTAAGCATGCACATGTAAGGTGAGCGTTTATTTGACATCGTTTATTTGAGAAAATTGGCTTTCTAATTTAAGTCAATCAATAAAGTCAACATGGATTCAGCCACAGTGAACGGTTTGCCGTTGATATTACTGCAATGTCCAATTTCTATCAAATAAAATGTGCTCTATAGTGCAGGAACTGTTACGTCATTTCAATACCAATTGTAAAAAAAATAAAATAAAAATGTGTTCAAATGTTAAAACTGCAGTTGTTGTGAAACCCACGAAAATCAGCTTAAGTAAATAAACTGTTTGCTACAATTATAACACATATATTTTTAGAGTTGTACACATTCTCTATGTTGCTAAGATTCCAGACAATGAATCTAAACTTCTGAGAACATTTTATATGTGATAATATAATCACTGTAACGTAAAATTACTCAACACTGAAATGTTGAATTAAAAACAATAACTATAAATGTAAGTTTTTGTTAGTTTTGCATTCACTTTAAAATAAAATATAAATCGCAGAGCACAGCAACCAAATAACACAAACTGTTACGCCTTCAGTATCCACGAAAACCATTTACGTCCAGTGTTTTTTCGAGTGTGTCTTTCGAAAATAAACATATGAAGAATATTATCAGCGCATAACTGTGTAAAGTTGGCTACATACGCAAAATAAAATAAAATAAAAAGAATGAATAAAAATGTACCTCCACAGCATGTGAGACCATAAAAACAAAATGACATGCATGAGGTAAAAAATATGCCAGTCCGGGGTAATTGACTTTAAACAAGTTAGCTTTACTTTAAATAAAAAGTTTAATTTAAACATGCCTAAGGAAGGAACGACAGCAAAGAATGATGGATAATTTATTTTATAAAAATCGAAAAAAACATCTTAACAATAAACAATGCATAATATTAACAGGAATAATACAAGAATAATACCAGTCACTGTTCGAAATACAATAATGTTAAAGCCTGTGCAGAAAGAAAAAAAAATGGTCCAACATGTTGGAGGCTCAAATCACGAGCAAATTGCGCCCCCATGCGGCGATCTCAAATAAACAAAACCAATATTCACATTCAAAGGGTTTATGTCGTTGTACAAACGCATACAATCTTCACCACATTTGGTAAAAGTGCTGCAATTACCTGTTAAAGCAGATATGTTCTAGGGGGGATTTTTACTGTACATGATTTTATGTAAAATAAAATGACACTACTATAATATTTACAATATACTATAATAAATCCGTAGATATAAAATATATTTTCATTTTTTATATAAGAATAGTATCTTTCATACGTAACAAAATAACCAAATAACAATGATCCCACTTTTTTGTTTGTTTCTAGAGTCAGAATATTTAAATGCTTCTTTGCTTATCGACGTAAGCTTTTTACATTCAAAGTCATTTAGTCCTAAAACAAACCGAAATATTTAATGACAGAAGAGATTTCAATTTCATTTAAGATTAAGTGCACCATTTAATCATTTAACTTTGCCCTTCATTTTGGATATACAACCACTAGAATAAATCATAGGGAGATTAAGTTAGTGAGCAGACACTTGTGCATTCACCAGAGCATAGTAGGCCCCTTGTTTGGCCATGAGTTGAGCATGCGTTCCCTGCTCAATCACCTTGCCGTTCTGAACAACCAGGATGATGTCAGCGTTGTAAATAGTGGACAAGCGATGGGCTATGACGATACATGTGCGGCCATGCCGAGCGTCATCAAGGGCCTTCTGCACAATCTGTGTAACAGGAAAGAAACAAGTGACCAAAACTATAAACTTGATTCTTAAGTTTGATCTTTTGTTCCCTTTTTTTCTAAATCTAATAAGACATTAAAACTCATGGAGTATGTAGAGTGTAAATCTAGGATTTTAAAGGTATTCCCTAAAACCAGCAGGATCACAGAGATCTATACTTGGGATCACAGGGAGACAAACAAGTTTGAACTATCAAAAGTGCCACCTGCTGGTTGAAGGCAGAAATGCATACAGTCCGTTTGAAAAATAAAATAAAATGAACTTTACTAATAAAATACTTTGAAATAGTAATTTTTTATTTTGTTTTACAAACCTTCTCGCTCTCCGTGTCGAGTGCAGACGTGGCCTCGTCCAGCAGCAGAAGTTTGGGATTGCGGACCAGAGCTCGAGCAATGGCTATCCTTTGCTTCTGTCCTCCTGAAAGCTGAGCGCCTTTATCTCCAACTCGAGTGTTGTATTTCTGAAAGGATATTATATATGTAAATAGATCATGAAATTCAAAAGTGAGTATTTTTTGGCAGCTTAAAGCATATAATATAATATAATATAATATAATATACAGTTTAGAAGTTTGGAGTTTTTATGTGAAAGAAATTAATACTTATATTTAAAGTGATCACATTTTAGATTAAATTGATGTAGACATTACTAATATCATAAAATGTATTTAAATAAATGTTTTTCTTTTGAACACTGGTTAAGTACCATTAAGACACTTGTTATAATTCTAAATTCTATAATTCATAACAAATTCTTTGAATTAGTTTTTATATATATATATATTAGATTTTTATAATACTGTATGTCTACATAATTTTCATTCATTTTTATTTCAGTTGTATTTATTTTAGTATGTAAAGATAAATGAAAATGCGAAATGATAATTGTTTTGGCAATAAGCTAATAAAATATTTCAAAGGTTTTTTTCTTTTGTATATATAGTATTTCAGTTATTTCAATTTTATTTCAAATAACAATTCATTTTTATGGTTTTTGATAACATTAACAACTCTTGAACATTCTATTCAATAAAGAATTCTGAAAAAAAACCTTACATATTCAACGACATTATAACTGTTTTCAACATTGACAATATTAAGCAGTATGATTTCTAAAAAAGGGTCATTTGACACTGAAGACTGGAGTAATGATGCTGAATATTTCACATTGTCTTCACATGAATAAATAACACATTAAAATAGTAATAAGCATAATGATATTTCAAAATATTACTGTTTTTACTGATTTGTTTTATTACATGAATAAGCAGTGAACTTGCTTGTAAAGCAAACTGCATAAACACATGACATCACGCATACCTCTGGAAGGTCAAGGATAAAATTATGAATGTTGGCCTTCTTCGCAGCTTCCTCAATTTCCTCCTGGCTGACGACGCGGCTGTTGTCTCCGTACTGAATGTTCTCAGCGATGGTGCAATCAAACAGGATGGGCTCCTGAGACACCAGCCCCATCTGCGTGCGCAGCCATGCCAGGTTCAGACTTCTGCTGTCGCTCCCATCCACAAGCTGCACGACAAGCAAAAAGCAGACAGAATGTGAGGTATTAATTGATCCCTTGAGCCAAAATAATGGCTTAGACCTCTAGGCACACCAAACCACCTGATGGACTCACCACTTGGCCTGCCGCAGGGTCATAGAATCGCTCCAGAAGCTGAATGGTGGTGCTCTTGCCACAACCGCTGCTGCCCACCAGGGCCAGAGTCTGGCCCTGACGCACGGACACATTCAAGCCCTGCAGGACTTTCACATTCTGACGCGTTGGATAGGAGAAATGCACATCTCGGAATTCAATATTCCCTGAAAAGTTTGCCTGAAAAAAAACAAAAACAAAGATTAGATTGCATTTTACATTGTGCTTTTTGGTGACCACTTCTAACCGTTTGGGAATTTGTTACTCACTGGTCGTTGTCCAGACTCGTCATAGATATCGATGGCTGGTTTCTTTTCCAGCAGCAGTAAGATCCTCCCAGCTGCTGCTTTGGCTTTGGCAAAGTCTGGGGCAAATGATGAGGACTGACCAATGTTCATTGCAGCAAAGACAATCACAGAAAACACCCTGTGGAAGACCAAGCCACACATCAGTGTAGAAAAGAGTGTGCATGATATTCAAATAGCACATACATATAAAGTCTTTTATAAAAACTGTACTTACAGGAAAACATTTTCATATTGCGTGTAGCAGTGTGCAATAAGCCAGGCTCCGAAGCGGAAGATTGCGGCATTGACCAGGTAAGGAATGGCTTGGGCAAGAGCAAAGGTGATTCCGTAGATGGGTGCTTTACACAAACTAGATCTGAAACATAATGCATATTGCTGTTTGTAAGATTTGGCATTAGCTGAGCACTTTTGTTGAGCCACAGATACAATTTGAAGTTTGCAGTTTCTGAGATTTCAGACGTTTTATAATATAATATAATGTATATAATATAATATAATTCCCTTGTGAGCAGTGTTATTTAAGTATTATTTATATACTATTATAGCTGGTATTCATTTTTGAATTAGTTTTTATTTTTAAATATTCAGTTTTAATATGAATAATTTGGTTGTGGGTTTTTTTTCATATATATTTCTGGTTAGCTCTAGTGGTTCATTTCAATTGATTAAGTTAACAATAACAGCACTGCTTGTGAGGGACACCTATCCTATCCATAAACATTAAAGTTGTTATATATATTAAAGTACAAAAAAAGTATTTATAATGCATGAGAAAAAGGTGTTTAAAATATTTGTAAGATTAAGTAATAATATTGTCACTGTATTAATCAAAACTAATTATTATTAATTATTATAATTATTATTAATTGTATTATTTTATTTATTATTATAAACAAATTATTAATTAATATTTTTTTTAATGTTTTTTTTTAAGGAACTCTCTTTTGCTCACCAAGCCTGCATTACTTTGATCCAAAATACAGCATAGGCAGTTATATTGTGAAATGTTTTTTTTTTTTCTGTTTAAAATAACTTTTTAAAATATATATTTTTAAATGAAATATTTTAGGTTAACTTTAACAGCCCCCTAAAGTACATTTTGTGAAATCTTTTTCTTTTTGTCTTCTGCTTAAATTTTTTTCCATGGGGCCCTTAGCGCCACCTTGTGGTCCCCGGACCCCAGTTTGAAATCCCTGTTTTTGAATGTTTAGTGTTAGAAATGGGATTTTACTTGTATGGTTTGCTCAAGCTGTCAATAAACTTGTGGAAGAAGACGTCTTCGCGGGTTAATGCAACAACCGTTCTGAAGTTCTCAACAGTTTCTGTGGATATCTGTGGGGAAGAGTTACCAGTCAGTTATACATAATACTTTATTGCATATATTAAATCACATAAATCATACTAAGCAAAACCAAAATAAAAGTGGGGGTCAATGACCAATATACTATACCTTGCCAGACATCTCCAGTGCACTCTGATCTTTAGATGCATGTCCTGACATGGCTCTCATCTGGATGAAATTTGCCCCCGTGAGGAAGGGGACACAGGCAAGGATAAGCAAGGTGAGCTGCCAGCTATGGATGAAGGCCACAATGACAGCGATGAGGAGAGCACAGATAGTGTTTGTGGCTAGACCTAATCTGGATCCTGCTGCCTAGAGACCAGAAAAAGAGAGAGAGAGAGAGAGACAAAAAGTCACTACCCAACTAAAGCTACATTATCAATAAATCTAATATTTCAATACACTCCCGTTCAAAAGTATGGTGCGAGTAAAATTTTTGAATCTGCAAAGACGCCTTAAATTGATCAAAAGTGAAAGTAAAGACATTTATAATATTTATTTTAAATAAATAGTGTCAAAGAATCCTGAATTTCTTTTTTATCAGGGTTTTCACAACAACAACAAAAAGAGTAGATGAACAAAATGATGTAGTTCCAGTGGTAGAGCATTGCGTTAGCATCGCTAAAGGGCATGGGTTCAATTCCCAGGGAACACACATATGGATAATATATATATATATATATATATATATATATATATATATATATATATATATATATATATATATATATATATATATTACCAACCCCTAACATTTGAATGGTCGTGTACCTGTGAATTTAAAAAAGCTGCTCTATTAATACTAAAAGCTGTAGTCGCATGGATTAGCTCTCACATAAATACGACTGAGAAACAGATTCGGCCAGGCCTATAACACTTTAAAGAGATGGATGTAATGAACCAGAGGCAAAAACACAGGCTGTATCCACAGTGAAAACTTAATTACTGGTTCTGGTGGCAAATAACTGTGTTCCACTCACCCCTTTAACCAGAGACGCATCTGTGGCTAATTTAGTGGTCAGGACTCCCACTGCATTGTTGTTGTCATCAAACCAAGCAATCTCCTGTTAAGAGAAACAGGCTTGAGGATGAAGCACACATTTCAACAGCTATATGTGTTTGTTCTAGATTAGTTCTCAACTGCAAATAGTAATGGAACAAGAGATGCGGGAAATGTGCCATACCTGTCTCATCATGGCATTGAAAGCCTGACGTCTCAACCTCATGGTTAGCAGCTCCCCAGATTTACCAAACATGAAGCCCTACAGGACAAGAACAACAGCTGTGAAAATTACATTCAGCAACTATACGTACAACTATACGTACACCGTTCTTTAGCATCAAATCAGCATATACGAATGATAATAAGAATACTGGAGTATTGATGCTGAAAATTCTGTTCTGTCATTTGACAATTATTTCATTATAATTCAAACATAAAACATTTATTTTAAATGCAAATGTATTTATAAAATATACAAATGATTGTATTTGATATTACAAGAATATTGTACTGTTTTTACTCAAATAAATACTCAAATAAATGCAGCATTGATGGACACAAAAGGACATTAAGACATAAAGAAATCTTACCAAACTCAAAAATTTTGAACAGCATATGTTTAAATATAATTTATTTATAAACTAGATACTAGTTTTATTTATTTATTTATTTGTTTTATATATATATATATATATATATATATATATATATATATATATATATATATATATATATATATATATATATATATATATATAATAAACAAATAAATAAATACAACTAAAATATATATACATATATAAAAATATATACACACACACACACAGTAGGTAAAATAGGTATTGAACTCCTCACCATTTTTCTCAGTAAATATAATTCTAAAGGTGCTGCTGAAGTAATCCATACATACAAAGAGAACAATACAAATAAGTTTAGAAAATTAAGTTCTAAAGTTCTGTGTAATAAATTAAATTAAAGTTCTGTGTAATAAAGTGGAATGACCCAGGGAAAAAGTATTGAACACCCTTACTTCGTACAAAAACCTTTATTGTTAATGACAGCTTCAGGATGCCTCCTGTATGGAGACACTAGTGGCATGCATTGCTTAGGTGGGATTTTGGCCCATTCTTTTTCAGTCAAAAATCTTGAAGCTTCCATGGGTCTCTGTGCTATTTGACCTCCAAACGTGGTGTGTATTATGGCATCCAAAGAGTTTATTTTTGTCTCATCTGACCAAACTATATTCTTCCAGTATTTCACTTTAACCTGATTTTCTTCAGGAATAGAGCCTTGTGTGGTGAGAGTGTATACAGGCCATGGCGGTTGTAAAAGTACGGCTGCGATGGTCTCGCCGGCTCTTTGCTTTTACCCATCATGAAATGTTTCTCGTGTGACATGTTGGTAATGCGACGACTTTTATAGGCCATCATTTGGGACTAAACCAGCTCATATTAATTTCCAGTGACTAGGGGCAGGATTGCTTTCTAATTATTGATTGATTTCTGCTGGGGTCTTGGCTTTCCATGCCTTCTTACACCTCCCTTTCTTCATGTGTTCAATACTTTTTCCAGAACTTTATTTCTGAACTTATTTGTTTTGTTTCCTTCGTATGTATGGATTACTTGTATTGTTACTGACATCTGGTGAAAATTTCATGACAACAGCACCTTTAGAAATATCAATTTACTGAGAAAAATGATGATTTCAATACTTATTTTACCTGCTGTCTATATATATAATTTTGTTTTGCTGTAAAATAAAGGTAAGGGGTTTGTTCATATCTCAAACCCAACATTTGAGCAAAAGTAATGCTAGCAAATGCTACACATAATGCAACGTAAGCTTTGTTTGCATTACACTTGCTTACACAACTTGAAATTGCGCATTGAAAATACGCCTAAAAGCATCACATCGATTTTGCAAAAAATCCCATACATCACAAAAAAGGATTTGCTTTGCTAAAGATACAGCAATATGTCTACTTCGATTAAAAATGATGGCTGGTGCGTTGGCTCCGATATATATGCAAACCTACCAACATCTATCGCCATGACTTTTTACGAGATGTAAAAATTACATTTTAGTGGCATAATAATGGAAACACTGCCATTTTGCCATTTTTCTTTTTCAATCAACATTTATAAAATATCACAAATGTTTTGCGCAAATCTGTAATGGAAATGCACCTATAGACTCACCTGGAAGAAATATGTGATGAAGGCCACTGCTCCTGTTAGTAGAAAGAAAAGTGAGAACATCATGGTCTTCTGTCGCTTTACATCAGGGTCAACCTCTGCAAACACCTAGAAACAGACGAGAGTCTACTGAACTCAACACTCCGGGTAAATCATTATAAATGCTATGTGCTTATGGGACTAGTTTTTATATGAATTATTTTGAAACTATCATGAGATTGAGATAGAGTTTTTTGTTCAGAGGTGTGCAAACACAGACAAAGGACACTCACACCAATGATTTTGGCGAACAGAATGGCCACACAGGGGTAAACAGCTCCACCCACAAGGCTGGCCAGCGTGCCCACCAGCAGGTACGGCCATTCGGGCTTGTTCAGAGCCAGAATTTTAGTGAAAGGTATTTCTGGAGCTTTTTCTTCTTCCTACAAGAGAATTTGAAAAGAACGATCCAGTTACTCCATTTAAGAATCACCAGTGTGATTCGCTCTGTAGCATCAAAGAAGCGGAGTACATGTACCTTTTTGTCTTTTTTGGACTTCTTGCTCTTCTTCTTTGAGGACTTCTTTCTGGAGGAACGTCTTTCACTGGCACGTCTTATACTTCGTCTAAAGGTTCCACTCCCCGTTTGCATTTCCATTCCTCCGTCAGGAGTTTCTGTTTCAGAAGTTTCCTCACAGGTTTCTCCCTCAGATTCATCCTGAGTGTCATCTTCATTGGCATCAAGCTCATCATCATTTGCTCTCCCACAGGTCTGTTAATGTAAACAAGAAGAAGAATAAACAAATAAATAAAAACATTATTATTATGAAATAACTTCATAAATGGTGGCCTTCTTATGAGAGACCCCCTTCCTAAAGGATACAGTTGTTTATACATTAACAATAAATAAATAATTGAAGTGTATAAAGACTCCTTTATACTTAAATATTAAGCATGTAATTATAATGGTAATATTCCATTATAATTGCTTTTTATACTGTATTTTCACAATACTGCAACCAACAAATACACACACACAACTGTTCAACATTTTCGGGTCAGTAAGATGTAGATTTGATAGATAGATAGATAAATAGATAGATAGATAGATAGATACCTTTCATATATATATATATATATATATATATATATATATATATATATGGATAAAATTATAGCTTATAACTATAAGAAAAAGACTGTTAAAACACACACACACGCGCACACACACACACATACACACACACACACACACACACACACATCCATATATATATATTTGAATAAAATTATATTGTCAACACATATATATATATATATATTCCCTTACTGGTATTACTGTTACAAATAGTGGCTGACAATGGAATAAAATAAATTGGATTAATTACATGATTTATGGATTAGAAAGCAAAACAAAAGTGCTTTCTAATCCATTTTAATCCAATTATAATGGTAATATTCCATTATAATTGATTTTTATACTGTATTTTTGCAGTACTGCAACCAACAAATACACACACACAACTGTTCAACATTTTCGGGTCAGTAAGATGTAGATTTGATAGATAGATAGATAGATAGATAGATAGATAGATAGATAGATAGATAGATAGATAGATAGATAGATAGATAGATAAAATTATAGCTTATAACTATAAGAAAAATATTGTTAAAGCACACACACACACACACACCCATATATACAGTATATATACATATAATATATATATATATATATATATATATATATATATATATATATATATATATTCTCTTACTGGTATTACTGTTACAAATAGTGGCTGGCATTGGAATAAAATAAATTGGATTAATTACATGATTTATGGATTAGAAAGCAAAACAAAAGTGCAAGAATATCATGTTTGTTAAATGTGTTAGGTTTGAAACCCTGATTTAAAGAAACAACAGTATAGAAATAAAGTCAATTCTATCCCACTAACATGTACCTGTTGCATCACGAGAGAATAATACACTCCTTTCTTAGCCATGAGTTCTCCGTGAGTTCCCTGTTCCACCACTTTGCCTTCATTGAAGCCAGCAATTATATCTGCCGAGCGAATAGTTGACAGGCGGTGTGCAATCACAATGGTAGTACGTCCTGCTCTGGCCTAAGAGACAACACACAATTATTAATCTGCAGTGTTACACATTAGTTGGTTGATACTCTGTTAACACCACAAAAACTGTAAAAGAAGATACCCATAATATGCAACTATATCTTCTATTCCAGTCCTCTTGGAAATGTATTGTATGTTTTACATTACCTTGTCCAAAGCTGCCTGAACGATGGACTCGCTCTGTGTGTCCAGGGCTGATGTGGCCTCATCCAGCAGGAGGATTCTGGGGTTTTTGACGAGAGCTCGAGCGATAGCAATCCTCTGTTTTTGGCCTCCGCTCAGCTGAGCCCCTCTCTCTCCTACCATAGTGTTCAGCTTCTGTCTCGAAAAAAAAAAAAAATGCTCAAAATCAAAATTAATTTGACATGAACCGCGAGAAATGAACCAAAAGAAATGAACCAATAGAAAACATTACCGTCTACAGCCGACAGAGGGCGCTCTATGCTGCTCAGTGCTCCTGTAGTCTACACAGAAGACAGAGAGCGCCCTCTCGCGGCTATAGACGGTAATGTTTTCTATTGGTTCTTGGTTCTAAATAAATGCGACTTATAGTCCAGTGCGACTTATATATGTTTTATTCCTCATCATGACGTATTTTTGTACTGATGCGACTTATACTCAGGTGCGACTTATAGTCAGAAAAATACGGTAATTAATTTTATGTTATGGCAGATATCTGATAAAAGGCCATTATTAAAAAGTCTACCTTGTCATAATTTAAAACACAGATGAGCTTCTTTTTGCCTTCTTTTTTGAGACTAAACCTTTAATAAAGAAAAGTACAGTCCAGTACAGTACTCACATCTGGTAGTTTGGAAATGAAATCGTAGGCATTGGCCTCTTTAATGGCTCGTTCAATGTCTTCATCAGTGGCGTCTTCACGGCCGTAGCGTATGTTCTCAGCGATGGTGGTTCCAAAAAGAACCGGCTCCTGACTCACGATACCCATGTTCTCCCTCAGCCAGCGCACATTCAGAGAGCGGATATCATTCCCATCCAGAGTCACCTGCGATTGTACACACTTCATCAAATAAACAGCTCTTCTTTCCTGACACTGACGGAATTCCATCATATTTCTGTGACGTGAACTATTGAAGGAATGCAGCTTTAACGGAGAGGTAAATGTGATTCATGGTTGCTCATTAGTCAGTGTTACCTCTCCTGAATCAGGGTCATAGAAGCGCTGCAGAAGCTGAATTGTTGTGCTTTTCCCACAGCCACTGGCTCCAACCAATGCAATGGTCTTTCCATGAGGGATTTTCAGACTCATTCCCTGCAGAATCTGCACAGGGACACATCGCATCAGTCTTTAGTAGGTTTAGGTTATAATTTCCATAGATGAACAATATATCAGTACCATATTGGTTATAAGGCAACGTTATAGACTTAAATTACACACCCTTAAATACTCACCTCATGTTGTTCCAAATCTGTAAAACCTTTTTCATCTTTTGGACACAAATTAAGATATTTTCTGATGAAATCCAAGAGCTTTCTGACCCTCAATAGACAGCAATGCAACTGACAAGCTCAAGGCCCAGAAAGGTAGCAAGGACATCTTTAAAATGTGTCCATGTGACATCAGTGTTTCAAACTTAATTTTATGAGTCTACTTCTTGTGCGCAAAAAACTAATATAACGACTTTATTCAACATTTTCAACTATTTTAACGATGTCCTTACTACCTTTCTGGGCCTTGGACATGGTAGCTGCTGTCTATGCAGGTCAGAAAGCTCTCGGATTTCATCAAAAAATATAATAATTCGTGTTCTGAAAATAAACAAAGGTCTAATGGGTTTGAAACGACATGAGGGTGAGTAAGTCATGACAGAGTTTTCATTTTGGGGTGAACTATCCCTTTAAATGTGTCAGTACTAGTCAATAATAATAGTGTAGTATTAATAATCAAGTTCCTGACAGTTGGAGAAATAAGCAACTCTACCTTCACGTCTTTTCTGGAGGGATAGCTGAAGTGGATGTTCTTGAATTCAATATCTCCTACCACGCGATCTGGTTTGTGACCTTCTTTTGAACTGCTGTCGATAGGACGAGGCTGCATCAGGTGACAGGAACAGAAATAAGTCATCCAGAATCACAATATGGGTAAATATGAACTTCATTATAAAGAAGGCAGACAGACTGAAAGTGTGTACCATGTCAATTGTTTTGTAGACCTCATAAGCAGCACCCCGGGCCTTAGCGATACTCTCCAGGTTTGGAGCCCCCTGACCCAAAGAGAATGAGCCAATCATCACAGAGAAGAAGACCTGCGGTCAAAAGTAACAACACTGGTGGTCAAAAGACATGTCCGGATGTGACTTTATTCAGAAACAGATAATACTTTTTTAAAAAAGTTAAACAAACTCACAATGATGACTCTTCCAATTGAGTAATTCTCTGGCTCGTCCACGGAGAGTTTTGTCCCATACCAAAACGCCAGCGCGTAAGTGCCAAATATAATAAACTGTGTCAAGCCCATGGACACATTAGTGGTAATGGCTTTCTTTACCCCAAAATCCTTTGCTTCTATCAAGTTCTTCTCATACCTAGAATACAGAGAATAGTTTGTCACAGAAAAGCATTAATCATTTACGGACACATTCAGAACAGCTTGATCACATTCTTGACATTTAGAAGAAGGCCCAATCTTATCTCCCCTGTTTAAGTGACAAAACAGTTGTGAACTTATGGTGATGCGTGAAAAGAACAGAATGTGCTCACTTATCCACTGCTTTTCTCTGTCCATTAAATGCCACGACAGTCCTGATAGCGACTAGAATCTCTTCAGCTACTGCTCCTGCTTTAGCATAAGCTGTGAGCTCCTTACTGGTCAGAGTGGCAAGAATCTATAGGCGACAAAAAGGGGAGGTATTTACAAAAAAATTTAAATAATAAAATAGAGATATTTATATAATAATATATACACACACACACATACACACACATACACACACACACACATTTATATTCTTATATTTAAATTCAAACACATTTAAATTATTTTAATAGTCACAAGAATCTAAAGGTGACAAAAAGGTAAAATATTTATAGATAAATAAATAAAATAAAATAAAAACTAATTACTAATATATATTTTTCACATTTATGAAAAAAGCAAATATATTGTGTGTTTATATATATATATATATATATATATATATATATATATATATATGTATATATATATATATATATATATGTGTGTGTGTGTGTGTGTGTGTGTGTGTATATATATATATATATATATATGTGTGTGTGTGTGTGTGTATATATATATATATATATATATATATATATATATATACACACACACACACATATATATATATATATATATAGAATTATATATTATATGTAGAATTTTTCTAATTTTTCTATTTTTAATAATATATATTTTATATTTACATTTTATCATAGTTCCATTTATTTTAATCATCACAAGAATATATAGGTGACAAAAAGGTAAGATATTTACCTTTAAATATTACAATAAAATATTTAAAATATTATTTGTAAAAAAAAAATATTGAAGGTGAATATAGATGATTTCAATTTTCAATATTTGTATTTTAATCATATATATTTTATTATATTTTATTATTATTTATTATGATTATTATTTATATATTTAAATTGATCATAATTTATTTTTATTTAATCATCACAAGAATCTATAGGCGACAAAAACAAAAACAAACAAAAAACAATAATAAATACATACTTTAGACCAAACAGCCGCTGATCCTGCGAGCAGGGGACTGACAGCAAGAATGACCAGAGTCAGCTTCCAGCCATAGACAAAACCAATGACGAAACCAGAAATAAATGTGCAGAAGAACTGGACAAACACACAGATTTTGTCCCCGAGGCCATCGTTGATCGTGTTTATGTCACTGAATTGGGGGAAAGAAAGGAGATACATCAATTTGACACTTAAACACCTGAGACGTAACCAAAGAACCGATCAGGTGACAGAAACAAGAGTCTGGAGCATGGCTGCACTTCACGCACTCAGTAAGTCTTATGTTCAGCTCTCCGATCTGATGCGTGTCAAACCATGACATCTGCTGGTGGAGGATGGCATGAAAGTACTTCTCCCGGATCCTCTTTGTTTGTTTCGCAGCCGTGAGCAGGAAAAGCGTGACCTGGAACGTTCCCAGGAGCAGAACCGCAGCCCCGATCGCAACGAAGTAATAAGCGTATCTGTGTGGATGAACCAGCAAATTAGTTCAAAGTTCAACAAAGAAGTGAAACAATCAAAGGTACAATATTCTAACAAAAGAAAAACATTCCAGAACATAGTCACTAATGTAAAAAAAAATCATTAAGAAACTTCACTAAATTATTAACGGAGGAAACTGGATTAGAATGAATGTGACACCGGGCGGCTCCTCACTTTGTCATTTTATCTTCAATGCCTATTTCAGGAGAACCAGCCAAACACGTTGAAGAGTTCGTGAGGGTGAAGGTGAAGTTTCCGGTGAAGTTGCCTGCAAACATTTTGGAGCAACATTTCCTGAAACCAGTAGTACCAGACCGCCACAATAAAGTAAACATCTATGAGATAATAGCTGAGCTGTGACACTAGGTTATAGGGTAAAGTTTACTCTACTAATTTAAATCATTCTATGACAGACTTTGAAAGAGATATATTTGTCAAGGACTTATGTTTCAACCAAATTAATTTACACGCATTTAGATGGATGTTTTTTTTTTTTTTTATTGTACTTTTAAATATACCTGTCAGGTTACCCGTATAGCCACTCAACACAAAGCTGTCAGTCATTTGTCCGAAAACCACACACATGAGAGGCAACGCCACGCCGTGGGCAGCTGAACACAGCAGGCCAATCAGCATGAGCAGCACCTCCGGACAGGTGGCATAACGAAACTGCAGCACAACACACATGTGAGTCAAACACCTGACTGCTTATCTCTGCATGTTATATATCACTGCTTATCAACGCTGCAAATGAATCCTGTGATGTAGAAGAGATGCGCACTTACCAGCTGAAAAAACCCAACTGTTTTCACCGGCTCGTTCTTCTTTTTTGACTTTTTTTCCTTTTTGCTATTTAAACAAGAAATAGTCCATTTAAGGTTTCAGATTTATTTATTTATTTATTTATAATTAAGAGACACTATTTAAAATCTTAAATGTTCTTTTTTTTATGTAATCATTTTAAGGGTTTCAGTTTTTATGAAGACATATTAAGGGGCATATAAAATATTGGTTTATGTCATTATGATTATCCATTTATGTAAAATACTTCAAGTGTTTGAATAAATTAATAGCTACATGTATGTAACATTTACATTTAGTCAAAAGAAGCAATCAAAATTGACATAGCATTCGGAATTAGCTTTATGGACATTTAGTGCATTAGTGCACAAAAGTACACATAGCAAGGATTTTTTCTTTTATTATATAATAAATAATAATAATAAATTATTATATAAAAAATAAAAATAAAACAGAATAGAAAAAGAATAGAGCAGGCTATGTTAGAGGCCTTTTTTGTTAATTGTATAATAAAAACAAATAGATAGAATACAAAATGATTAGAGAAACTAGTTTTATTTCTTTATTTATTTTGATAAAAGCATTCAGTTAAAAAAAATTGTCTAAAAGGGTCATGTTTTTTTTAAGAATAGAATTGAATTAGATGGTCAAATAAAGATTGATACAGTCACTATGGTGTCTAAATCCATAGCAAAAATAGAAAAGAATATTATAAATAAAAATGGCATAAAATATTAGACCACAAGTACAAAATGTTAGACCACAAGTATGCCTTCTTCCTATTTTTAAGCAATTGTAATTTATGTTATAACCAAAATAAATTATTAAACTATTATTTGATTATTTAATGCATTTAATACATTTCAAATGTTTTTGAATATTGCTTTTCACAATATAGTTCCAAAGTGGTTTTCAAGAGAATACTGAAAAAACACCACCAGAGCAAGCTTGTGGCAATGCCAAAGAGAAATATATATAATATATAATATTTTTAATTGTTTGAATTTGTAAATACTAAGCAACAGTAATGCATATTTGTGTCACAAAATTACAATTGTGTTACGAATTAATTAAAAACCAAATATTGTGTTTCTTTTAGTTAATTTCCATTAAAACTATGGCTCTCAAAAAATAAAAATAAATATGATTCTATATTATAACAAAATGTGTTATAATAAAATAACCAATGTCAAATAATAACAATAAATGTTGAATTAAGATGTTAACACAAAATTGTGTTTGTTTGTTTTTTCCCCCTAAAATTGTACATTGACTGTCTAACAGTCCCTTGCAGGCCCCCGGGGGTCCCCGGTTTGAAACCCCTGTATTAGATTATCAGTTAAAAACACTAGAGGTGTACTGATGAACATTTTAAAAATCTATAGAATTCTGTAAACTTTCTGGAGAATTTTTGCCCCTATTTCTGACTGTAGTTTTAATGAATCTACTTACATATGACAAGACTCATCTGAAACAATCTAATAGAAATCAGACTCATTTACCCTTTGCCCTTTGATTTTCCAGAGCTCTCCTCTGGTTTGTCTTCCTGAGGTTTCTCATCTTGGGTGTAGGCTAGGTTGACAAAGCCCTCTGGGATCACCTCTGCACAAAAGAGGTTTATGCTTACTTAAAGTACAGGTGGAGTAAGTCTAAGGTGTCTGTCGAATATAAATAATTAAATGACACAGCATTTTACAAATTATATAGATATACATATATTTAGAATTATAATTTAGCCTAATGAAATGACTTCTACTTAAACCATATAAATCAATTTTGGGAAGAAAAATGAAGTATTAATGAATATATAGAACACACCTTGCAAGTAAGGAGGAGGGTCTGTCGACTGAACGCTCGGCTCTTCTTTCATTGTGATAGCACAGTGTTTGTGTCGCTAGATAAGAAAAAAATAATTAGTCTAATTAAAAAGCAAATAAAACAGTTGCTGTAAGTAACGCTGGTTCAAAATGATGTACATTTAAAAAGGTTATGCATTCTGATGATACCTTTTTTTTTTTTTTTTTAGTATTCTGCATTTTTAAGAAAACAATCAATGTAATGGTGATTTAGAAGGAAACACTCCAAAAACTCCATCTGAAGAACTTATGGAGTAAATGTAAGATGTAAAATATTTTTTTTATCTCCAAAGAACCTTAAAGGTAGGCCTAACTCAAGAAGCCCATGTAGCTATAACTAATTAAACAAATAAATAAACAAATATTTTTAGTAATGTTAACAATGGCTTTTTATTTGAATGAATGCTCAGAGATGAAAAAATGGTATTGCTGGAATTAACAGACTCATAACTGAGAAACATATTACTGCATTCATATTTTCTTATAAATACAAGACCTTTAACTACTCATCAAGAGATGTTTTACATTAATATAACTAACATGTTGGTATTATTGTTACATAAGCTCATCTCAGTGTTTAAATTCATTCTACCCGCATACATGTTACCTAACCTGTTACAACATAAACGGAAGTGTATTAGCCTAGTGAAACATGATGTAATCGGAAACGTATGCAATGAAATAATTTTAGCTTTAATTAATTATTAATAGAAAAAAAAAAAACTATTTTCCCCATATTCACATTTGTAAAAAAAAAATATATATATATTACATTTTAATGGTCTGTGATAACTGTTTACCAGGCAGTGCAGGCTAAACGAAACGGTAGGTTCCGCAAAAAAAAAAAAAAAAAAAATTATAATAATTTTTTTTTAAAATAATAATTGGTAAATAACTTTTCTTTTCTTTTTTTCCCCGGCTTACCCCATGTGGTGATGACAAAAGCTCCAATCGGACAGACAGTGTGTAGATAGAGCAGGTTGAGTCTCTTCTTCTGTTACATGATGTTTTATAGCGCTTAGCGTTACCTGGACACGCCTCCACCTGAGTCAACACTGCACAAAAGATGTAGGCGTGCAAAGGAGAGAACCTGTGACTTTTGCCCTTATAGCGGATAAAACTGTATTAAACAGGATTATATGAAAAATTGAAAGATGAACTGATAAGAATGCGCGAACTTTGTTCCTACTTTAGAGTTCATCATAGAGTTTGCATTAGAGGTGCATTCAAACGTGTATAGGGTATTTAAGAGTTACCTTCAAAGCTTTCTGTTTTGGAGCGCTTTTGCCTCCATCAGTGTTCTGATTAAAGGGGACGTTCTATTTTTTTCGACATAACGTCTTATCAAACTTTAATATGTGGAAATAACTAGGTCATATAATAAAGATATAAGACGTTAAAACGCTATGACTCAGCGTTTTCAAGCAGGTAGCCTAATTGTTCTGCTTTTCCCAACATCCTGACAAGAGCATCCAATGGCGTGAGTTTGGGGGCGGGGTTATCTGTTTGATCGACTAATGGCGGAGGAGGGATGTGTTTGAATACTGTCATAATTCTTGCACTTCTGTATGATGAGGCTAGAGGCACAGAAATGACTTTGTGTTTTAGGGAAATATTTGCCAATGTTGTATTTATAAAACTTGGACTTTAATGAAACAAGACTAGATTTTAATTGAATTAAGAATTTCCCTTACTAAAGGTCTGGTGACAGTATCAGCAGTACAGTAGTACTTTAATTTATACCATGGTGCATTCACAAAAACATGGTAGTATTTTTATTTATCAAAGCATTTTTATTTAAGATTTTAAAACAAACCCAAACTTTCGATTTGCAGAAATTGCTTTTATTAATTGAATACCATATATCATCTTTACATATACCATAATTCATTTTTCTCAGTGCTCTTTGCATTAACAACATTTCTGAGAGCAAACCTAAGACAATGTCTATAGAATGTTCTTTTAAGAGTTGTTTTTGGAGCTGCATCGACCTCTAACACATACTAACAACAAACATGCGGGCAGTTATAGCGTGACTTTGTCCATATTTTGGCGCCACATGCAAACCAGTCTTTCTATTTATATAACTGTGGTTTTATGAATAAACTCAGTTGCACTTGTGAACTTTAGTACAGGATCTAAGACATAATTGGCATATTTGTCTCTGTGATGGCAGCCTCACAGGTCAATCAACATGGTTTGACAATCTTCTTTAAGATGAACCCGCATAAGAAAGAATGCTCTGGGCGAAATTCCTCCTGTTAAAATGTATGAAACCTGTACAGTCAGGTTTCTCATTGAACACAGAACGTTTCACAAGATACCATAAATTTATGTTTTGATAAGCTTGTGAACGTGACTTTTAGTCAAGGTTACGATACATGGAATTTGAGTAGACCTACAGGATTTATGAACTTTATATTTATTGTTTTAGGCAGTGGATCTATCAGTTACTACAGAACCAGTTAAAATGTAATTTTATAAAGAAGAAACACAATGCACCCATGACCGATTTAAGGTTATATAACCCTATGTTTGTGATCAACTGTTAAGGTGCCAGTGTTCAAAAAATAAAGACATTCTTAGGACATTCCGACTGATCTGATCACCTTAAGCTCGGTGAGTGATAGTGGCATGAACCCTGAACACAGTTATTAACAATGTTGAGTGCTAGGGCTGCATTATCAATGTTGATCTTATGTTTTATTTATTTATTTTTTTTGCCAGGAAGCATGTGAACCTGTTGTCATGATGTTACCTTTAAACTTGTTAACCTCTGAATTGTTTGGACATACTTAATAAATGTGTCATGCACTCTTTCCAAGATGTTGTGTTAGTTTATTTGTTGTTGCATGTATTCAGCATGTATTCCTATACTGACAGGGTCACATATACACTTTATACAAAAAAGAAAGAAACATTTTTACATTTTTCAATATCATCATCATAAAATGCATTAAACATCACATTAGTGAGTTGATAGTGAGTAAGGCTAATACATAGTCATAAAAATAAAAACGTTTTTGCAAATATATTCAAAACTAAATGGTATGACACACAGTAGAATTTTACAGGAACATTTCAAAGAGAAGAATTATGAATAATTAGGGAGAATCAATAAATTATGATATACAATATGTCATCTAAACTGTAACTGTAATCTGATTATGTACATTTTGCAATATACTCTTATTACTATACTTAATTCATGGAATCTGATTACATAATCCAGATTTAATCTAATCAATTGTAGGGCTATAGCATGCAAGTGCGCATCTTTTTTCAAATACATATATGTGGTCAAAAACATATTTTTCTAGGGTAGCTTTTTTATATTGTTCTTATTTCTAATGTGGTTTGTATGTGTTTTTTTTTTTTTTTTTTTTTGCCTCTTTTTCATACATTTCCATATGGTGTATTTTGATGTTTTATTTGTTATGTAAAGTGCTTTGAGAAGTAGCATTTATAGAAAAATAATAATAATAATAATTTTTATTATTATTATTATTATTATTATTATTATTATTAAAACACTAAATAAAAAAACAAATACAAATGTTTGTTTCAATGAACATTAAATTCGTTCAAATTTGTTTAAAACATTAGGTATTTTGAAATAACAATGAACATTTAACATTTTACATTTTACAATTTTACAGCATTTATTAATGTTAATGAGGTTAATGTTAGTTTCTACATTGCAGGATGTGTCAAATAATAGGCTAGTAAAGGTCTTTTATACACGAACAGGAATTAGCACTGAACGATAATTACATTAATATTGGTCAATTAAAAGTAACCTAGATTCTTAAAAACATTTTAACATTGTTCTTTGTTAAATCAACTATTGTTTACGAAACGGTTATCATGTGCTACCTGTGCACAGCTGAACTAAAGTTAACCACTAGAGGGTGCTCACTGACATTTAATCGTGTTAATGAGCCTTGATGTTGTTTCAGGACTCCTTTACTGACGTTTACGTCTTAAGTCAATTTTGTCACGAATCTAATTCTACTAAATAAAAAATACATTTTAAATAAAGGCATGTCCTGTGTTTCTGCCTATATCATAACAGTATGGCTATAAACATGTGACGTTTGAGGAGATACACAATCATAGTGAAAATGCACATTCAATGACATTTAAATCTTTTCATGACTTAGCTTTAATAAAAGTGGGGAAAATATGTTATTTAGTGATAGAAATTTGAATGTATGTAGTTTATATATATGTAAAATCCCCTCTCGTGAATTTGCATACCGAAACCACCTTTTCCCTGGAGTTTCAGGTGTTGCAACGCTCTCTGGGCAAATAAAGAGGAGGCTTGTGGGTGGTGGAGTTTAACTGAGAACCTGGAAATGACTCTGTGACTGTTTGGTACTACGTATCCCAGTGTGCACTTCTCCACTATTCAAGCAGACAGAGAGACACGCAGAAGTGTAAGGTGTACAGTTGGTGACACTCCCCGACGATTAAAAAGTTCGCACAAGGACTGAGTGGGGAAACTACCATGTTAAAGGTACGTGTTTTAATTTTAAATAGTTTAAAATATTTTATTTAGCTAAGTTATATTGGCTGTTTGACCAAACTAAGCATGAATATTAAAAAGACGTATTTGACTACATCAAGTCTTTCACGTGTTTTGATTTAAAAAGATTGTGTGTGTGTTAAAGTACAGCGTGGAATGTGTGTCTTTATGGCGTTTTAACAGGCTAATCCTAAAATTAATGCATGTATTTATTTAATAGAGAAACTCGCAGTAGAATAGAACGTTAATATGGGATGACGTTTTTCATGAATTGGAAAACAAACAGGTGTATTGTGACGTGGCTGATGCGGGGCGTGTTAGCGCGTGTTGATTTGAATAGAGTACTCAGCCCTTCACCACCGAGACAAAGCTTTATCTACGACACACTGATATTCAGACAAGACAGACCTGTTTTCAAGATCATGAATCATTGCTGGAGACAGGACAGAGAGGATACTATACAGTGATTCAGAGACTTATGACAGAAGAAATGATTCAAAACAAGAAGACAAGTTTCACTGATTGACTCATTGAGACTGTTTATCCATAAAGTTTAAGTTATTTATTTGTAAACGTCAATTGGTGATTGTTTACTGTTTAAATAAACCATAAATCACTGAAATTATTAAGAAATTAAAGATGAATATATGTGAAAACATTAAATGTTTATGTTTAAAAAAAGTTTATTTTTAAGACTGTTGTAGAATGATATAAGAATCTAATATATAAGTAAGTTAAAACACTAGCATAAAATCAAGGAGGATATTGACATGATTTTGTCTTTGCAAAAGCGTATATGCTGGTTCAGATAAGCACTGTCCTGAAGAACCTACAACAAAACATCAATAAAATAATCTAGTGACCATACAGGCAACTCAAGAAACGGCACAAATGATCATGATAGAAAGGGGTCCTTACTGAGCCCAAGCTGGTGCAATGAAAAACTTATTTTTAATAATGTAAATTGGATTAGTACATTTATTTAAAAAATGTGAATTTGTTCGTCCTTTTTCAATAGCTTTGACATTAGAGAAAAGACTGTTGTCATATCATCTTGGATATTCAAAATGGCAGCCGCAAAAGTAAAGTCGAACAGTCGTGCAGGGAATCTGCTTCGGAGTAGATCGGAGGGGACACTAATAGATATAGACGACAATGTGACCATCAACAACAACAACCTTCATGGTAAGTATTTGTTAATAATGTGAAGACATTTTTCTTATTTGCTCCACAAACATAATTTTCAAACTGATCTATTTGTCCTAACAAATATTGTATTAGGATTTTGTTTCATTTCTGTGTTTACATTTGATATACTCTATTCTCTTAGGGGGCTATGGTTATGAGATTGGAAAAACCTCTGAGTGGCCTGTCCTACCGAAGGAAATTGAAAATCCAAAACAAACTACCAACCCCTTCTGGAATCAGCTGGGCAGGTCAAATCCATTCTTAAATGAAATAGTCCACGCCAGCAATTACGACTCTGGAGTGTCCATGCTGAAAGAGGATCCCTTATCTCGGTTTGACAGTATTAACGAGGACTCACTCAGCTCATCTTCCGATGAAACAAACTTTGCTCATCTTTTAGCACCCAGACAAAACAATTTAAACCGATCTGGGAGGTGGAGAAGTGCCTCGGATATACTTGACAGCCTTGAGCAGAAGGAAGATAATAGGATGAAGAGACTTCACTCTCAAGGACCCTTCCTGAATCCTGATTTTGAGTGGTTGAAGAATGACAGAGAAGCTTACAAAATGGCTTGGTTGAGTCATAGGCAGCTAACCAGGTCCTGTTTGGACCTGAGCCTAATGAAACAAAGTCCTGGATGGGCCCAGACTCAGGCCACAGACATTCAGATCTTCTGCAAGATCGACCACAACGGTGGCTCTGTGCAGTTGCCAGACTGCGATATCACTGCACATATTCCCCATGGACATGTCCCCCCAGGTGAGATCCAAGAAATCGGCCTCAAAGTCCTCCTCGATCCTCCCGCTGGAATAAACAACAACTACACCACAACTCTGAGTCCTCTTTTAGAGGTCAGCCTCAGTAACCATAATGTATCGGGGGGCATTTCGCTGGAGATGAGAATGGCTGCCAAAGTAAAAAGTGACCCTACAAGCCACGTCCTGACCTCATTCGTGGGTCTAGCCTCTCACAGAAAAGAAGGACCTTATCAGAAGATGAAAGACTGTTACATATACAATGACGTGTTACAGATGAAGCTCTTTGATTTAAAACCACGCATGTATGTCATAACTGCTGCCGAGGCCACTGTTTTGGAGCAACCTGCTATGTCAGTGTGGGATTACTTGGATCGCCATATCACGATAGCCGTCTACGGTCCCAAGCACATACACCCATCATTTAAAGTGGTGCTTTTCATATCGAACCATGATAATATTCCACCCAGGCTCCCTTTCTCTGATATCCAGAGGGGTGACAGGAACCTGCCTCCGGTTGTCTTGGAGCTTTGGGGAAAGCATCAGTTCAACCCACATGGTCTTAAAGACCTTCAAATTGCTGCTAAGGTTTTGGATGCAAACTTTGAAGTGAAACCGGCGGATCTGAATAAAGAGGTCACGCAGGAGCAGCTTCGAGCAGGAAAAGTGCTTCATCTACCGTTAGATCTGGTCAAGGTGAGTGGAGGTGAAATGTGTCCCTTCAAACTCAACATTGAGGTGAAGGATCCCAACAGTCTCACTTTGGGAGATTTCAACTTCACCTCCCCCGAAGCTACACCTCTGAGGGCAGAAAAGCACAACCATAGGCGAGCAGATCGGCAGAGGGAAGTTACTTGTTCCGCGCCCATTCCTGAGGAATCAATCTCACAAATCCTTACCCAGAAGTTTCAGGACAGACCTGTGAGATTGCTTTGGTATGGGATTGCAATGAAATCGATTCTCCGAGAACCGAGAGTGGATTATCTTCTGGAATACTTCAAAGGTGATACAGTTGCTCTGCTTTCTAAAGAAACCGTTAGATCTATAGGACAGATGAAGGTTAAGGAATGGTACATCGGCTTTCTTCGAGGAAGAGTGGGCTTGGTGCACTGCAAGAACTTGAAGATCATAACCAAGGATCAAGTCATCGACTTCACTGGAATTAATATCACCACATCAGTCCTCTTGGACAATATGACAGTCCCTTTTAAAAAACTCACCTACATGTACTCTGCTATCCAGACCCTGGTCACAGAGCATGTCAAGTGCTGGAGAACCTTTGCTGAGGCTCTTGGTTACTCCGAGGACTCAATCGATGCTATCTCTAGGAGACACGCTGACACGGAAGCAGAGAAGGTGGCTTGTGTTCTAGAAAAGCTCAAGGAAGACTGCCACGCAGAGAAGATCAAGAAAAAGTTCCAGCATGAGCTTATCATAGTATGCATCTTTTATTTTGACATACATTTTATGTGTAGAACAAAAATCGGAGGGAAACAAGTTTTATTAATGATTGGTATTTCCCACAGGGACTGTTAAAGATGGATGCTCAAGGTGTAGTAGCCCATCTCATCCAGGATATAGTGATTCTATCCACCGCAGTCGAGCTGGGAGTGCGATGGCGGGAACTTGCCGAGAGACTCTGGAAGCTCTCCAATGCCCAGGTCGCTGCTTATGAGGCACCACACAAAGGGAAAAATGGAGAAGTAAATGCCCAGGTGAGCTAAAACAAAAAACATATACCAGTAAAAGCAATGATTAAATACCTTGTTTAATTTATTACCATATTACTCACTTTGACGATCATCATTGACATGATCGACCGAATAAGGTCTAACCCAATCCTAGTCATTCCATTTGACATGTCTGCATCTTAATATATATATTTTTGGATTTGATTTATTGTTTTGCTTCATTTAATAGACAATGTGGAAGCCTGCATATGACTTCCTGTATTCCTGGAGTAAGCAGTATGGGGACGGCTACAGGGATATGATCCAGGACCTTCACCTGGCCCTGGATAAAATGAAGAGCCCAGTGACTAAGCAGTGGAGACAGATTACTGGAGCTCTCATTACAGTCAACTGCATGGAGGTCCTAAGGGCATCAGCCTTCCTCAGAGATTAGGAAATGACTCCTGGAGCACCTGCACGTCATATTGAGGTGATCCTGCTGAGTTCATACTAATCGCTGTGCCATATTTTTGACATGATAAATATCGCCTTTAGGAGGCATCTACCCTGTTATCTGAAAAGTACTGAATATGTTTTTTACTGTTCACCTGTCTGTATATTTTATGTGTTGTATTTACTGTGACTATGGAATTGTGAAAACTGTTGTCTGGTTCTTAAAAGACTCTGAGTTGTTACAAAGTCCCTTATGCAAGGTTAAGGCTTTTAAGGGTTGTTGTTGGAAGGAGAAATAGGAGAACTGGTAATTAATTTTGATAGAGATGGAATCTGAAACATTTTCCTTCTAGATGAACTGCCTCAAGGTTACCTCCTTTTTTTGTTTCACTTAAGCAGTTTTGCTTGAACAGTAAGTATCTGAATCAGTTACATTTGAATATTTGAAGCTGTATATGTAGTATCTGGTGTGAGTGTTACATGCATTTAGGTCCTCTTGGAATGTGACTCATTATTCATCCGTGTCAGTGTATATTGATAATTTCACTATCCAAGGATGTACCATTATATACTAGGTTTAACATTTAACATCATATCTTTGTATGATACTGGAAAACTGTATTGATATATTTTTATATTTAGTGTATTCCTAGTTGACATTTTAAATGTACTAACTACAGTGTTTAAGAGTGAGGGTCCTTGTATAGTTGCAAGCCTTTCCTGTGTTAGAAGAGTCTTTAAAAGTTTTGTATTGCTGTATTTTTTAATGTTAATACATTTTGAGATTTACTATAATTAAACTTTAACCTTTTGTCATGAAGGAGCTCTATAATAAAGGGCAAAGATGTTAATAATAAAAATGTTTTCATGTATTTTAATCTTGAATTTACTTCTGTAATTGTTGTTTAAAATATAATATGAATGCACAACATGCAGCATCATAACCACACATGGCACTATATCTGCATTGCATTCTGAGAAGTGCAGGGATGTGCAGCTCGGCCTCAAACATGTCACTTCCTTTCAATGATTTAAAAATGATGCCATTATCTGGACAGCAGTGGATTCTCCAGTGACCTAGCATTATTCACAATACAGGATATTCATAAAGCTCATTATCCTTCAGCCATGCTAGACTATCTGAAGTACGGACTGTTGCTTGGAGATCTCAGGTGCTCTCAGTCACACACAAGCATAGTCTTCAAATTCCTAACCTTCCCTTCAAAATGTCTTTCACCCTTTCCTTTGGTGTCTGTTGCTTATTTAGCTTGCATGTTTTCTTAGGCCTTATCCTGCTAAGAGTTTTATTGTTCAGTGCTCAGTGCCTTTTAAAGTTCGGTTAAGCTGTATTTGGCCTTTTACCAAGTCATGATTGTGTAGTACTAGTAAGTATAAAAGCCCAGGAAAGGTTTAAGAATGCTATTCGATTTTAGCCTTAAAGGGACAATTTACCCCAAAATGAACATTGTCACCATTTACCATTTAATCTAGAAGGAAGCATGCTTGATGACATATTTTTCATTTTTGGATGTACTATCCCTCTACATATTCTTTGATTATTATTGGCCGATTACGAACCATCTCACATCTGTATGATATTAATTTGACTGATGTCCAAATCTATGAGCTTGAGTGGTCTTCGGTCCAACATAGGGGCTATTCGTGTGTTATTTTATGTAAAACTGATCCAGTCCTGATCTCAGCATGTGATAATGAGGGACTGATTAGTTATCTTGAGTGAAGTTTGCAAACTAAAGATCAAATTAAAGTAACACTGACCCCCAAAAAAGACAAAGGTTCTGTATATTAAAGAGACAGCTCATCCAAAAAAATCTGTCATTGTTTCATTTCACTTCATTCCAAACAATCTTGGGGCCCATTATCCATAGTACGGACAATAAATACTATGGTAAGTTAATGGGACCTGAAACTATTTGGTTACCAACATTCTTCAAAATATCAGCAAAAGAAAGAAATGCATACAGGTTTGCAATGATATGAGAGTGAGTAAATTATATTTATTTAATGTTTCACCATCGATTTCTCAGTTTTAATGTAGCTCTTCCTTCACATTTACATACATTATGAATACTCAATAATAAATTATATTTTATGACATGTGACGTGACATTTTATCACACCTTTTATCACACGTCTTCTCTTTAGCTCAGGACTAATTTTATGTATGAATAAGTTTCATTTGAAATGATTCAGTCTGCTTTTGGATCATTTTGTCTAGATATACAATAGGCTTATTCTATTTCTGAAGACGATGACTGTTTACTCTGAATGTTATTTGCAATATGGCAACTGTATAGATCTGTTATTATGCCTTTTTAATTTTTTGCTTCGAAAATGTTTAAATTCTTAATGTGACAAAGAAGCTTGCCCAGACATGACTTAAAGTGTTTAAATCTGAAAGGATTCCAAGGGACACAATCCATGGGTGGATAGTCAATAACTTACTAGAAAGTTTCTGTTCCTTTCCAAATATCATTAACTGCTCTTTGTGTTTTTGGTAGGAAGCCTTAGTCATTGTTTTCATACTGTATTGTGTTACATCATAGCGTCTGGTATGTGAAGAAATGGTACGTTTTACCTCACAAAGAAGCTAAGAAATTCTCAAGGACTGGAAGGAGCTCACCTCTGGCATCCATTACGAAATAGAGCAAAGCCAATTCAGCTTTAAGAATTAAGGTCATTGCAATGAAAAACCACTCTCCCTGAGAATGACTATTCCATTATGATTGAAAACTTTCTACTTGCCACCCAAAAACAACCTTTTATGCAATGTAAAGTACTCATAACAACAGCAGCTCTACAGTTTTTGTAGGGAGGGTAATTGTTAATGTTCTGAGTCACAATGATACTCTGAGATCACATGGTAAAAAAAGTTTCTGTCAAAAAGAGACATGTCCATCTTTATTTTGTATCAATCCGTAGGAAATAGAGATAAAGCTTGATCACAGTAAATCAGTGGTTCTCAAATGGGCATCAAATGATTCAAAACAAGACAAAACAACTATTAAAACAAGCCAAAACCAGGAGTTTCTCTAGATCTTTTTTACTGGTACAGTACATAAGCCCCAGTTAAATACTATTATTGATTAATCATTATGTGTCTATGTATATTCTAGTACACTGACTACAATTAGTTTTTTTCTGACACTATTTCAGCTACTATTTGTTTTCTCTCAGCTGTTTAGAATTGTAAAGTAACTAGCAAACATAGATTTGCAAAGAGTTACTTTTTTAATCTAAATAGTCAAATGCATTTGCAAAAGGGGCTGACATTTTTTGCGTGATTCAGTTTGATTCATTCAGACAGACAGTTCACTCACTCACGCACCGAATCGTCTGCAGTTTCACCTAAGAAAATAAAATATACCTACAGTCCTGTAGAAAACAAAAAATTGAAAATGTCTTCTATCGCTTGTGAACGGAGCAGCTCTTTAATATGCATGCAGGAAAAATTATAAAAAATCTATTTACTATTTCCAGAAGAGTACCAGATTAAAGGCACACTTTTTTGGTGACCCAGTACTGATTAAAATAATAAATAAATATAATAATAAATAAATATCTTGAAAAACTATCTTGAAAAAACAATGTATGAGGAGGCCTAATTTTTTAAAGTGTGATTTCCTGGAAAATTAATGTAAACGATTAAGTCATAAAACTCCATTAATTAATTCTTAATTAATATACAGTTTTCTATTTATGCCAAGCTTTAAAATACTTTCTAAAATTGCGTATAATTTATATGAATCTTTATCCTCAATCCTTATCAAGTAGATCACAAAAACTAGAAAACTAACAGCTGAGTAGAATATAATAGTGAAACAAAGAATAAATATACTCTTCACGCTTCATGAGTATTGTGAGGGCAGTATGTGTTCCGTGTCCATCCAGTTCATAACTTGCAGGGCTCCACTGTTCCTGTGACACCACACTTTAATGAGAAAAACAAGGGTAATGACCAGAAAACATTCTGGCTTCACAGTTTAGAGGCACACACAGGGAAAACAGCAAGCTTCACACTGCACTGCTTCAACACAGTGACCTCCAGCGTAGTGCAGTTTCTTTTCTAAATTCAGCTAGCAGGTCACAGTAAAGTATAATCAAAGCCTTTTAAAAACAAGGCATAGAATGCAGCCCAAGCAAGAAGCCATTTAAAGGAATAGTTCACCCAAAAATGAAAATGTTGTCATCATTTACTCACCCTCATGTCATCCCAAAATGTCATTTCTTTCCTATATTTAACACAAAAGAAGGTATTTTGCAGAATTGTAAAAAAAAAAACAAATAGTTGTCATTTCCAATGACTTCTATATTAGGAAAAGAAGTACAATGGAAGACAATGGGGACCATCAACTGTTTGATTACCCAGCATTCTTCAAAATATCTACTTTTATATTCAACATAAGAAAGAAACTCATATGGGTTTGGAATGACATGAGAGTGAGTAAATGATAACAAAATTAAAAATACTGATTACGAGTACATGGACAGCACTTGTTTTATATTACACAAAAATACTAGCATGAACTGGATTTATTCAAGTCAATTTTTTTATTACTGAATGAACCTCCATACATTCATTTATAAAAACGAAACATTTTGACTGGTTAAATCAGTATACATATGTAAGTTACCATGTGTAACAGTGTAGAATTACTTTAATAAAATAACCAGTTACCTTTTTAGTGTGCTTGTTTGGTCTTAAAAATACAGTGGGGCAATGAAACACTTTTTAATGAAGCTTTCAGGCTGTGCTGTATATCTCAGAGAGTGTGTGAGAAGAGCCTGGAGGTAAATCAGCACCGAGCGCTCATACTCGGCAGTATCACAGCCCCTGTTTTCACAAGCACTGAGGCACATCAAACTGAGATTAATGAGATGTGACTGGCTTTGTCGTAGGACCCTTTCACCAGATCACACGCAGAGGGTGGCCGAGCAGTGTCACACTCACTGAGGGGGATCTGAGCACATCAGTGCGGATAGTAGGCCATGTTTCTGGAGTTTATGTAATGATGAACGATAAAAATAGATCCCTTTCCCCCCACTGAGCTATTTCAGAGTCATGACTGTCATAATGCATTTGTTAAACTACATTTATATGAAATTTGTCAGAAAGAAACAGAGAGGATGTCACCTCCGTCCGATATGTTGCCAATAAAGTTTAAAGATTAAACACTTAAAGCCAAAAATGAAAATGCTGTCGTCATTTACTCTCATCGTTTACACACGTTGTTCCAAACCTGCATGACTTTCCTTCTTCTGTGGAACAAAAGAAGATATTTTGAAGAATATTGGTTACTAGTTTTGACTCTGATATCAGTGGGACCCAAAACTGATAGTTTGCCAACATTCTTCAAAATATCTTCTTTTGTGTTTCACTGAAGAAAGAAATGCAGACAGGTTTGAAATTAGTGTCAATGTCATTTTTTTTTTCAGTTCCTGTTTTACCTGCCTGCTATCTAGTTCGTTTTTCTTTGTTCTCATTTTCCTGCCTCTAGTGTGTTGCCATAGTTGTTCATTAATTACATCAAACCTGTTTTTATTGTGTTTGTTATCTTGTGTATACAAGCTCTTTGGTTCCTTTCTTCTATGTCTGCTGTTGAGGTGTACACTATTTCATTAATTTTCTTCTGTGGTTCACCTGTGTTTACTTTATTTAATAAACCAAGCCATTGCTTTTAACCTTCTTTGTCTACCGTCATCATCTTGGGACCCATAATGTGACAGAAATGACATGAGGATGAAGAAATGTTGTTAATTTTTTGGTGGAATATCTCTTTAATTGAACCCCCCCAAAAAAACACCCTTTATTTGGACATCACTGACTTGCATTGCATGTGAAACATTCTTCAAAATATATTTTGTGTTTTACACAGAAGAAAGTCATTCAGGTTTGAAATGACATGAGGCTGCGTAAATGATAACAGAATATTCTTTTTTTGACTGAACTATCCCTTATTAAGGGAAGTAGACACATTAGAAGGCTGCATATGTTTATGGTTTGTGTGTTAAAGGTCAGGTAGTCATGTGACCTATATAGCCATATCACAAACTGTCCAACTGCTTATAATCAGAGAAACATACATTTATATGCAAACAAATGTCAAGAGCTGCACAGAGAATTGATTTCACTTTTGCTTTCTTTAGGTAACGTGTTATAATTCTTGCAAAACTGAAATCAGAGTTTAAACTACTGTGAAACACTTAATTTTTTTTATTAAAGCTGGAATGTGTAACAGAAGATCTGTATAGCTGGCTGGCGAGGTGAGAGAGGGATTTTCTGCCTTTGACTCTTTCTCACAGTGCGAGGAATGATGCCTGGAGGAGCATGTGCACCAAGCGAGCGCTTGTTTGGAGTTTGCTGGTCCTCTCTGTCTTTCATATGGGACTCGGGGTGTCCTGCATCTCTCTGGGTGTGCTGGGGATCACACAACCCCGCAGGCTACAGAAAAGCCAAACCTCCTTCTCCACACCCATATGGAGCGGCGTGTGTGTAAGTAAGAGACCTTAATGTATCTTCTGCATGAGACTATATTAATATATATTTATCAGCAAACAAAATTATATATATAAAATATGAAATGGTGAATTCTTATCTTTTTAATAAATCTGCTGATTTTTACTCTGCTTATCATTTAAAGCATTTTTAACCAAATAATTATCTTAAATAAAACAGTAATGCATTAATCCAAGTAAACCTTTTACTTGCACATTATTATATTATATTATATTATATTATATTATATTATATTATATTATATTATATTATATTATATTATATTATATTATATTATATTATATTATATTATACAGGTTTGGAGAATGGATGGATGAATATTATATTTTTCTGTCATATTATATTATTTGTATGATTTTAAAGTATTACATTTAACAACTGTTTTTTAAACTGATAGTTTATTTAACGTTATTATACTTATTCAAGCATAATAAAATGAAACTTAAAACACATTTTGACAGCAATTATTCTTATTAAACAAGGATTGATGCGGGCGATTTTTACCTTCGCAATATGCAGCTAAAATATGATGTCCAGAGCGTGTCATTTGCAGTTGTTCAAGAATTTGATTTAGAGTTAGTAACACATCTCTGTTTTTCAGTTTCTTGTCTGTGGACTATCTGGGATACTGTGTGCGAAGAAACAAACTGGAGTGACTGTAAGAGTATAGAGACGCAAGGCGCAACATAAATATTTCTTATCTAATCTAACACACATTGACAGAGATAACAGATATTGTAAGTCACTGACATCGACTTGTAAACGTTGTCTGTAATCCCTGCTTTATCACTCTTGTGATACTAACGTGCAATAAGCACCTGTTTTATATAGTTAGTAATGCTGGATAATTACTGGTATCTCATACCCGCTTTGTCCTGCCTCTCATCACAGATGATCCTGTTTTCAGCTTGTTGCATCTGTGGACTTATCGGGGGAATTCTCAATGTCCAGTTTGTGCGTGCAGTGGTGAAACGGACGAGCAGCCTGTACTATCTGCACCTGGCCTTCCTCTGCCTGGCCAGTCTGGGCATCTTGGGCTGCACCCTCTCCACCTGGCTCACCTGCAGACTCGCCAGCTGCGAACAGAAAAGACTGTTTCTGGAAAGGGATCTGTCGCTGCATCATTCTATGGAGATGGGCGAGAAGGTGAAGGCGACGTGTGGATGAACTATCCGTGAGATCTATGTTACTGTTATTAAAAATGTAAAAGCGTATATTTGGTTGGATTGCTTCGTTTGAGTTACGTCGTGATAATTTGTCTCTTGTGGGATAGCAGGGATGTCAAAGTTGTAAATGTTTAAAGATCTATAAAACAAATAAATCCTGGAATATGGCCATTCTAAAGGATTTGTTTTGTGCGATAATGTATATCTTTGTTTGTACTTTATTCCTGGTTTGCTGATCAATTACAACATTTCAGCTGTCTAGAGCTGTAGTCAAGTCCGGCTTTGTCGAGTCCAAGTCAAGTCCAAGTCCAGGACTAGTCGAGACCGAGTCAAGACCGAGTCCAAAGAGGTTCGAGTCCAAGTCAAGTCCAAGTCCAAAAGTTTCGAGTCCAAGTCCAAGACCGAGTCCAAATGAAAGAAAAAAGGGTCCTCTTCAAGACCACATACTTAACTACTGATAATGTTTGTGATGCGAGAGAAAGCATATCTCCTATTCTAAGAAAATCATTTTACATTATTATTTGTAATGATCAAAAAGCATGTGCAAAGTAACAACTCTGTAGGACAGGGGTCTCCAAACTACATCCTGGAGGGCCAATGTCCTGAAGGCCTTAAAACAACTGGACGATTAGTGTGTCTAGTAAGAGCTTGAGTGTGTATAATTAGGGTTAAAGCTAACAGGGGCGTTAAACAAGATCCTGGGCCCTATGCATAGGCAGTCCTGATGGGCCCCCATGGCCCCCACCCATGAAAATATCCAGGTAAAAAATATATATTTCAGATTCATACTTTTCAAGGGCCCTCTCTTCCTTTGGGGCCTTGCTAATGAGTACTGGTTTTACCCCCAGTCCGACCCTGGGAGCTAAACTTGGATAAACAAAGTTTGGAACTGTAAGGTCAAATAATTTTTATGTACTTTATTTTTTGTTGACATTATATCTGTGGTCAAAAATGTATATGACCATGCCTAATTGGCACAGTGCACAGACACACGCAAAGCTCTGGATATGACAAATGCGCGCAGCAAGGCTAGAATGGATACGTTTGGCTCTACTGGACATGCGCACGTCGAGCTCTGTCGGAAACAATCGACTACTCCAGCATGCATTAACCATAATGCATACATAGTGTTTGCAAGTACGACGTGAATTTTAGAATTACAATATTGCGTGGAGCTGTTACTATATGACCTTATGTTGCATGTCAAAATAAAATATGTAATGTAATAATTAGGGTTGTGCCTGAAGCCGAATGCTTTATTCGGAATGGCACGGATAATGGATTAAAAAACGAATAACGCTCAAGGAATAATTCTGCCTGAGTACTCGGCTGAAGCTGACAGAGTCTGGTGTTTGCTAGATAACAGGTGAGCCAGGGCATCAGCGCCAGAAGTGAATGAATGTAAACTTTATGAGTGAAAAGATCGCAAATCAAACACCGCATTGTTGTCGCCTCTCTGTGCATCTCTCAGAAATCAGAGCGTTGCAAGTGTAATTTTACATATAATAATACATCATAGCTACACGTTATATTATTTGTATATATTTAAAAGGCAAATATTGAAAGCTTAGGCTACCATGATACGAATGAATGGAATAAGCACAGCGCGCTCACCAATCAAACAGCCGCGCTGCGCGTCTCAGTCTCTCAAAAACCAAATCAGTTCTCTCTCAAGAGTAGGCTAATGATCAGCTTCGATACGGATACATTGTCTACTTGTCCTACATGTATTTACCTTTTGCTGGTTTGCGTGGAACACACACATCTGTTTAGTGAAGTTCATTAACATAAGACTCGCTCAAAGTGTTCTGCGTAATGAAAATGTGTGCATTGAATGGATTCAGTCGTGTTCAAATGATCACTAAACGTTTGTCATGACATCTCTCTGCTTGCATGATAAATATTATTTTAGAAATTAATAATTATTTCAGTTTAACACGACATACTTGTTCAGTGATAACTACGAAAAAATATATAAAAAGTCATAACAGTCTTATCAAGTAGGCCTAACTGTACGATGTTGTATCCGAATGCAGATAGGAAAAATTTTGTGATTTTTACAGATACAAATACTGGCTGTTACATGAAAATGTAAATATGTAATGTCATATATAAAATTTACATATGTAATTGTTGCATAAGGCTATACATTAATACGCGTTTATTGATAAAAAAAGAGGCTATCTAGGTGTAGACGTAAATAAAACACAATCTAACAGGTAGAAAATTAAATTAGAAACATCTAAACTTTTCAGGTCGCAGTAAGTGCACCGCTGGTCATGCACATCCTTTCCCGGAACAATACTGAAAGCTAAGGCAAGATGAAGAAACGGATGATCATAGTTGTACAAGGATAGACATTTTTTAAATGAATCTATTAGCAGAGCTACTGCAAGTGATTTTAAGTGCTGGAATTCCATTTATTCTTTGCTGAAACTTCTGCGTCATCATGAAGAGCGGGTCATGGTTGCCCAGCAACAGCAGACGCCACTGGAGCGCAAGCGCAGGCTACAGTGCTTTGGAAATAAGGAGAGCAGCGCGCCTAGCGTTTTCCAGACGTTTTCAGTCGCGACATCATGCAAATGTGGTTTTGTTTTGAAGGAGAAATTTTTTATTTTATTTTTTTGCTGGACTCGGTCGAGACCAACTAGAAGACTTGGCGAGTCCAATGGCCAAGTCCGAGACAAGTCCGAGTGCAAATTCATCGAGTCCGAGACAAGTCCGAGACGACAGAAAAATGTCTCGAGTCCGGACTCGAGTCCAAGACCGGACTCGAGTACTACAGCCCTACAGCTGTCAGAGACAGAGCTGTGATGGCGTCAGTTTGCAATATGAAGAATCTGATATATGTTAAACCCCAAAAAGGTTCAAAGGTCAATATGATCAGTATCTGTTAACCCTGTAGGGGCTAACATATAAAATAATCGTTTTTTAATTGTACAGTTTATTCAATGTTCAGAAGAAATATTTTTCACAAAATCTGATGTTTTGTGTACAGTATAATATTTAATACACTAGGGTAGTATGGAGGACAGACAGCTCAGTTTTATTCAAAGGTTCAAACTGAGTAAAAAAGTGCATGTGGTGCAGCGGCTGATACTTATATGTCCAAAATATGAAAAAGGTGAAATTCTGATAGCTTGCAATGTAAACCAATGAGACCTTTATTACCGTATAGAATAAATTATACTTTTTTAGCATGTTGATAATTTAGAGGCCTTAGAAACGTGCACATCAAATATGATATATGCTTTATAGAGAGGAACAGCAAAGGTATACTTTTTATCTGTACATGTAACTGTGTGTGTGTGTGAGCGAGAGCTAGAGAGAGGAAATGATTACACCGACTGTTTTTTCTGGCCTGTCAGGAAGTTCCAGTGAAGCATACCACATACAACAGAGGCACTTCACTTACCATAAAGCTGTCATAAACCCTCGGATCCATATCCAGATCTCCTGTTCTAATAACCAGGCTATGTTCAAAGCGCCTACGAAAATCGCTAGTCAAGGATCTGGTACTGATTGACTACTAAATGACAAAAAGCAAACAATATTGAAGTCATAGTAGGAAAACCCCAAGCTGTTACGTAATAATCAAGGAGAAACATTCCGGTGAAAGGCTCTGCTCGCTGCTATTCGGAATTTACAATACAACAGCGACATCTGCCGGTAAAACGTGTCAGCAACTGCGTGGAGCTATGAATGCCTCACAGCAGCAGAAAGAAATCATACAGATATTAACAGGCGGTTTTCGAATGATATATTGACTTTAATAGCAGTCGAGTCGTTAAAGGAATTTCGGCTTTTAAAGAACTTTTAAAATTTCTGCTGAATTATTGTTTAGAAGTAAAGTAGCTAAATGTGTTGTTTTTCCACGTCCGACGTGCAACTTACATTATCGCCGTTAGCTAATGACAGTTATCTAAAAGATGTTAAAACAAAACATAAGGTTCCGTTATCTGTATGCTATGTGTACATCTGCAATAAAGTTATAAATAATTACAGTAGCCTTGTTGTCGTGCTTTATCGATACCACCCGGCCTAAACTAATCGCAATGAAAAGCTCGCCATGTTGCAAATGCTGCTTACAGTCGAACTTGTGTGCTTTTACCTTTTGTTTTGACCCCTTTCCCTCAAAAAATTGACTTTTAATAATGTTTCTGCTGCAGTTTTATATGATGAACTCATGATAGATAAGATATATATATTATTATTTTAATCTGCACATAAAACCTGCATTCTAATACTAGAAGAGAGGGTTTCTCAGAGGCAAACTTTCATATATGCTAATTTATAAGAAGAAGCAAATCATGCATTAAATTAAGGCATAAGAAGCGATACACTTCTGTATTTGTCAATCCATAAATTCCTCCTTGTTTTAAAACCGATCCTCATACTCCAGACAGGTGAAATGTCTCCTAGAGGGCGCTGTTCGCAGCCACTGTAACTCGAGCCCTGCTGCCCCTTTACTCTCTTCTTCCACTCTGTGTCTCTGAAGCTTGACAGCCCATGAACCATTCACAAATCATGGTCATGAACAGAAGCATTCCTTTGTCCTCTGGGTATATAGGGCTTCACTTGGTTCATTCCCATGATATATGCTGAGGGCAAGAAGTCGTTTAACACACAATTTATTCGTTTTCTGATTTATAACCCATGTAAAAGAAATATGGTCCCTGGCCAACTTCCCCTGTAGTCTTCGAATATACTTTAATATTTTTTGACTAATGATGTGAATAAGGAAGACAGTACAATAATTACACATAAGAAAACAAGTGCAAGGCTTGCCTTTTCTTGGATACTTTGATCATCCATAAACATATAAGCATATCCATATAACGTCTATGTTGTAGCTTTTATGTTTAATGCTCCTTTACACATAAAGGGTTTCATTTTGCTAATCAAAACGAGGCAAAATACTGAGCACAACAGTGATCACCCATATTTTTAGTGACCTTGGTCATTGAAAGTATTTTTTTCCATTACTCTTCTTCCTATGCATTTCATACACACACAAAAAAAAGTTTTAAAAGATAAAAAACTTTGATTGATGCATTGCATCTGATTGAGTCTAATCAGTGGTACAGGATAACATTTTGATGTATTATGATTTAATATAATAAGGTACAATAAAGTAGAATAAAAAAGAAAGTAAAATACAGTGTAATATATCTTAAGTTATATATATATATATATAATTTGAATACAGTACATGACATATAATATATAATAGCAGTTTAATAAAATTTCATATAATAAAAATTTGTCATTTTTTATTGCATATTATATTATATTGTTTGATGTTATATAATGCAATCACACTGACTCATGGCTTCTAGGATATATCTTCGCTTTCATGCCATCTTTCATGGGATGACTTTCTTGAAAGGTTTGTACATTATCATTAAAAAGCGATTTCTCTATAGAGAAAACGAATGGGATTTTCCGACTATTGCCCTCCATTGCCTACATCGCTCTAACCTTTGAAAGCTTCCCCCATTTTATCTTAGATAAACATAAACACGCCCTGTTCAGATGGAAAATGTTTTATGGATAGTTATCGGAGGACAACTTGCTCCGTTGTTTGTTTCTCTTCCTGGTCGCTTTCCACATTCGCTCGTCTGGATGAGCGGCGACCTTGTTCCACTGACTCATACGAGCAAAGATTTTGTGACTCACTGCTGGCGGTGTCTGAGGGATGAGCTGTGTAAATCATCTCTGTTCTTCTCCCCTCCCAGAGCCACTGAGAACTGGTAACCTGCACCAGTGGGATGTTCTCTCCATTACTGAGCATTAAACCACACGGCAGTCACAATATGAGTGAGTATTTGCAGGAAGCTAGTGGAGACAGGAAGTAGTCCTCTGTATCGTTTGCTGGCTCATCACTCTGGCAGAGGATCCATGGAAATTTAAATGTCGTCGTGTGGTTCATTTCAGAGGTGCCGCTGAGTTGATTTTGAGCACAGAAAGTTCTACTGACTGAAGTTCAAAAATAACTGTTGCCCTTGGCTATCACACTCTGTGGAGCTAAACTGATACATTACTGTAAAGTGCAGCTTTTGACCAATCAAAACAGATGGCTCTACCAGGTAGTGGCTTGTGTGGTGAGTGTTTTAGACGGAGAAGATGAAGGGAATTCTCTTGTGCCGGGTCACGCTGACGCTGTAGCAGCTGAGGTCTGCCAACCCCGCCTATAATGGAGAACACAGACACAGAGAAGTGCACTGAAGGATGTGGTCAGAGGGAGAAGAGGCTTAGCAAATATATTAATGACTCATTAATTGTCTGTAAATGTTAGAGGTGAATTCCCAAAGTACACCCCTTGGCACACTCCATCTGATCCTGGAGGGTTATTTATTTTTACTGATTAAGCGTGAGATCAGGAAATTTGGGAAATTCTGGGAAACCTTGTAATGAGGTTACCTATAGCTACATCACCATTAATGGTTATGTAATGCCATCTTTAGTGCATTATTTAGGCAAGAAAGAATCAGTATTCTTTTAAATCTAGTTCTACAGTAAAAGTTATTTATACAAGATGAAAACAAGATAAAAGCAATTCTATAAAATATTAAGACATATTTTCAGAGTCCCAATTCGCCTACTTATACTACGACCCAAAAGTATGTACTGTACTTTTTTTGTGAGGGAAAAGTACATACTTTTGAGTGTGTAGCAAAAGAGTATGCACGTTCTGGGACATACTTCGATGATGTCATGCAACGTGAACGACAACTTGGTTGCCTAGTTACGCACACCACAACTGTTAACGTTTCATTCATTCTTTATGTCCAATAAAATTGTATTTACTATTCCCATCTTTTTTTCTCATCGTTTTTTTTTCACAATACATTTTACAATGTGTTCTTCTACCAAGTTGAGGAGTGAAGAAGCGGGGTGGCGGCGTCGTAGAACCAAACGCAGGTCGTTTGTGAGGCGGCTGGTTCTGACGTTCATGTGCAATGTGTGTAATGAAATAAATATGTGCCGCTGCTGCATCCGGCTGCCATGTTTACATCACCGCAAAGCTCCTCCCTCCCGCACGCAATGGGTTGTGGGCAATATTAGCACTTAGAGTGTGCATTGATCTGCACTTCGAATTCTAACCGGAAATAGTAGACCATCCGGGCATCTTTGGAATACTCTTTTCAACATAATACGATTTGGGACGTACTTATTCTAGTTTCGCATACTATTTATGACGGATAGTATGCAAATTGGGACTCAACATATGTCTTTCAAATCATTTTAAGTTACCGAAAATACAAAAAAATAAGTACCAAAAATAAAAATACAAAAATTTAAATGCCTGTTAGACTACTTTTATAGATTACATGATTCAATATTATTCGCACAAAAGCAATACATTATTCTTAATTTATTGTTTTCCCCTAATTCCTTTCCAAAAAAGCCTGCTGTTTATATACATTCAGAAAGTCTTCTAGTTTTGTGTCCATTTCACACAAAGACCAGTCACCAGTAAGGTGGCTACACAGCACTTGACCACTGGATTTACAAAAATGATTTAACATTTAAGAAGTATTTCAGCACTTAATGAACTACTGATGAACACAACCATTTTTATTTGAATTATGATTCAGTGAGTTATTTAATCATGTGTACAAATAATGGTCACATGATATACAGGTAAACGTAAAATATTAAAGAAACACTCCACTATTTTTTAAAATAGGCTCGTTTTGCAACTCCCCTAGAGTTAAACAGTGTTTTACCGTTTTTCTAATCCATTTAGCCGATCTCTGGTTCTGGTAGCACTTTTAGCTTAGCTTAGGATAGATCATTGAATATGATTAGACCTTTAGCCTCTCGCTCAAAAATGACCAAAGAGTTTTTATATTTTTCCTATTTAAAATTTGACTCTTCTGTAGTTACATCATTTACTAAGACCGATGGAAAATGAAAAGTTGCGATTTTCTGGGCCGATATGGAAAGGAACTATAGTCTCATTCTGGCGTAATAATCAAGGAACTTTGCTGCAGTACCATGGGTTCAGCAGGCGCAATTATATTATGCAGCACCTAAAAATAGGCTACCGTTGGAAGTTAGCTGGGAACTATTTTCAGGCACTGCGTAATATCATTACACCAGCTGCACCCATGGTACGGCAGCAAAGTTCCTTAATTATCACGCTGGAATGAGAGTTTTAAAAAGCAAAAATATAGAAACTTTTTGGTCATTTTGAGCTAGATGCTAACGGTCTAATCAGATTCAATGATCTATGCTAAGCTAAGCTAAAAGTGCTACCGCCAGACCTGGAGATCGATTGAATGGATTCGAAAACGGTAAAATTAGTCTATTTTCAAAAATAGTGGAGTATCCCTTTAAATCTTTTTAGTGTTTATTTTTATGATTCTTATTCTGATTTTGATTTATTTTTTCATTTTTTAATTATTAACTTTTCATTAAACTCACGAAACCCCTGTGGTTCTTTTACAAACTCCATTTTTTTAAACTTGACGTAATGTTTAAAGCACTTCATGTTGTTATTCACGACAAATTTAATATATTTTCTTACTTTTTGTATTTTTATATCAATATTGTACATAAATATTGCTGTTCTACTTAAATCAATTTGTGATCTAAGTGTAATTAAAAAGTCGTCTGATTACCCAAAATGTAATGGATAACGTTACTATATATATATATATATATATATATATATTTTTTTTTTTTTTTTTTTTTTTTTTTGTCACATAATTTTGAATCAGTAATGGATTACAATTTGTAAGCAATCTACCTAGCTCTGATAAATAAACTGTTCCTTTAAGTACAAAAAATGTGGGCTTATGTCCATCTATATGTGTGTGTAAAAGCAGGTATTTGTATGTGCACCTGCAGTTCACGCCTATAACAGCCATCTGCTGGACATTAGAGAGGTGACGGCGGGTCGCTGTTTGTCTGTTCAGGAGACGACTGACTCTCAGCACAGTACACCAGGGGCTTGTGTTTAGTGGTGAACTATGGGAGAGGCTGAATGACTCACTTAGACAACAATAAAAAAGCCTGAATCATACATATACAGTTAGCAAAGAATGAAAATATTTACAACTTGTAGTATCTCCAAATGACACTTTTTTTCTTGTTTATTTTGTTTCTGGCAAAAGCATCACCAAATCCACTGTCTACTGAAAGAATGGTTACAATTCTAACTATTAGTTATTAGCATGTCCATTATTAACATTATGGGCTGGTTATTAGTGCTTATAAAGCACATATTTTGCATATCCTCCATCCCTAATCCTACCAAATGCCAAAACATAAAACTACCTTACTATTAATAAGCAGCAAATTAGAAGTTTATTGAGGGCAACTTTGTTTTCTGAAATACTTGCAAAACTAAAATATGTAGTTCAATTATGTGATGGAAATTACACATAAAACACCATAATTAAACACAAAACAGCATAGGCACACTAAATACAACCACAAAATCAATGCTAACAACTATAGTTTCAGTCCTCATAAGGCCCAGTCCCTTCTCTTTTTGAAAAAAAAAAAAAAATAGAGTATATATATACATGTCACTTACTTTTAATTAGTAAAATTAATTAATCAATCCATTATTTAAAAGATAAGATGCATTTGTGTAAATTTGCTTAAGGCCAAGTGATTTCACATTTAAGTAACAGTGACAAATCTATGGACTTGCGCTTGATGATTCTCCTTCCCTTGTTTAAAATATACAGTATCGCCGTGTACCAACGCTCTTCTACAGTGGCTGTAGTAGCATGTAAATTCTCTCCCTTTTATTGAGCCCCATCTCAGCGGAACCCTACAGATCTCAGGAGAAAGTGTCTATAAGTTCAAAGTGGCGTTTCCAGGAACCGTGGCCTGGAGATCACTCAGGAGGGGTGTAGCTTTCAGTGTCCTGCAGGGAAGGGCTGAAGGGTGGCGGAGTTCTCACTGCTCACTTTGCACCTCTTTCCTTGTGGACTTTCTCTCTCTCTCGCTGCCTGTTCCTCTCGCTCACCGTCTGTATCTCTCAAGCTGTTCGTCTCACTCTCACGATCTATTTGACTCCGTTTGCCTGTCTCACAAACTCTCCCACTCACACTGTCTGTCTTCATCACTCTGTCCGTCTGTCTGTCTGTCTCCTGAGATGAGATGAGAACTTCATAGTCGTGCTGTTAAGTCACTTTATTAAAGTTAAACAAACAAGCCGCCAGAAGCTCTGAGAGGTAACACGATATTCAGCCCCAATATCATGAATTCAGATTATTCTTTGGGCTAAAGTGAGTTTTCACCACACATTTCTGCCAGTGCATAATAAAGAAACTGTGGCTGTCTGCAGATGGTTCCAAGAAAAGCACTGTTCGGCATTGATTGTGTACTGACAGGCGGGAGTAGTTTCCTGGGAAAACTACGCCTGTAGGTGCGCTGAACAGTTGGTGTGATGGAAAAATTGTGACGGTGCAGACAAGAAGAGAGATATTGTTGTTGCTCCCACGCATTTTTGGAGATCTCTTGCTTATAAAAACCTCTGAAGAATTAATCGTCGGTGTAACGCGAGGCCTCGAAGCTGACAAAACCTAAAATATTCAGACGTCTGTGGCTCTAAGTACCCCACTTGAAACGAAAGGGTCACACAAATTTTAATACCTCAGACAACCAGTGCTTGACCCCAAACACAATCTCTCTTTCTATATCGCTCCCTCTCTTCCCCCAGCTGCAGAGTTGAGGAGTGTTGGTGGGAGGACGTTGCGGCCCAGCTTCCCTCGAGTGCAGGCTGCAGAGCCAGCGGGAGCATCCGTCCCCTTCCTCTGTTGTTTTTGGCACGGGACGCCCGTCCCCTCCCCTGCTTGTGCTCCCTCAGCCTACAACCCCCAACCTCTGCCTGTTACCCCAACGTCCCATACTCATCCCCACACACAGCTGTAGCACTCTAGGTGACCCCGAATGTCATCGCACACACACCAACAAACACGCATGCAGTAATATAACTCAAGCTCAAACAGATAGTCAAGAATGCTGAACTACAATAGTATGATGCACTGTTGGAGAAATTAACTAGTTGCGACTCTTTCCTGAGATTGTGGTAGCATGATCACAACGGCCGTCAACAATATGACTATGGTTTATGCATAACTCAATCATAATTCATGTGAAAGGATTGTAGTTCAACTACTGGAAATAACAGAAATCCATCAATTTTTTTTTAATGACATTTACTTGCAATATGTATCCTCCTTTAGACTATACAGTATATTTGGTTCATTCTCTGAAATATGAAACATGGCATCTGAGAACTACTCAGCAAACACAGAAACTACACCTGATGTTCCTGTTTGGTTATTTTTCGGGAACTAAAGAACATTTCGGGAACCTATAATTGTTAGCTGGGTACTTCACTATTATTGATCCCTCTTACATCATTCTCCATGTTTTCCTTATGCATTTATGCACATGCAGACTCGTAGAATGTACTATATGCTAGATTGCTTATACTAAAAATAAACTGTACTTTTAATCTCAGGTCGAGATGTTGTTTGCAAATGTTTCTTGGAACTATGCTATCAGGAAACGCAGAATTATTGAACTATGTTATTAAATGCATTGTGTGTGTGTTTGTGTGTGTGTGTGTGTGTGTGTGTGTGTGTAGGTGTAGGTGGTCTGGCAAGACATACTGAGTAATGATTTGGACTGGTATGGAGCGACTCTGTGTCCCCAGGAACATTAAAACAATGGAACAGTGTCTAATCTAAAAACATAAGGAGATCATGGACCTTTAACAGATTTGTTATATAATTTAATCAGTTTTACTGCAATTTCATTAAATAAATGCTAAACTTAAGCACTGATAAAATGGGAAATAACTTTAAATGACTTGACTATGTAAACAATGCTTTATGTGGATATGGTGTTTACAATATGTCTACAATGTAGGCAATACATCTCATGCTATATAATGATTTTACTGTATGAAGATACAAAAAACTCCACAGTGTTTTTTTGTGTAGCCTATCTTCAACTACAAGTTGATAATGAAAATGTTTATGAACAACCAGTCAGTATCAATGAGTAATAAGTTGGAAAATAAAGTACATAAAACATGAAATTAATAAAACAATTAATGAAACACACTACACATTTTCGAAACAATTATATGAAAGCCATCTGATTGCTGTTAGCATAAGCTACTGTAAGTGACTAATTTTTACTAGTAATGCTGGGTTTGCATTACTTGATTTTAGGCCTGATTTTTACTAACACAGAGACTTCTGAAGACCAGACAAAACCCCAAAATCTGAGTCAAGTGTGCAAGTAGAGTACAAATTTTGCAGTACATCAATTTCCAAATTATTTTTTTGTTGTAGTGCTGGTGATTACAAAGCTGTGCAGGATATATGTGTCATACTAAAAACACTTGGCTTCTTTTCACTCTTGGTCTCTTTTTCATCCTGACATTGTGAACATTTAATGTTATACATTGTATTTTAAAAAGCTCTGTCTATAAGTGATGTTTGCTTGATTGGCTCATGTCTCATAGCCCACCAAGAAGAATGCAAACTCACAACCACCATGTGCCACTTCTCTGCTGCTCATCCAGCCACATTCAGACCAGCACAGCCGTCCTCACTGAAAGCACTCATTCATAGTCCAGTCCTCAGATCCAGACAGGCTAGATCTGCATACATTCATCCTCACCTCTCTAATCTTCACCCATATCCTTTGTCTTTTGTGGGCCAGACAGGTCCTATCAAGAGCCGATATGATGTCTGGAGTCTGCCTCTCGTCATGACGTTAGTTCATTTGAGGTCCTGAATCTAATGAGAATAAACGTCTAACCCCCTCCAGCAAACAGTTCTCCAGTACCTGAAAAAAAAAGGAAAAAATGATGAAAATAGTATTTGCCCCACTGACTTTATTTAGATTTTTATGTCTTCGATCTTATTATCCTATAAGGTATCTATCTATCTCTTATTTTCAGCAGTCTATTGCTCAGAATATCCCACCTAGAAATTATTTATAGGCCTGTTTGTCCTTCCAAGTATATCATACAATGTAAGACGGTAAAGCAAATTGCAAGGAAATCCAGAGAAAGAGATATGTCCAAGCAGAACCCGCTAATGAGCCTTCAATATTTTGTTTCCCCTTCAAGAACGGTTGTTGATGAGGTAAGTAGTGAATACGAGAATAGTCCATCTACTAAGGCATACAGTAAATCATCGCTGCCTTGTTTCACCACTTGACAGGAGTGAAGGCCCAAAGAGACAAGACTGTTCCTCATACAGTGGAGCTAATAAGTGATAATGCAGTTATTGGAGCCCTCATGATGTGCTCTGGCTTTAGAGCAGTGCTGGATCTGTCCTTGCACTCTGTGCAGCGGGAGGAGCTGTAAAATATCAGATTCTTGGACTTCTCGATATTGGAGTCAGAGCGTGAATCATCATCACATACTTAGTGCGAGTCAAAATCCTCACTCACTCAGCAGTCCTGCACAGGGAAATCGATTATATGCCACGTGTGTGGTGTTAGATGTATAATGGGAATCCAGGATCTGTCTTTTAAGAGGCCCAAGGAGTTGAAACTGGGCTGCACAAACATTGGACTGAGCCGAACCAAAATCCCCTAACATGTTTATCAGTCCCCCGCCCTAGCTGCACAAATTGTGCAACAACCTTAAATTATGCAAGAAGTGAATACTGGACATTACCAAGATAATTGATGTTCCCTTGGTAGGGCTACAGCCCAAGTGTTATAGGGTTATCTACTGGTTGCTCAAAGAACTTCAGATAGCCTATAGTGTGCTGTACTCTGTAATGTTGTCCCTGGATAAAAACATGAAGCATCACAGGAGGGAAATGGGAGATTTTGTTTCTACTTTGTCTTGAGATTCTGCCTTAAAATGTGATGAATTGATTTTATTCTCAGGTGAAATGGGAAAAGTGTAAACTGTTGTATTGGATACCTCCCAGTCTTCCAGATCAGTCTGGATTTCTGATGGTTAATCCAAGTGTTATTATCTGATTTAGTCCACTGCCAGTTAAATTCAAGCACTTGTAACTCTAGGATTACGAATTTGGAATGAACGACCAGAATATCACGACCCCTGGTGGAGAACGTTTATCACTTCCCTTTATATAAACAAAACTGTACAATTAGAAATCTGTGCAGTCACAGTGGACTGTATTTTATTGATGTGTTAAAACTACATAGATTCTGATCATTTTCGCTTGACGTGTTTAGGTTGTATGCCTTGGTTTGGGTTTCAAAAGTGAAGGACTGTCACAATCGAGATAGATTATCTAATATGTAATTCATGTAAATTACTGAGTCTGAAACCCACTTATTTGAATCCTAAAATATTATATCGACTAAGATCTGATATTTTCAAACATACTTCTGCATGTATAATTTATAAGTGATTTCTAAACCCAAATCAAGCTGAACCTGGCAGACTATATTCAGGCATGTTATTAGATAGTGTTTCTCAGTGGATTTTTTTTATTTATTTATTGGGGGGGGGGGGGGGGTCGTTTCAGAGACCAAATGTTGTTGTGTTCATTCGTTCGTAAAAGAATATGTTCGTGTGATGAAACAACCACTAACCGAATTAAGTAAGTTATAATTACAAAGGAAATACCGAGTTGATTCTAAAACGCACTGACTGAACATTGTTTTAAAATCTAATCAAAGCACAACGAATCCTTTCATTTATTTGAGCGTGCAAACGCTATTTTTCTGCTCACCAAAGAACTGTCAGACTTGTCAAGGAAAATATCTCTAGTTTAAAAGAAAAGTTTCCCCCACCCTCCTTCTCGCGTCTTAAGCCTTCTTGGCCAATCGTCTCTCTTCTCACAAACACTTTAGCAGGCTATAAGAGCTCCCCAACTTTTCCTTCAACCCAACTCAAAGTTACTTGGAATCCCGGATACCTAGTTATTTCTCCGAGAACAAGCAACGCACACTTGGAATTGTATTTCACCCTCACGAGGGAATAACGCCTTGGATCGCACGCGCTTTCAGCAGACTTGAACGAGATGCCCGAAGAGCCCGCGCGAGACTCCTCCAGCTCCCCCGTGTCTCCCGTGGACAGCCTCAGCAACAGCGACGGAGAGCCCGACAGGCCACCGAAGAGGTGCGGAAGGAAAAGACGCTCGAGCAGGAAAAACGGGGAGGATTCCGATAGCTCGACCCTTGGGAAAAGGGGGAAAAAGTCTAGCAATAGCAGCAACAGCCCTCAGTCTTTTGAGGAGCTGCAGACGCAGCGCGTGATGGCGAACGTGCGCGAGAGGCAGAGGACGCAGTCCCTCAACGAAGCGTTTGCGGCTTTGCGCAAAATCATCCCCACTTTACCCTCCGACAAACTGAGCAAAATACAGACGCTAAAACTCGCCTCCAGGTACATCGATTTTCTCTGTCAGGTTCTACAGAGTGACGAGCTGGACTCCAAGATGGCAAGTTGTAGTTATGTTGCTCACGAGCGTTTGAGCTACGCGTTCTCAGTTTGGAGGATGGAGGGCGCATGGTCCATGTCTGCATCTCACTAGTGTGCAGGGAAACTTTTTTGTTTTCAAATGGTACGCTTTCACAATATCCCTCGTCTGTAATGATGTTGTTAACAACTACGTAAGATCTCTTAAAACATTGACTTCATTTTACGCGCTTGGTCACAAGTTGGAAAGCCAACAACTGTTGCATGTATTTCAGATCGTCTTGATTTGTTTACTATCTGCATGGCTATATTTTTACACACTGCCTTTCTGTGTAGATATAGCAATAACGCTAAATAAATAATCTAGTCTGGTCGAAATGTAGCTCAAGTCTATAAAAAGTTGGGGAGCTGTTAAACAGCTTTGGCATGTAACGCAACTGAATTGTTTACCAGCACGGCCTACTGTAGTACATTTTTTCCACAATCGATAACAATGATTTCCCCCCCTCTCAAAACAAACAGGTTACTGTAAATAATGTTTTTCCTATAGCAAACATTGTCCCGCCTAAATCATGCTGTTATTCGCAGGTGAAAGCCAAGAGCTGGGAAGACTCGAAGACCAATGCGCCGACACAATGCTAGATTCCTCCATAATCTTGGGGAAAACTGCAAATGTTCCAACAGAGGTCATGGCTAATATCGAGAGAAGGCCACGGACAGCGAATTGTTGCGCGTGCGCTGCATATGGACGTCCTCGCGAGTGTTATTATTGACGACGAATGTTGGAAATGTGTGCATATGCATGTTTTTCTGTTTTTTTGTTTTTTTAAGACTCAGTTGTGCATAGCTTTCTTGGAGAAAGTGAAATTGCATCACAAGGACTGTCGATGAGAAGATGGGGAATGAAGCCTCTAGTTCGAATCCTGTGCAAAAGGCAAAGTTTTAGTACAATTCTATTTATTTATTGATGACACCCTTTTTCAAATGAAGGCAAATGTATCCTGTGTCGAAATGCATTTTTTTTTGCTACTTTTGTAAATACATGTATATTTCTGTAATAAAGATGAAGAACTTTTTAAGAAATATATGTTAGTATCAAAATGTATTCACTTCATTTGTACGATTTTGGAAAACGATTTAGAAGGGAAAACTAACTACACGTTATTACCACTCGTTTAGTCTTATTATGAAGAATGATTTTAACAGTTACATTTAAAAAATAATAATAACACGAGTTGGTTGACATAGGCAGGAAATCAGAGACAAAAATACGTTCAGTGAAGTTGAAAAATAAATATACTATAGGCCTACATTTTGAGCTATAAGCAAGAAAACCATTGTTTTATTACTTTTAGTAAAAAAAATAAAATTAAAAAAATTAATAAAATAGTCTTTAACGATTGTATACGATTCTGACGGATTATCAAGTTTTATTCCGATAGGTCTGGCTAATTCCGATGTCTGTTTTAGTTGTTTGACGGAGTTATGGACGTATAGGTTCAACAATACGTACTCTCAGTTCAGTTCATGCAAGGGAAATAAAGGAAGCGGAAAAGAAAATAACTTTTTTATTCATGGCATGAACTCCAAAATTGTAAAGTCTTTTTTTTTTTTTTTTTTTTTTTTACAGTTGCACTAAATATCATCGTTTTTATTCAGCTAAAGCTTTCTAAATACACACGTGCGTCACGGGGTCAAATCCCTGGGGACTGCAATGGACTTACATCCAGAGGCTGCTCCAAAAATACTGTGTGCAGGGGAAAAAGACAGTAGGCCTACTGCTCAGTTTTTTTTTTTTTGTTTTTTTTTTTGCTATTGCCCAGTTTCATTGATTTTATAAAAATAAGTGCCATGCAATCTAAGTAGCCTATATCCATATAATTAATTATTTTTTAATTTATATTAACAAAAGCTTAAAATTCGTTTTTTGTCTTGCTATGACTGCGAAAGGCCTGTAGGATATTTTGCTACCTTATTGCCATTTAACCATATGTATATTACTGTCAGTTGCGTTTGATTTTATATGAAGTCTGGGAAAGTATTTTAGAATCATGGACTATTTGAAATAAAAGCACGTGCACGTTTGAAGGTGTGTAATTGGGTTTTGAGGCATGTGCGGAATTCCCAGATGTCTATGAAATTGAAGCTGCCTCCAGCAGGACATGGGAAGGTGGGGTGGATGAAGCTGGACTGAATGCTGAGCGACTATAATGTAAACCTAAATAAAAATCCCCGCGAGAAACATACAAACAAATTGCGTCAAGTTTTTAACGAATAATTCATTGTGGACAACTTTTCCAGTTGCTCTAATATTTGGTTTAAATAATAGCAAACACTTTTATTTTAACATAAACGTCATAAAGATCCCTGTGAACCTCAGGAGAAAACTGGACCAAAGTTTGAGCTCATTTCCACTTGTAAGGCATTTGGCAGATGGATGTTAGAGGCACACGAACGAAACTTATTTTGAACAGATGTTAGCATTTTAGAGTCACGTGAATTGAACAGATGTTCAGATGTTGAGGTCCGCCTTTAAATAGACTATACTGAAAATCTAAGAAACAAAGGTTCGTTGGCTTTTCTTGACGGGATAGAGCGCGTGGAGTGACGCTGGTTGTCCTCGGGAGACTCGAGGTCTATACGGTGAATTTAAGCTTTTTGCTCTAAATCACGGCCCGTAGGATCCAATGTCGAGAAGAACGCCCGTGGGAGTTTCCCTAATAAAGAAAACCGTGTAGAATTGCTGTTCTTACAGGTACTGTACATGATGGTGCTGCTTTTCCGACATCAATGTGCATCTGTTTAACGTTTGTTTGTTTGTTTTTACGTTCTGTCGAAACCGCAATGAGTGCGTGGCCTACTTAGTCTAGGTCAGAGAAAAAAATTGAATAATGAAACCTATAGTTTTAAACGGTAATATTGTGACATTTAACGGTTCAGGTAATTCTGAAAGTGTCGCATTTAATCACAGCTTACTTTTATTTTGACCTGGTAATGATTTTTGACTCGTAAAGCTGCTCTGATGTCAGTGTTAACTCCGTTTGCGTCCCTAAACCAGTTGTGTGCAGAAATTTTTTATCTGGTATTTTTTTTAAATACTATATAGCTACATATCTTTGAGGTCCCTTAGGTCATTTATTAATGTGGCATTTCGGCTATTAATTACTCGAGAGAAAAAAAAACTATACGAATGTTTTCGTGAGTTAGGCCTACCAGAGTTCTTAAAAATCTATTAAGTGTTTGAATTTACTTTCTTTGTCGCGTGTACTAAACACGATCAAAATCATTTTTAAAATATAGGCTTTAATAATTTGTCTGAAACACATAAAAAGTCAAACGAACTTTTTGTTGGGGGGTTAGTGAAGAAGGAAGTCAGCGCGAGCACTTGTTCATTTACACAGCTGGCTCGCATAGGCAGCTCAACAACTGCTGGCAATTCACTTTATGAAGGAAAATTATTTTCCACTAAAACGACAAGCAGATCTTCTGCTCCTGGAAACAGGTGCAACTCGCAGAAGTCGCTGCAACCGTTTTAAAATCACACGGAAAAGCCCTCGAAAAGATTGTTTACCGGATGCGCCAATAACAGGCCTATTCATCTCTCAGTAGAGTACTCTGCCTTCTATAGGTTACAAATAAAGATTGTGTGCATGTGTGGATTGTGATTTAGCGGAAGTGGGCAGTGCAGAAACATGGTTGCCTATACCTTTTTTTACTTCTTCAGATTTTTTAAATAATTATTCCCATTTGTAAAAGTTTATTCCCTCGATTTTCGGTATTGCAAGCCATTTTATATTTCTATGATTTTAGTATTCTATGTTGTGATTTTAAAATGAGTATAAACTCATGATCAGCAGCATGATTGTCACAATAATGAACTTTCATCTTTCAAATTTAATTTTTTAAGATCAAACATTTGTGTATATTATGCTTGTATTTCTAAAATAAAAGTGCTTTTGAAAAACCATCTGACATGCTTTAGTTTCTACATGAAACGCTTGGGCTCTTTAGACACAGGGACATTACTGTAGAGGGTAACATTAAGCGGTTATACTCTGGAGATGGTGCAGGGTTACAGTTCTGCTAAGGTCAAGCCTTGTTCCTGGGTAGAGCTAAGGTTATATAAAACAGATATTGTATAGGCCTACACCTTAAAACCCCTTAACATCTGATTTCCTATCCGAACAAAGAGAGTTATGATATTGACGACACAATTGAATTGCAATATACTGCTATAGCAATTTAAGAAATCTGATAATGAATCATGAAAGCAATCAAACTGCATGTTGTTTGTCAATTTAATAAATGTTGAAAAAAAGTTGAAAACGTTAACCTAAGAACTAAACAGCATCTGCTGTAAAAGAAGTCAAAATATGTAATACAGTAGCTAAATCTAATATCTAAAACCTAACTACTAGTTTGTAAATGATTATAGCTGTTAGAATTTTATGTATCTTCATTGCACATTATTGCTTTGTCTTTTCATTACAAAATGGCCTATACATAGTCTAAAATGAGAGAATGAAATTTTGGGAAAAACTCTTAGTATCACAGTGTAAGCTGTCATCTTTTAGCTTTTTGAAAAGATCAATTGTTGGAGCCTGATGGTAGTTAAATTACAGTTTGGTTGCATTAGGCTTAGTGGTGCAAGTGTTGCATTAAGAGTGACAGAGCATCAAAAGTCCCCTTTCAAACTCATTCAACAAAGAGAGCGCCGAACCCCCATGTTTACGGAATACTTAGCGCACGCCACCCAGGGAGCAGACAAGACACGCATCATGCTGCCGATAGGGGATACACAATGATGTCACACACAGGAAATGGCTGGAGAGACTTGGCACCTCACGGTGGTTGGCCCAGCATCCATTGGCTCAGGAGGGCTGCTGTGAAAATAAACAGGCAATCAGAACGCTGCACGAGAAGTACACAAATCCATTGTGGTGTTTCATGGATAATAAAGGCAGAGTTTTCACATCTAGAGTAGTGTTTATTTGTGCAATCTGCTTGTCCATAAATAGACTTGTCTTTTGCAGGACGGATAAACAGAGCGTGGAAGTTAAAGCGGTTTTTGTCCTGCTTTCAAACTTTCCAGTTAATGTTTAGTAATGTTTACTGGATGCTCATCTGAAAAAGAATAAGAAAAATTTGATCCGTAAACGGGCTTAAGAAATACATCTAGTATGACTGAACCTAAAATATGATTTTAAGCTACAATCATTTAAATAATCCTGTAATTATATATATATATATATATATATATATATATATGTAATATAATATATCTACCAAATACATTTAATTTAATGACTCAAGGAGTTTTCTTAAAAATGAACATTTTATTAACCCCATGCCTTTCCAAACTATATATACTGTATATACACACACACACACACACACATATATATATATATATATATACTGTATATTATTTTTTCTTCTGTCTCTCACACTTACACACACACACACACACACACACACTAGAGAGAGAGAGAGAGAGATTTGAAGAAGGTCTCAGTGATTTCTGTTCATACAGTGTACAGTGTAGGTTAATGGGGTCCAGAAAAGTTTGATCAAAGCTTTGATCAGCTCATGTACACTGTAAAAATGATTTTTCGAAGATTACTGAACATGTTTTACAAGAAAATATTATTTCAAGTCTCTTTACTTATAATTTATTGTTTAATTTAATGCGTTACTTGCAGTGTAATTTTACTTAGTTTTTAAATTTACTATAGCAATTCCTAAATAAATCGTTTCTACAGACATTTGAGTTTAAATATGGTGACATTTTTAAATATAAGCAGCATCAAAACAATAAAAATTAAATGATTAGACTTAACTAGTAATTAGACTTAATCTTTGGACCCCTGAATTTCTTTGTATGAACAAAACATTTAAAATGTAACATTTTTATGATCTCCATTTGTATTCCATGGCATGAGGGTGAGTATATTATTGTATATTATATAGTATATTATTGATTTACTCAAGTTCTGTCAATCCGCTATTGGTTTTTCAGTCAATCGGTACTTAAGTGACTACATTTTGTTCATGCTAAACAAAACACATCCAAAAGACAAAGATTCAGAAAATGAAATAAGCGGTTCATGTTGTATCACTTAACACCATATTGCTCCGGGAAACGCTTTTGTTCTTCTGTTTGGCAGTAAAATCCCCCATCTGGATCCAACCTGTTATGAAGGAGAATATCTAGTGACTATATAGAAAAAAATACTGCTATGCATAATACAACTAGCGGCTCTGGCACGAAAGTATGCTATTGTCAGGCAAAACGAAAAGAGAACTGAACGTCAGCTTTCATGAACGAGACGGACTCATTACAATAGCCAATTTTCTGACGGCCCTGTTAAATAATCCCAAGTGCTTTCGGACATCTTATAGCTTCCACAGAGCACTTCGTTAATATCCATAGATGTCAAATTAATACACTTTTCCAGAATCATTTAGTAGAGCAAAAAGGGAACTATTATGATTGGCTCGTCATTAAAGACCTCATGGTCTTTTAGCGTCAAATGTTCAGTACTAAGGAATCTTTCATACACTGAGAATTCGACAGTGTGTGACTGATGCTCTTAGCAGTCAAGCGGCCTACGTCACTTTCTCCGGCCCAGGGCCGATCACCCTAATGACACCCCCCACTCACCCTCCTATGGGGTCGGCTCCTGAACAGCTACCAAGCTTCACAGAGTCATTAACCTGCAGCCCACCGGAGCTCTCAAACACAGGCCTATTTTGACCACTCCATGAGGAAGATAAGTGATGTGTTGTTTCTTGGGCATTACAATGATTCCTCTTTTCCTTCCTTTGCTTGTCAGGAAGCGTAACTGGGGCTAACAACAGCCTTGAGGTTAAAACAGGAGGGTCATTATCATTTAACCTCTACATCCTAATCATGTTTTGGCAAAAAAAAAAAAAAAAAAAGCTAATCGTTTCATATTTCATGGTTTTATTTTGAAATTAGTTAAAAAGAGCTTTGTATTCTTATCTAAAGCTCAAGCAACATGAAACTTTCTTAAAATCTAAAAGACGCTAATAAAAATGAAATAGCAATCAAAAAGTGATGGCTGTATTTTTTATGAGTCTTATCTGGCCTTGTTAACATACCTACATGTCAGTTTTGTGTAAAAAAAAAAAAAAAGAAGTGATATCTGACATTGCTTTAGGTAAGTCTTAACATTAAACATAAAAATCATATAATGGTGATTTCATAGGGTGCAAATATTTTTAACTTTGCATGTTGGTAATACTTTTATCTCAGAATTTTAAACAGCATAAAGTCTTTTTCTATAAAGGTTGGTAGCATAAATGTGTGAAGCAAAGTGTCATATCTAATTGATATCTAATTTAAAAAACAAATAGGATTTCTTAGCATTTAGACATATAAAACTCAGTTTCATATTTAAAAGTTTAAACTGACTGTTTTTTTCCTGATGCTGTGGTTGTTCAGAGAGAATCAGACCATTCGTCAGCATCAGTTCTGATGAAGATGACTCAATCTCACTTAACTTTCAGTTCATTTCCCAGCAGGATGACTGTTATTATAATTCATATATGATTCAAAGGTATCACATTTCAGTCCATCTGATGTCGGTTCATAACATGAGATTCGATAATAACAGTTAGAACTTTCAAAAATTTGCGAAAGAAAAAAGTACAAAAACAAGATTAGTTGGAAAATAAGATTGGCGCCTTTTGCAACGTGACAACTTGTCCTGGCATTTATGAAATTCTGTTGTCCAGACAATAAAGACATTTGTTATTACGGAACAAAAATTCTGTGTACAGGTTTGAATCTTTGTTAACAAGAGATCGATTCAATGAAATCACTCCAAAGCAACAAATGCCAGAGCAGGAGTTAAGAACTGAAAATCTTTAACATGAATCAGTTCAGAGGAAAAAGAGCATGTTTTGTTGTGATCGGCACGCAGGGTGGTTCTGTTTCTTATTCTCAACAGACCTTTGATGTCGTTTCCCAAGAATCCTGCAATGACATTGGAATTTTGACTGCAGTTTGGTAATGTTGAGAGTCTGATTTTGTTACATATATAAGCCAGCCTAAAAGGGACTATTAATATTAGTAAGTTCTATATCTAAGGTCTGAGTGATCTCTACAGGGCACCTTGTTAGTTAATCTCACGTGTCTTTGTCGTAACGTGGAGGATGACATCAAGCACTGACTTAAGGGATTGGCGTCCCCAGGGTTCTGGCTCCAACCTGCAGAGAGGCAAACCAAGTCGCTTGTGACCTGGGTACTAAATCAAGTTCAAAGCATCCAGCGGCATGCTCGCAGGTTTAGTGTTACACATTCTCTGTTGGGATCTGGTCAGCCTGCCTTATGTTTGGTCAACCCCGGGGTTGCCCCTTTGACTCTTTCTCACAGCTTGGTGGAGTGACATTTCTACAGGCAGGAAATACTCGTTTGGAAGTTTAAGGACTATTTCAAATTCAATACAAGTAAAGCTCAATGAATAGCATTTGTGACAACATTGATTACCACAAAATAAAAAAGGTGAATGGGCCAATCTGTGAACATTTTTGCCACAAGATGGAAACAATAGTATAATATTGTAATAACATGACTTCATTGTGGGAAAAAAAAACCTTTTTCTGTGTAGTCTTCACCAAGTATGATTTAATTTGTAAAAAAAAAAAAAAAAAACGGTATAATGTAAAATGATTGTATAAAATTACGGTAAAATTTAAAATGATTGCTTTCTATTCTTATATTTTTTAAATGTAATTTCCTCGTGATGGAAAAATAGAATTTTCAGCAGCCATTATTCTTCAGTGTCACATGATCCTTCAAAGTCGAAATGCATTTCTGATGATTATCAATAGTGGAAACACACCCAGATCAAACCGGTTTCATTAAAGGTAGACTAACATCCACCAAATCACACATGCAGACTGTTTAACTTGTGTTATTCTTCAATTCAAAAAGCAAAAACCATCATAGTCACTTACGACACAGAAAAACATTAGATGGGGTCAAATGAAAATTCCTGTTTTCCACATTAGAGAGGTTTGGTTTTGGGAAGTCATTCATTAATTGGATTATAATTCTATATACCGTATTTTCCGGGCTATAAGTCACACTTTTTTCATAGTTTGGCTGGTCCTGAGACTTATAGTCAGGTGCAACTTATTTATCAAAATTAATTTGACATGAACCATGAGAAATGAATCAGAGAAAACATTACCATCTACATTGCTCCTGTAGTCTACAACTGAGCAGCATAGAGCGCCCTCTCGCGGCTGTAGACGGTAATGTTTTCTCTTGGTTCTTGGTTCTAAATAAATGCGACTTATAGTCAGGTGGCAAGGAAGTCGACCAGAAGTTGAAGTCGGCCGCGTGCCGCCATCTTGTAGCAGAACTTCACTTGCGTTAGCATCCCATTAACTTCCCATTCATTTTGGCGTCACTTTTGACAGGGAATAACTTTACATCTGCGGTGATTAAAGACTCCATTTGTACATTATTTATTTCTAAAGATACACGACAATGTATAAAGGGCTCCATTACCTTCTATGTTACATTATGGCCCCGTAGAAACAGTTTTTGTAAAAAATAGGCTAACGATTGCGTCATAACCACTCGACTCTCTGTCGCACAGTAGAGAAATTACCGTACAGACAGGAGGAGAAGCTCGCAGGCAATTAACTTAATATGGCGTACTGGCGTTACATTTTAAAATACTATACAAAATAATTAATCAGTATACTTACTCCTTCTCACTCACGCCAAAGAACTCCCCGCTCAAGCTCGCGTCTCTCCAAGATTAACGATGGAAGTTTGCACGCACAGCTACTAGAAGATTTACATCTGTCAGTTAGGTTGCTGACGTCATCAAGCTTAGTTTGAGTATGCGCATCAGAAACGGAAGTGCTAAAAAATGCTACAAATGGGCTCGCTGCAATGGGGTCGCTGTGTCCATTTCTTTTACTGTCTATGCTTATAGTCCAGTGCGACTTATATATGTTTTTTTCCTCATCATGACGTATTTTTGGACTGATGCGACTTATACTCAGGTGCGACTTATAGTCCGAAAAATATGGTACATCACCTTCAGCCACTGTCATTGCTCATGGACTAAAGTAGTTTTATACGTTACATGTTGATTGACCAAAAACCATCAGAAAACATATGGCTAGATATTAAGAAGACAATTTGTATGGATATTCGAATTTCAGATTTACCATTCTATATTCAGACAATCAAAAAACTCTGCTCTGTCAACCTGGTGAAAATGTCACCAAATCACAAACACTCCTTTTGCACCATCTAAATACACCCCCATTTGGAATAATCCAGATTATACAGTTAATAAAAAGCCATTTGACTTTACGTGGGCAGAACAGGGCATTACACAACTCCCAACACATCTTTCATATTAATAATCTGGCCTCATTTTCATATTTGTTCCAGAAATACAGCATCAGGTGAAAAGGTTTTTTGGAATATCTACAAATCAATCAATCTATCCAATCAAAAATCAACATTTGGACCAGGAATCTAGAACTTTCCCCTTTAATCTCAGAGTTAATTAATATGTTGTAAAAAAAAAAAAAAAAAAAACTACTCTCCAAAATATAATGAATAATATTAAAAACAGACAATGCATTTACCACATTCTACATGGAAATCAGAACTATCTTTTGCTCCTGATGCTGATTTCTGGACAAAAATCTAAAAAATAAATAAATAACTTGAAACTTATCAGTACCTGTATAAGGTACTCCACAGATTTAACTTAACTGGACAGAAATTGTTTACAACTGGATTCACTTCAGAAACATGTTCACAAAATAACCCAGACACATATTTTCACACCCTTTGGTATTGTACCCCAATTAAAACATTTTGGGAAAAGATCATTGAATCATGATCCATCACTATGGGATGTCACATCCAAATTTCTCCATCACCTTGTTTACTAAGCAATATATCCATAATCAATTTAGACAATATAAAGCATTAGTTACTCCTAGTGGTGCTAGTTGACGCCAAGAAAACTATCCTCATGACCTGGAAATCAAGAAATTCCATACAATGAAACAATGAAAAGTCTACACAGTTCATCTCATAGTAAAACAGTAGATTTACACCTCTTCGGGTCTGGTGTGTTGTGTAATGTTGGCTCTCAGTATATATATTTTTGTTTGTCCAAGTGATTCTATATTTAGCACATGTAAATATTATCACTTTCTTTTACTTAACCTATGTTTTGTATTTATATGTTAGATGTTTGGTCCATTGGATTCTGTGTTTGGCACATGTAAACACTGTCACATTCTTTACTGGCATTAAAAAAAATGCAAACAGTTGTGCTGTTTCATATATTCGTGGAAACTGATATTTTGAGGAACAGAAATAGCATTTATTTGAAATATAAATATTTAGAAGCATTCATTTATGAATGTCTTTACTGTCACTGTGAAACAATTTAATTATTCATTGCTTAAAAGAATCAACAAAAATTTGTTTTTTTTAAGTTTTAACAATAAATTCATGTGAGTGCTTTTATGAAATTATAAGTGTCAATTGATTTCAACCTTTGTTAACCTTGATTCAATATTACAGAAAATTTTAAGAAAAGAGCAATTTATTTTTGGTGGTAATCAATGCTATGCCACAAACTGCATCGAACCTGTAATATTCCATAAACTATTCCATTATTAATCATCTTGAATATTTAAATGCATACACATTAAAACTACAGTCTGTGAATGTACACTCTTAAAAAGAAAAGTTCTTTATGAGCATTAATGGTTTCACTAAGAAACTAAAAGGTTTTTCACGAAAAGGTTATATTGGGAACCCAAAATGGTTCTTCTATGGAATCACTATGAAAACACCCTTTTTGGAACCAATATTTTTTTTTTTATGTAGAGTGATGAAAGGTTGTTGATCACAGTGTTGTCAACGCATGAACAGTCCTCAAAAATTTTCAGAATTGCATAACTGACTGAGAACAAAGCAGATGCATTAGGTCAACAGCAGCTCATTACGACTTTGTGCCTGAAATCAACATGTTAAATCTGCCTGAAAGCCTAACTATTTTTCGACTGCACATACCACATGTCTGATAAGATAAAACTATGCTGTGGGGAAACTGGGTAGAAGAGGCATGGCAGAACGTAACGCTGTTTTGAAGCTCAACTGTCTGGCACCATTGATCGTGTTGATTAGCCTGACCCAAGAATGTGGACATTCACGTAAAGTGTGGTCTGCGCCCCAGTGTGGAGCGATCTGAACTGCGCAGTGGCATGGGACAGTAATTACTGCCTTTCCCTGCGACACACCACATTAACTCTTCATGGGCTGTGGATGAGTGCAAACTACCAGCCTTGAAGGAAAACTCCATTCCAATACGCCATTCCATCCTCCTTCCTTTAAAGCTGCATGACGTGCACAAGGATTGATTGAAGAGTTATATTTAAATCACGAGCTTAGATTGGAAAGATATATAAAGAAAGCATTGATTTCAGAGAATAAAGCATATATTGCACAATGATAATTATGTAGCAGTTAAGATTTTAAGATAAATATGTACTTCAGTGCTAAGCCAAAAAAATCATAACAATCAGGCAGTTAATGGGTAAGATTTTACAACATCATTATTTAAATATATATATATATATATATATATATATATATATATATATATATATATATATATAAAATGCGGGTTTTTTCGTTTTTTTTTTATTATTATTATAAATCGAGAAATTTCATGAACTATTTATTCAAAATTATTAAGTTTTGGGGGAGTTGCACCACATGACATTACAACCTGGACTAAGCTTGCCTGAAAAGATCGAATTATCGTATTTTTTAAAGAGACGTATTGATGTCGACAGTCTTAAGGATCTGCAGGTGTTCTCTTTATGATATAATTTCCTGTTTTCTTTTCCATGTTTCTGCATGTTGATTGAACAATTTGATTTTACGAACAAGAATTTGAATAAGCAGTAACTCAGTTTTGTTAATTTTGCTCTAAGATAGAACAATAAAAGTTTAAGCCAATGTTTAAGAATTTATCTTTTTATTCTGATATAAAGACCTATACATTTTTTTAAATATTTTAATATAAAATAATATACAAACAACATTTAATAAATTAAACCTTAAGCTTTTTTTTTTTTATTTAATTCTATTAATGAAGCATTTTTTTATTCTGATATCAAAACGGTCTCAGTATACCATGATATTTTCAGTTTATGTCCTCCAAAAATAACAAATGTTTTTTTTTTTAATTCATTTTGGAATTGTTTAACAGATATGACAAAATAATGAGTGCCACATCTACAATAGTTGTGTTTAGTGAACGTTTTGCTCCGCAGTTTCATTCTCCACCCACACATCCATGCTACAACTTCCACCTGAGGAAGGAAAAAAAAAAACCTTGGACTACATCCACTTCATTCCCATGAACCTCTGCATCTTTTAAAAGTAGTTGCCTGATCACAATCAAGCGTTTTGGACAAGTACAGTTGCTTTTGCTTCTGTGACGGATGCGATTTGGCAATGGCAGCTTTCAAAATCTCAGATTAAACGGGGGTGACCTTTGACACCGGGCCCAAAACCACGCAAATGCCCAAGGCGCATATAATGGCTGCTTTCCTTCATAATAAAGTCGGCATTAAAGTGCGCAAATTAGAGTAACCACGGCAACCAAATTAGAAGGCCAACTGCGCTCCGAACACTTTCGCGACTTCAAAAGGTCTGCGAGCTGCAGACTCCAGGGTCTGGAAGAGCCGGGCCTGGTTTAAATTAAGAAGCGACTTCCACACGCCTCACAAACGCATACTCAGGAGGAAAAGAAAAAATAATAAAAGGAAAACCAAAAAAGTGAGAAAGGTCCTGGGGAAAGCCTTGCTGCACCAGCTTTCTGGATTCTATTAGGGCCAATTATCTTATCTGTTTCATTTCAAAGGCTGACCCGGGGGGCTCAATGGCATTTCAATACTGTGTTCATAAACAGACTGCAGCCTGCCGACTGGGTCATTACAACACTCAGACCCCCTGCCTGGGGTGATCAAATATTTGTGCGCTTTTGTAAATAATGCTTACTCTTTTTTTGCCCCCATCCCCGACAGGAAACAAGGGTTCGGTTTTCGTGCGATTTATTTCGCTCGGCGAAGGAGACAGTTTATCTTTTGGACTTTTGACATCTGGTGCTTATACTAGTGCGCATGCATTTATTTCAATACATTATATTCTGTATATGTTTTATACACAAACAAATGTTTACTGCCTATCTTTCCCCAGTTGTTTCATAAATTAATTCAACCCTTTTTCTTCTGATTAGGTGAAAATTAGCAGACCTTCTTGGTTTCAGTCACCGTAATGGCTCCCAGTTCGTGCATCAAGTGTATCAGTGTAAGGAATGCAGTCCCTACACAAATCGATCAGTGCGATAATATAATATGACAGTTCAAAGTTTCCACCCAGTAGTTACGTAACACCCCTATGACTTACAGTGTGATTTTCCACCCATGCTATTCTCACTGCTTTGTTCTTAAACATGTGTCTCAGTAAGAATTTTATTTGCATGAATAGTGTATCTGATGAGTAAACAATAAATGGTATGATATATCGCTAAAGTGGTAGTAGACGGTATGATATAATCTACTGTTACAAAAATTTAATTATGGTTCCATGCATGAAAAAGTTAAGTAAAAAGTAAAACTAGTTTTCTCGAAAGGAACATTAATTTGTTAATTTATATAAAAAAACAACATTAAAGATGCAGTATATACATATAATGGCCTCAATACATTGCATTTTATTATGAAATTTTGAATTTAAATTGATTTTGATGTTATTTTGAACCACAAGGTCAATTGTTTCGGTATCATAATGGGGGAAAAACCCTCATTAAAAGACAGACAATATCTGGGGAAAACATTTCAGTATAGTATTTTATTATTTCTTCTTATTAAAAATATGATATGTATGAATTAATCTTCATATTTGAAAAATGCCTTAAAAATATATTTATTTTAATTATTACATTTTCACTTAAATAATGATTAAACGGAAATAACTAAAGTTGGCGAATATGTTATTACTTTTTACTTCATGGTCACACCGAAGTGCATTTTAGAAATCATTCAGCTGAAACTTTTCTTGAAAATTGTATTAAAGTATTACATTTCCCCCTGAAACTGAATAAAACCAACATGAATACAGAGAGTGTTTCTTGGCACAGGTGTTTTAAACTAGAACATTTTCGTTTTCATTATTATAGACACACTATTTATCACTTTACCCACATACAATGATTCTTTGTTCACACAAACACACACACACACACACACACACACACACACACACACACACACACACACACAGAGAGAGAGAGAGAGAGAGAGCAATGAAACAATCTACATCAAAAATATTACTTTATCAAAAGGCTGGCAATGCAGTAAGTACTGGACATAAAAACAGCAAGTGCTTAAGCTGTGCCAAGATATTTACCTTAAGGTAGCAACAGACCACCTGCACAAGCAAAATCTGAATAATTCAAATCTGGGTTCAGAGAAACATCATCCCAGAAATAATACAGACTGGTCATGCTCTCTGGCCAGCATCATCAAACATCACATCAAGCAGAGGCCCAAGTCATGGGCCCTGACAGGACCCCTCTCCAGCTCTGAGTGACACCCGGGTGTGGTGGGGTCCCGTAGGCCAATTTAGGTAATCATACAATTAAGCAGCTCCGTCACAGAACTTAAACAATGTAAGTCTAATCAGGCAGGAGCTCTGTAGTGATTGAACAGCGCTGGGGGGAAAGGGGGGAATGAAAGGGGTTTGGGACCTGGAGCCGAAATAGAGACCTGGCCTCATCACGGAGATCCTTGCCCCTGGAAGAGCCTCCCTTCATCATGGGCACACCAGGAAATGCAAAGGACGGCGGGGTCACCGCCGATTGGCCTGCTATGTGCCGTTGCCATGGCTACCATCCCTGGGGCCAATGAAAACAGATGACAGGAACAATAATATGAGATGTAATCACCAAGGTCAGTCGCCTTCACTCCAGTCCACCTCACCCTCCAGTCTGAACAAACCCATCGAACACTGCCATTTTCCAGCATGAGTTTTCTGTTGCTCACAGATTCAGTATGAGTTCATACTCCAAGATCCCTGCCCTAACTTTTATATTTATACCTCTTTGTTGCATAATTTAGCAATTTATAGCTAGCAAGCAAAGTCTGCAAACCTCAACTTAAAGGCATGCAAACTGCACTCAAAAATATTTCAGTCTATATTTAAGATCTAACATTCAGTTTTAGGACCCATTTACATGACAAAAGTCGTCTTTAAAAGGAATGCATATGAAGTAGTTCATTGAAATATAAACTAAGAAAACGAAATGCATATGTTTTTAACAATACAATGTTGAAATGTGCTTTAATTTTGTACTCGGCAAACGTACGCATATTTAAATAAATCAAATTTAAAGTTTCAACTCTAAACTCATTTTGGTAACACTTTAGAATAGGGAACAATTATTCACTAACTACAACTTTTCCCTCAATAAATTTCTAATTTGCTGCTTATTAATAGTTGTTCAATTTAGGTATTAGGTAGGATTAGGAACATAGAATAAGGTAATGTAGAATAAGGTATTAATATGTGCTTTATTAGTACTAATAAATGGCTAATATTCTAGTAATATGCATGCTAATATGCAACTAGTTAAGAGACCCTAAAATAAAGTGTTTCTCTATTTATTTTTGTAATATTGCTTGGATGGTTTAAGGCAAAATGGATTTAAGATGTAAAAAATTTTCATATTTAGAGCATATATTGCCATAAATTCACTAATATGATGCATATTCAAACGTATAGTCTTCACCCAACACCCCAGGTCATACCGATTAAAGATTTCAATAACAGACCCCCTCTTAAAGCACCCAACATTAAAATATATTACAATCATTTTACTTTTATTTTGTCATGCTGCCAACGTACCTTGAATTACTGTACAGTTTTTCTGAGCATTGTTTTAGTCTTGAAAAACTTATGTCAGAGCTGCAGGGCTAGATCTTTTATCACTTGCCAAAAAGAACGAGGGCAAATAATTGCATCCAGATGTGAGGCGTTCTCATTGATAGCAGCCTTCATTTCCTGCCTCTGCTTTTTCAGGCAACCCATTACACCTCAGAGGGAACTGCTGTTAAAATATACCGTCATCTTGTAAATCAACACTAACTTTGGGCAAGTGTCATTTAGGAACATCTAAACACATCTCCAGGTCTGTTATGTTTCACAGCGAGTTTTGTGAGAGTTTTTGAGTGTGCTGTTTACTATCAGTCATGTGTGTTATCGATCTGTCATATCATCAGGATGTGCTAATCAGAGCTCATTAGTTACAGCTGAGTAATTAGTTGGGTTTGCTGAACAAAGATCTGGAAGCTCATCATGCCCCATTGGCATCATCAACAGCTGATGAAATGAAGGATGTATTTTTCCTTCGCATCACCTTAGTTCTTTGGTTCTTGGACATTTGGAAGTATGCATTTGAATGCAAATGCATGCTGAGTTTGTTTCTAAAATTAAACTGACTGATAATTTAACGCTCCTTTTTTGAAACTCGCTGTTGCAATTTTTTTAATTGCCATAAATTTTTAGGCGATACATCTTCTGCTAATGGTTTTGCTAATAAAAGGAGTGCATTAGTGAGGCTTTTGTTCACAATAAAATTTTTAAAAAAAATTGTAAAAGAAATCCAAAAAGGGAACCTTGATTTTGGGTTACTTTAAAGACCTTTCAGTAAACTGTTTCTTAAAAAAAAAAAAAAAAAAAAAACATTCCTTTCCTGAAGGACATTTATATTAATCTAAAGAACCATTTCCCACAAACAAACCTTTTGTGCAATGATGAGTTTCCATGAATGGAAAAAGATTATAGATGCAACTAAAGAACCTTCATCATTAAGACTGTAGATATATTCCTGACCCAAACCTGGTCATACTGATCAAGAATAGTCCTTTCTGGAAGCTTTTCATTGCAATCATTTTACATTTATCGATTCATGCAGCTTATCAGAACTACATGGATTTGTTTTGAGTTTATCTGAAATTGTATACCATAAAAGTTGTAAATTGGCCTGTTCTTAACAGAAAGTTCTATGGAGAACTTTTGGACCAAATGCCAAAATGACACTTTTTGGAGTTTGGCACAAGCTGTATGATGATTATATAGACATGCTTCAGAGGACAAAATACAGGTTTCTAATGGCATTTAGGAAGGAAATATAAAATTATATAACATCCTTTAATATAACTCAAACCCCAAATTAAAAGCATCAAATTTGTGTTCAAAAACATCAATCTGATTTCCATTTTTTTTTTTTTTTCTTAAAAAATAAACAGCCCAGGGGCAAAATTCCATCTCAGACTGATGTCTGGATTGTTTGCAAGCAAAAGTAAACAATACAGTGGGGTTGCCTATTGACTCAGATGTCGTGTTTAGACTGTGATTAGTCTTCACGAAATGAGAATTCCTGACAGAGGTTCTGAGACGGCATGGCATGATAAAATAAACGGAGAACTGCGCCGTTTCAAGGCGAGCTCCACAGACCATAAACTTTCAAATCCATAACCTGGCCCCCGCGCTCATTGTCTAAACGGGTGGTCGCCCACCTCTCGTTTTTCGTCCCCCTCATTTTCAACTTTTTAGGGTGTATACATACTCTCCATCTTTTCACCTCCTTTGCTTATTTCCTCCTCTTTCCTCACTCTCTTTCTCCCTTCACACCTCGTCTCTCCCTCATCTTTCACCATCTATCTGGCCTGTATTTGTGTTGCAGCTTCCTGCTTCTCTCCCACCCACTGTGTGGAGGGGCCGGGAGCTTACCTTCCCTGCGTGACACAACTTTTGGCTGCGCACAGGGAGATGGTGGAGCATGCTTTACTTCTAACTGTGTCACCATCCACCTGAGCAAACACTTTCTGGCGTTACAAGGAAGAGAGCCAGAGGAATGAAAGCGAGAGAGTGACCTGTCAGGGGACTATCGGTGGAGGCCTGGCATTGGTGCAGCCCATATATCCAAACATTAGTCTTGTGCCGGGCCCAGCTGAGATCTCCTTCTAGACATGGTTCTGCCTAGACTTCTCTTTCTTTTCTTCTTTCCTTTGTATTTTCTTGTGAGGGGCTCCCTCCAACAGAAACACATACTTGTCATGCCTCACTGCTGTCCCTTGTTTGTATTTCACATTACAAACAGCATTACGTTTGCAGGACTCAAGGCTGGCCAACACACACTAGTCAGATTGTCAGGCCCAATGGTACGTTCAGTTGGAACCCAAAAATCCCGGTTAGTGCTGAAGGGGATGATAAAAGACTTGGCATAAAACGGCTTGCACTTAAGAGCAATGTTGGAAGCAATGTTGGAAGGCTACTTGAAACTATAGCTTCCTGAGGTACAAACTACTTGTGATTTAAAGTAGCTGTCAAGTAGTTGTTAACTAAAAAGTAGCTAACTGAACGTCTCATCTATAGAGTAGATGTGAACTAGAATTGACCAAACTATTTGGTGGATCCATAGGTGGCTATAGACTTAAAAGTTGAGCTGCTGCTTTCAAGCTCTACATAGGTGAAAACAACGGAAAAAACAACTGATGAAGAAGGTGGAGAATACACGAACAGATATGCAAGGAGGTCAGTTGTGTTGTATTTATTAGTGAGAAACTTAAAATCGACTGATTTATCATAAACTGTTGGGGAAATTAGCTTGGCAGGAAAGCTAGATTATTACAAAAACTGCATAACTATTTGCACAATGGAAAATGTAGCTACATTAGCAGCACTTCTACATCTAGTTAGTAATAACACCATCTCCAAACTTTTTTTATAAAATAAATATATACAACGGAGTAGTATAATTGTGTGAATGTCTTCAAATGAGGTTTTCTTCATGCAAAATGAAATCTTCCACTAATACATCACCAAATTCCTTAGAAGCCAGTGTTGTTGATGTTAGATATGCCTCTTCAAGGCGTTTTACTTAAGACCTTTGCAGAGGGGCTATAAAAAGTATTTTGCTGACAGCCATCAAACAAGCAATAATATGATTCCTCTGTCAGTCTTTCTTGGCAGATACCAGCATTTTATTAAAACCAGTACATTGTCTTTCTGTTGATCCTTTTTTTCATCTTTTGCCAATTCTTGCTATAGAGGCTGTCACTTTGCCATACCTCAGAAGAACAGAGCCCGTCTGTCAAAACAGCTCATCTCTAGCAGCCGCGGAACATTATGTATTATGGAAAAGAACTCATTATAACTCAAAATAATGACAGTCAAAAATGTCTGTCAGAAAAACACAGTGTCAGAAATGAAAAATCCATTTCTTTCTTCCATGGGACATAAGCGGAGATGTTTATGTTGATGCTGCTCTTTTCCATACAGTGAAGGTAAATGGCAACCAGGAGCTGTTAAAATCCAAAAAGTACCATAAAAAACATTGGTTCTTGTATGTTAAAGGGATAGTTTAATAGTTTTAACTATTTAAAAGAACATCTGAACATCAGTTCATAAATAAAAAATGGTGCAAAACTAAGTGCAAATAGCCCACTTTATCACCCACCAACATGTGATATGATTATACGTAATATGATATTTGAACAGGTTCAGTGGTTTAGATGATAAAGCACCTGCCTGGTCGCGATAGACCCCGGTTCGAATCCAACACTTAGTGTAAATAGCATTGCTAAGATAATAATGTTTATATTATACTGTTTAATAATATTTTTAAAATAACGTAAATAGCATCTAACTAAGATTAATAAATGCATCAGAAGTATTGTTCATGTTAAATAAAGAAGTAAAAAAAAAATACTATTGAAACCTTATTGTAAAGTGTTTTCAACACTATTTTTTAAATTGTTTCTGCCTTATAAATAAATGTGAAAATTCATAAACACTATTAAATGTATAATTAGTTAAATATTAAATAAAATTTAATTAATGTTAATCAAATACAAAACAACTGCCTCCTCATTTTAAAACCCCACCGCACACCACTGCTTACTTCCTTTCTGGGCCTTATGTGTCAGTTGCATTGCTGTCTATGCAGGGTCAGAATGCTCTCGGATTTCATCAAAAATATCAATTTCTGTTTCGAAAATTTGGAGGGTTTGAAACTAATGACAGAATGTTCATTTTTGGGTAAACTACTGCTTTAAATTGCACAAATGTAACTGGAGAGCTTGGTAAATAATTCATTAAATGTAAATTTTTGATGGTACTTGACAAACCCTGGTTACCCTAAAAGCAGCATGAACATTCTGCCCAACATTTCCTTTTGCAATCTATAGGCAGGAAATCAGGCTGAAATGACATGGGGGTGAGACACAAATTTAATTTGGGGATAAATTATTCTTTTAATTATGCTACTTAAATGGTAAAAAGTTACAATTCCATTTCATTCTCAGGCTTTTCAATCTTGTCCCAGGGTAGAGGTTCATTGCTCATTCAAACAAAAATTACAGTGTCCCAAGCATTTACTAAGGCCCCCACCAAAAAAGCAAAAGAAAACACAGTGCCTTCCCTCAGCACAGAACAAGATCCCAAGCAATCTGTTATCAATTTGAGGCCATGTATCTAGGGAAAAGCACGATTCTGTCCAAGATATAAACGATAACAAACGTGCTTGAGGTCTTTTGAAGTTACGGTGACAACATTCTCTGAACAACAGACATAAAAAAAATGGAAAAACCTCCAAGATTTCCAAGCCTTCGTTTTTTTCCTCAGGTGAAAGTTTAAGCATGGGGGTGGAGGTGGAAATTGGGAGACTATTTTTAGTGTGTAGGCTGCCCTTTCTGCGCATTTTCCGCAGAGATTGCATTCAGTAAATGGAGAAAACATCTGCCACTCAGTAAATCAGTAAATCCTCCTTAAGGACTTCAACAAATCTTAACACCTCCTTTATTTTTCTTGGCAATGGTCTGTCGGGGTTTTTTTTTTTTTTTTGTAAAGCTGTGGACTTCCATAAATGTTACAATTTAAATAACTAATATTTGGAGGCCTGTGGATAATAAAATCATTCCCCATCTGCCAAAGTACCAGAACACAACCAGCGACGGCAGGCATGTGTTGGCAGTGTCATGTGTGACACTTCAGGCATTCAGCCGGCATGCCTATGAGGCCTAAGCAAAATTCCAATCAGAAGAATGTCAGTCTCTCCATTCATATGAATGAGACCCCCAGTAGTTCTCTGATTATGCAGAGGGCAGCTGTGGAAGAAAGCACCTGTTTCCTTGCCAATTCCCAAAGTTCTTGGCATTAGGTAAAATTTTTCATGGCAGAGTCCCCTCAGGCCATATGAGTTGGCGCTGCCAGCTGAGTTTCAAAATGTAAATAAGGACTAGTGTTAACTGCAGTACACTGAGAACTGTGGCATCCAACGACTCAAATCAGTTGATCCCCGTTAATAAAGAGTGATTTCCCAGCATGTTACGACTGGCATGCCATCGCCATCCTCACCAGAGCCTGTTCCTGTCAGGATGGCTGTGTTAGCTACATATCACCCCAGCTGATGAACTACTTAGCATTCATAGCGACAAACTACACTACTGTTCAAAAGACTGATGTCAGTATTATTATTTGATTTTTTTTCTACAAAAAAATTCAATTAATAAAGTAATACTTTTACAGTAATGATGCATTAAATTAGTTAAAAGTGACTTCACCATCACAGGAACAAATAACATTTGATATGTAAACAGGGATAGTTCACTCAAAAAGGAAATTTCTGTCATTAATTACTAACCCTCATGTCGTTCCAAATCTGTAAGACCTTAATGAAATCCGAGAGCTTTATCACCCTGCATCGACAGCAACAGAACAATCACGTTCAAGGCCTAGAAAGGTAGTAAGCACATTTTTCTTTGCACACAAAAACTATTCTTGTAGCTTCATAAAATTAAGATTGAACCACTGATTTCACATGGACTATTATAATGATGTCCATACTACCTTTCTGGGCCTTGAACGTGGACCCCTTGATGGTGGATCAGAGAGCTCTTGGATTTCATCAAAAATACCTTAATTTGTGTTCTGATTGAAGATAAACAGTCTTAAGGGTTTGGAAAAAGATGAGGGTGAATTTGCGGTATTATAGCCTTGGTGAGCATAAGAGACTTCTTTCAAAAACATTTGAAAAAGTTACAAACCCCTAACTTCAGACTTATAAACAACACATATCTGGAATGGCAGCTGACAGAATGTTTCTAATCTGTTGTTTGGTGCGAGATTGCTGTATTTTGCGCTTGCGGCAGAAAACACCAGGAGGCAGCCTTTTAAAACAGTTTTCAGCTCATTTAACCAAGGGTGTTGGGCAGATGGTGGTGGCAGGGGTACTTAGTCAGCTCTGTTAATTCATGTAACAGATGTGAACTCGTTACTCACACTGTTTTGAAAGCAGTGGTGCTGTGAAGTAAAAGCTTCGGCATCCAGGTACAGACTTGTGGTAGGCCTCATCATGCTGTAATGGAGGCCTGCCAGTTCTAATGTCGCAAAATCTAACTAGGTAACGATCAGAAAACCTCGGAAATAAGAGCTTATTTCGTTATATAATCATATTAACTTGGAGGAAATGTCAAAGACCATACAGGACAGAGTGGGAATTGTTACACAAGCAAGTTCTCTCAAGGGGAATATCTCCGTAAATTAAAGATTGTAGGTCAAAAGTCAAATTATAGAAATGCAACACCTCATTTACATAATCAATTAGCATTTTTGTTGGCCAAAACAACTTTACACTTCAGCTTTTAAACGAATCATTTGTCCTTCAGAAAAAGTAAGAAAAGTCTAATCAATATAAACTTTCATTTAAAAAAAAAAGTGCTCTAAAAAATATTTACTGCAATAAAAATTATAAGTAACCGAAATGAATTAACCCTATAAATCTCTATCTGACAAATTTTTGTGCTGCCATACTGTTAGCTCATGAAGATAGAAATCCTGTTAAAAACACTTACCAAAAGTTGTGAAGCAGATACGTAAATGCATCGCCTTGTTTTTTTTGTTTTTTTTAAAGCAGACCATTTTTTTTCTAGAAAAAGTGGCAAGAAAAAATGTCTAAATTATTCATTAATTACATTCTACCTAAATAACATGGTTCACTGTTATTAACATCAAGGTCAGGAACATAAGCTCATAACCACAGAGGGGAAAGCATTATATGCTTGGCTGTACGCAAAAGCAACTTAATGTGCACCATAGGTGTAAGAAAAAACAGTTTTGACCGGAAATATTTATGTGGAGTTTGGCTCTAATAGATTTATATTGCACCCTTGAATTGATGTCCAGCTATTTCAGCAGTGCACTAAAAATAAATCTCTCTGCCAACTTTGCCCTACTGAGTGAGACCTGCAACATTTAATATAAGCTTCAGCCCGAGGCAGGAGAACGTGAACTTTACAGTGACTTTTATGGTACCCAAGACTCATGCAGTGACTTCAAGAACAACGTATAACACTGGCCCCACTGGTTACTCCTACCAACTGTGTGATGACATTATTTACACAGCTCGAGAGAGAGAGAATTATGGTAGTAGTGACAGTAATAGTGTTTTGGACCTGTGTTTCATTTTTAAAGAGTAAGGTTGCTGCACTGCATGCCTGAGTTATCTGCCTTATCTTCCAAATGTTCTCCTCAGAGAGAAGTCACTGACATATGTTGGATAATGAACACTTTTCTCTCTGCAGAAGATGAAGGGAGTCATATAGGAACTTGTCATTGTCCTCCTGATGTAGAAAATTGCTGTGAAAAGGTCTGTGCTATTGCCAAATCATTGCGCAAATGCAACCAAATCTGACAAGTCCATTCATCATATTCCAACCAATACAGTTCCAAAACATTAGGGCCAGAAATGTTTTTATGCTCTCTCCCTCTCTCTCTCTCTCTCTGTGTGTGTGTGTGTGTGTGTGTGTGTGTGTGTGTGTGCGTCTGGTAGCACTGTGAGATTATTTACATGAACAAGTTTGTCTATCAGCCTTAACGTTTCTATAATATATCACACTGTAACACTGCAGGGCTCAAGAATGCAACTAATTGTTCAAAATGCTACAAAATATGCACATTTGCCACACTTATTTAAAAATAAATTAGGAAACTTTGCGTAAATAATGCAAATTCATCATATATCATCGCCTGAAGTGTTATACTTACTTTGCGAGCCATTGTTTGTTGTTCCACTCACAGCGCGAGTACTCAGTATCCCATTCATCCTAATGAATCGGTTCTTTTTAATGAATCAGTCAAAAGGATTGACTACGCTGGGGAGTCTATGGGAGTAATCGGTATGTGTGTTTGAATCAGATTCACTCAGATAGCGACTCCCTCGCTGCTATCTCGAATCGCTGAATTGCGAGTCATTTTTACTTCAGTCTGATTTGAAATGAACCGGAAAACGTTCGTGAGAGTTATTTGTATATTTACTGATTGGTTGTTCAGATTGCAGTTGGAATCATAGACTGTATAAAAACATATATATATATATATATATATATATATATATATATATATATATATATATATATATATATATATATATATATATATATATATATATATAGTGTATATATATTGTAGTGTGAATCTACAATTCTCATTATCATGAAAATAAAGACAACTCTTTGAATGAGAAGGTGTGTCCAAACTTTCGGTCTGTACTGTGTATGTATGTATATATATATATATATATATATATATATATATATATATATATATATATATATATATATATATATATATATATATATATATATATATATATATATAATATAGAATAGGATTGAGAACCGCTACTTAAGAATATTGTTTTTGAAACTTGTGAATCCTTTTTAATCGTTAGAAGACAGAATCACGTTTCATATATGCACAGATTTTTATGAAGTCTGTTGTTAAAAGACAAAGGAGCTGCACTGAATAAACCTAAATACTTTTCAAAAACTACTGTATCTTTATTGCACAATTATATTATATTTTATAACTAAGTTATTTGACTGCTAAATCAAGACTCCCTAGATCTTTGTTTGTCTGAAGCCCAATGCTGTTACTCTGTTCATCTACAGAAACTACAGCACACCTGACAGGCTTATGCATGAGTATCATCTTCTATTATAACATACACTCAAAAACACCAACAAGACAGATCCCTCAAACAGAATTATAGTAGTATGATGATAAGTTCTGAAGTCAGAATGGAATGATTTCCATTTTTAATAGGCCACGATGTCTGCAGTCTCTCTGCTCCATGATCACACAGGCATTTAATGACAGGAGCTGGAAGCAGAATAAAACTCACGTCGCCAGCAGCAAGCAAAAATCACAGACTTAAGAGTCCTCCGGGTGCTGTTCCGCCTGGCGGTGCATTCAAGCAACGCTTACAAACATGTCCTGCCCAACTAAATCCAGAGGTCCCCAGCCAAAGGTCTGCTTTATGAGCCCTGGAGCACACACAGTCGGACTGGGAAGGCAGGCATATAAAAAAAGCCTGCCCATGCATATCAAAGTCTCATTTTCTTTCTCCTCATTCTCTCCTTTTCTTTTTTCTCTTTCTCTTCTAGACTCCCTCATACCCCACAGCGTAATGTAAAGGTCTCTTAGATGAGACTGTTTCTTCATCAGAACTGGAGAAATTTAGCATTACGTTACTTGATAACCAATGGATCCTTCACAGTGAATGGGTTCCACTAGAATGAAAGTCAAAACTGCTCATAAAAACATCACAATAATCCAAAAGCAAACAACATGTCTCCAGTCCATCAGTTAACATCTTGTGAAGTAAAAAGCTGTGAGATAGACTTATAATGGAGGAAGCATTATTATGGAGTACTGGTTAATTTTTTCATCAGAAGCAATGGTTTAAAATTAAAATGTCTTGGTGGGTTTAATTATTACAAAGACTTATTACTTATTCACAAGACTTTCATCAATAGACTGGAGTCATGTTGATTACTTATGGATTATTGCAATAGCTGTTTGGACTATCAGTCTGATGGCACCCATCCACTTCAGAGGATCCGCTGGTGAGCAATTACCCACAATGTTTGAAAAAACAAGAAATAATGTTTTTATACCATTTCAAACCAATTTAATCTTAAAATAAAATTCTTAGCTAGGACATTGGTGTTTCACTGAAAACCTTCCTTAGCCCTCATGGATAGGATTGAAGCCAGCTCCTCCCAGGGGAGCCCTTGTCCCGGGCCACTGGTCTTCCTCACCCTCACCTATCAGCCCAACCAATCTTCCTGTGAGATACAGCAGGTCCCGCACGCCGCCTGCTCTTTGAACGCCCCCTTCTCCATTCGCTTACCTCATTAAACATGACAAGGTAGATCAACGGTGTTGGAGTCACGATAACATGTTGGATGACGCTGGCCAGTGAGGCGACAACATTTCTGTAGGTCAAAGTTATGGCAGCGTTTCTACCTTTTCAATCATTAAGGGTGGGGACTGCAGTTCTCCCTAATAGCAAAGGGCGAGACAAGAGCTGGCTGTCCCAGTGTTTCACTCTCTCATTCTGGCTGCTTGCGATACACTGACGTCTACTGGATGAGGTCTTGACCATACAACGTGAAACGTTGCAAAACCACCAAATAGCTTTACATAATGGGTAATGATAACCCAGCACGAGCCACAACGTCCCCATCAAGCAGTTACCACTCTTATATTTTTCTTTGCAGATATATTATATGTCTCCTGATGAATCCAATGACAGAATTTCTCCATTGATGTAATGCCCATGATCTGTCAGTTAAGCAAAGCATAGTTTATTGCCAGTCAATCACAGTCAGCCAACTTGGAAGCAGCTGAACAATTGAACGGCACACCATGTACATTTGGTTTGACAGGCTGCAAAAATAACACCAACACCGGGCCCTAGAGAACAGGGCATGGACATGTCTCCAAAATAAATGATTCCACACCAGAGAGGAGCCTTTACAATTCACACTCCTTTTTTATTTGATATAAATTTGGATCCCGGGTGGGCGTTTTATAACTCTTTCTTGCTGTTTCCTTTACTGGCTGCCAGGACAGTCTCAGCAGTCTTGTATCACACCTTGAGTTTGGTCAAGCCAAATGAAAAGGACCGAACACACACACACACACACACTTCTAATTTCACCATCTCACTGGACTGTAGAGTGGACTGTAGACTGTCAGATACTAGGAATGCTCGACTTGACATTTTCTATTCATCACACCATAAAATGCTCCAAAACCCCATTCCATTTCATATCTTATTACTGTAAATCATTGCTATATTTATTAAGTTAGATGATGCATTCATACCTGGAAGTTAAACTGTTGAAACCTACTGGAGTGCTAAATAAATTAATATAAATCCTAATTTACTGTTTAATTATATTGAAAGAAGTGAATGGTAAAATACTTTCCCCTAATCCAGTTTAAAAGGATAGCTCGCCCAAAAATTCTGTCCTTAATTACTCACCCTCATGTTGTCCCAAACCCACAAAACCTTTGTTTATCTTAAGAACACAAATTAAGATATTTTTTAATGAAATCCAAAAGCTTCCTGACACAGATAGCAACACAGCTTCCACGTTCAGGATCCATAAAGGTAGAAAGGACATCGATAAAATAGTCCATGTGACATCAATGGGTCAACCTTAATTTTATACAATTACGAGAACAGATTTTGTGCGCAAAGAGGAATGCACACCCCTTTAACACTACGCCTTTCAGAACGAAATTAAGTGTAACAGAAAAATCCAAACTACTTGATGAATGCAACTTCTTTAATACCCAAAAACAAACTGAATAAACTGATTTTTTTTATTGTCTTCACGTCTTCAAAAGATTTCTGTTTGTTTGAGGAGGTACTAGCGGTTCATCAGCCAATGACATGAGGGATGTGTCCATCAACCCTGTTTGAGAAGTGCATTTATGTTTGCAAATCCATTTATCCAATATCCAATAATTATTTACATTCATGCATATACACATTTAATTATATTGATTAAATTTGATTACATTTTCAGAATATCTGTATTAAAGATAATTTATATTATATTATATCTATATTAATTATTAATTCTCACCCCACCTCTCCAGATTCAGACTGACTGAATAAAACAATCGCGACATGAGCTGGTGAAGCTGGATTGCAGGTTCAGACCAGGAACTGTCCGAGCTCCAGCTAAGCCTACCCTGCATAATTGGTTAAACTTGGCCTGGTCGCTTTAACCCAGGTTATATATCACCGTCTTGAAGTTCACTTTATCTTAACAGCTTTAATGCAGACTCGAGGAACCTCTCATGTTCACTTCAAAGCCCCGTTCCGAAAGCCTTCAAAGCCAGAGACAAAAACCTCTGTATCGCCTTCAGAATCAGAAGCCGGACTCTGTGGGAAAATGTGTTAAGAGAGCAACTGTATTTTATACTCCAATTCTGTTTATTAAGGAAATCCACTCCTTAAACACATCCAGTGAAAAGACTGTCCAGAGAAGTACAGGATGGAAAAGAACTTTATTTAAAAAAAGGTGATCTGTGACAGAAGGGAATGCGTACAGTTACAAACTAAATGTGACATTATATCCCTAGCGGACAGTTCTTATTCACATCCAGAACAGTGGAACAGACAACAGGAACGAAACAGGCCAGCTCAGGTTGACTCACAGGCTTTTTGTGGACGGAGTGACGGCTCACATCAATTAAACAGGTTTTCCTCTTTAAGTTGTTTTATTTGTATTTTTTTCAGAGGATCTCAGTCACAAAAACGAACAGTTTTACACCGAATGTTGGAAATCAAAATACAGGAAAGGTGGCTCACTAACAAAAAATGACAATAGTATGTTTCTTGAAACTATCACACGAGTTGATCCGAGCACTTCATGAAGAAAGACGGCCAACGACTTGCAACATTGCCTCAGGAGAGAACAGAATGATTACCTTTTTTTTTCTACCAAAGTAACATCAAGCCTGCATGTCGTGGTAAACACATCACGTGGGAATACAGAGGAAATGATTGGTTTTAAAAGGGGGCTCCCCCCGCCGTCTCCTCACTCACTTTGTAATTTGCCTCAACAGTAAATCAGAGCTCACTGCTGGGCTCTCTGACTTCAGCGTGGAGTTGTCCTCTCCCAGCATTCCTGCGCTCATGAATCATTCTGATTCCTGGCTTCCACCAGGCATTTCCTCTACAATTCTCTCCCTCTCAAAATTCAGCGAGGAGCAGAGCTGCTCACGATCCAGGGCAGCCTTCGATTTGGGCCACAGGAGAACAGGGAACACAGAATGACTTGCTCCAACTGTTAAAGGAATATTCTGGGTTTCGATACATGTTGAGCTCAATCAACAGTCATCACTCAACTTAATATCGATTACTAGAGCAGTGCAGGAAATGAATGAGGCCAATCTGTAACAATACCATTTTTAGAATCTAAAAAATATGAATTTAGTTTGAAAAATTGCTTAGTAATTTTTTCAGTGTAAAGTTTTATCAACTTCCATTGCACGACAACAGAATGTCTAAAACCCCAAAATGATGACAAGAACTTTACAGCTCAAATAATAGACAACTTTCAATAGAAAAAAAATATTTTATTAATTATTAATTAATTTTATTAATCAAAATATTGGTGCCCAATGAACCATTGTTTTATTTATTTTTTATTTGTGATTATCAGCATTATCCTATAAGTGCGGTTAACTGAGTTTAACTTCAGAATATTCCTTTTATTCTGTTGTTGTGTTGAGTTTCATGGTTACTGACCTGTTTCCCTACAATTTGGGATTCTCTCAGCAAACCGAGTTTTTTTTTTTTTTCATCATACAAATTTATAATAACATTCATAAAAAGCAAAGAAAGATCTATAAGAAATCCATAGTGCCATGGGAAATCACTGAAATATCCTACAAGACCTTCCAAGTTGTTGTTTCCCAAAGGCTGGGGAGAAAGTAGAAAGGATTTCTTAAATTATCATTTCAACAAACAATCAAAAACTGCTTCTTCGCATTTAAAAGACCAAGTTGGATAAATTCTCCTCTTATTCAATTATATACAAAACATACAACGTACAATACCGAGATCACGTCACAAGTTCACGAATGAGACCAGTTCTGAAGCTCCCAAAGCAATGGCTCTGTGTCGTGTAAGCATGTGGCGTGTATGTTAACCTGTGTCTTCATGTGTGAGTGTGAAGATGTATCTGTCGTTTCAGATCATGGCCTGGATCACCATCCTGCCTTTAACGTGGTGAATGTAGGGGCTCTGCTTGTCGGCCAGGCTCTGAGTAGCCATAGTCTCATCGTCACTGGCATCGGGCTCCTCTTTCACCCGGATGACTCCGCGGTGAGAGTCCAGTGGTTCGGTGGGTGAAGCAGAGGTGGTGCTGCGGCGGCTGTCCGGGCTGTGCTTCCTGGTGACGCCACCAGAGGGCGAGCTGTCCTCCTGCATGGTCTCCTCATGAACATCCTCTCCTTCTTCCTCCTCGGACTCCTGCAGGTGGATGTTCGGCTGACGAAGCTGCTCGATCGATTTCGAAAGCATCTACGGGAGAGAGAAACGTGATTTATTATTGGATGTTCAGAAGTGTTTCAGTGAATGAGCGACTTATTGTAACTGTGCCAATTCAGGCGACACAAACACTGTCATTCACCAGAATTGGAACTCATTCACAAGATGGAATAACAGCCAAACAGTGAACCTCATATAAATACATCATACATGAAGTAAATTTAGTCACTGTGTCCTGAAATTAGTCGAATACTTTTTATATCTCTCTCTAAAGCCTGTAAGCAGATGTAAAATTACACAGGTGCCCTATTTAGCGCAGATAAAACATTTAGTTATTAAACCAGGAAGCTAATCCCTGATTTCACAGTATTCATGACCTCATTTCTTTAAGAAATCATTTATTACTCCTAGCTACAAGAGTTTATGGTTACAGACCATCCAAAGAGAGATGATTTACTTGTTAATAATTAGTACAAAGTTGCTTCAAGTCAGATCACATAATTTTTATGGTCATCTATTAATTTATATATATATATATATATATATATATATATATATATATATATATATATATATATATATATATATATATATATATATATATATATATATATACACACATAAATGCAATTCATGAATAAGATTTGAATACATCTTTTGATGAGCATGTTTGAATTTCTTAAATAAAATGAATTTTTATATTTTGGGGGGCATAAAGTTAGAAATGCCAGAGTGATACAACTGCCCTATTATCACAATAAAGAAAAAAAGCTTAATTAAAATAATTAAATTCTTAAAAATAAATCCATAAATAGTTTGGAATAATTCAGTACTATTTCTCAGAAGAAGAAACAAATTAACTTCATTGTTTATTAATATATAAAAAATTAAAAAAATCTTTTAAGTAAACATGCAAAAAAAATACCAATATGAAATGATATCTTAATCTATAAATGTGTATCAAGGTTCAAATCTAGATAGATAGATATTTTTTTGTTCAAACTGTAAAATATCATGTGGTACAACCCCCCAAAAAACATACCCAAGGTTTTTTTTAATAATTATTTGTGTACACTCTTTTGTGTTGAAGGTGTAGGAAAAATATGTTTTAAGTGATGGTTTAACCACATGAGCTTTTTAGGATCAGTGAATATGAGACTTTTAATAGATTTCCAAATTCACATGACACCAACATAAACCCAAAGACTACATTTCTAAGAACCTGTGCTTTTTTATGCACTCTGCATTTCACATTTTTGTATTTAATCATGATTTGATAGTTTCACATGATTTAAATATGATAAACTAATGATTTAGCAACTTTCAAACTACAGGCATGCAATTATACCAGTCATCCGTGACCCAGACCAGACAGTTTTTTGTACATGGCCCTGGTGACTGAGGCCATAACAATAAATAGCCAAAAACAAGTGCTCTCTGGGCACTTTTGATCCTCATGTCTGAAAATTGCACTTGTAACCTTGAATTTCCCATAGCACTCTCAGCAATAATAAGGCAGATCAATCTGCAAGATCCCGTTAACAATGGAGCCTTTCACAGCGCGAGCCTCCCGTGTCGCTAACCTTGCATGCGCAGCAGAATAATTGCACTTAAACGGATGGCCAGGTCACGGCTGCTGGTGCACAGAAACACAAATATTTCCACAGGGGAACAACAGTATGTATTCTATCCACTTTGGTGCCCATTTGAACTTGTCCCTGGTCAATTTTGTAGTGTTAGCATGCAACAGAAGCCTTAAGCTATGCTAATTCAAGTGCTGCTTCTGAACCCAGAACAGGTTTTTCCCTAACATAACGGAGATGGGCTGTCCAACTTTAGCTCCCATGTGAACTGAATGGTATTTCATGGAAAAAATGTTTTAGGATGACAACATAATCATTCAGCTTCATCCTCATCTTCCCATGATAGCACTAGTCATTTTTGCACTGACAGCTTGATTAAGTGATTTTACCTTGTTGATGTGGACCTGTTGCTGGTACTGTTTCTGCTTCTCCAGGAAGTTCTGGTGTTGCTGCTGAATCACAAGTTGAGCTAGAGTGCCCTGGGGCAGTGGAGCCGACTGGGTTCGGTTCAAGGGCCGGTGACGAGGCAGTTTGGGTCGGGTGCTGCTTGGAGAGGTTTCCATCATGGCCAGTGGAGAAGGAGGATGCACTGGACTTTGACCTATGTAACAAAATATATTGATCTGATCAATATAAATCGAATCTTTGCTCTCTCAGTGTATGATGCCTTCAGTCTCAATGACCAGGGCTGCATTTCCCAAAAGCATCATAAGCTTAAGTACATCGTAGACCTGTTGCCACCACTATTCATTTTAAAAATGGAAAAAGGCCACAAGCTGAAAGGTTTCAGGTTTAAACCCCACAAGGCACAATCTTGAGCAACCAATATTTCAGTGTTGAGCAAGGCACTTAACCCCATGTTGCTTCAGGGGGCATGTACCTTTAATTTAATGCAAAGTGAAAGCTGTGAATAAAAGATGTCGTCTGTTCAGTTGAAAACAAATTATATTCTTCCGTATCTACTTAAGTTTTCTGCAAGAATCTTATTTCTGTCATGACAACTCTCAGAGGGTTTGTCATGGTAGTGTACATGACAATGTTTGTGTGTTTGGTCTTGGCGGAATATATCTGCTATGCTGCTGCGGCATAGAAAGTACCGACTTGCTAGCACCAATACATCCACAACATGCTTCTGTGAGCATGTAAGAAACACTGCTGCTGCACATTAATGAATAAACCCCATATATAGTACAGTATACATGAATTACCCCATAGCAGATCTATACAGGTGGAACTGGGGAAGCTGGAGGGTTTCTGAAGCACACTACTATAGCTGCTACAGCAAACAGGTATTTGAATATTGAGTAGCAAGCTCATTGGCTGCTGATACAATCAACCAATCAGCTGTGCCTTGTGATGATGTCATTATGCCAGATTGAGTTATACCTATAGGACAGTGCCATCTAGAGTTTCATGACACAACTTTGGATATACCGAAGCTCTGATGTTCTCACCAGTAGAGAGGATCTTTTGGTGGCGGAGCTGCTCTTTCTGGAGGAGGTGCTGCAGGAGCGCTTGGTGGCTGCTGCTCACTTTGGCCTCCATTGCAACAGACATGGGCACAGGACCCAGAAGTTGGGTGGGCAAACCTTGGATGACCGCGGATACACCACCACCTTCAACATGCTTCTCCTGAAGTCCTAGAGCACCCTGAGAAGAAGTGATAGAGAAGATATGGTCTATTAATTTCAATTGGTACAGTAGTAAAAGTATTGAATTAACTGATTCAAACCTCAGTATGTGATACATCTGATAAATAAGGGACCATATGGAATGGTCTTGGTTTGTTCAGATCAAAAAGTCTCTTTTATACAATTGTATTCTTGTTTATTTAATCATCTAGATAGGGAGCAATAAAGTATTCAAACAAAAAATTTACTCTAGATTAAATATTAGATAGAGCTACACTTGATTATTCTGGTTTGGCTGGACTTTAAACAGCAGTAATGGATGAGGTGACTGGGGAGGGCTGGAGTGCAACCGACACCAGACAGTTAAACACAATATTTATCTAAGGCCTATAAAATCCCCCAAGGTCAAAGGCCAGCACCCTGAGGCTACACATATCATCTATTGAGCCAGTGATGGTTAGTCTGTCAACAGTCAAACAATATGCAGCTGAGCCAGGACCATAAACTACATTTCCCCTTATTTATCAGTGTAAACATCCATATCAAATTCATTAGAACTAAATCAGTTTTGGTGAATCTAAATTGGAATTCAAAAGAGACATAAATTAAAAATGAGATTTTTCTATAATGATGTCCTGATTATAGTCAAGTGACGGCTTACAACAAGAGTTACAACAAAATAATATTCATGTAAAATATTAACACTATATATTGCACCAAAACTATTCACACTTATACAATACTGAATTATATATATCATATTTAAATTTAAGTGAGTGAATATATGAATGTATATATTTATAAATTATACTCTTAACTTAAGATAATTCTTTCAAAACCATAAAAACTTATATAAAATTCCAAACTTTTGACTGGTAAATGAACAATATCACACAAGCAGAAGAAATATCATATAATACTACTAAATTATTCATTTATTTATTAACAGTGAACCAATGGTAACATAAAAAACTATATATATATATATATATATATATATATATACACTAAACTGTACAAATAGTGATATATTAATTGATATAGAGACATTATATTTTATTTTAAAAACCTGCAAAATATTTAAATATTTATTTCTTATTTCTTATTTTACTAAAATATGAAAATATTGATAATATGTAGTTTTGCAATTAAGTGTCATCAATCTTTTGAAAAGCCTTAATGCCTGAATATATATATACACACACACACACACATTATACCGCAATACTCATTGCCATCTGTTTGAGTGTTACAGAGTTCATAGGGAAGTATTGTGTCGTGTTGTTCATGCCAAAAATCCAGACTTTGTGTGAACAGGCTCTTAACAGAGGAAGTTATGAAAGATGATGCATGTCGTTGTTTGACTTACACTGATGGGAGAAGAGGCAGCAGAGAGACCCAGAGAGATATTGGGGAGCGATGGAGACGTATAGAGATTTAACATAGACACTGAGCTTTCAGGCCTTAATAACCTCGGCTGTGACGGCCACCTCTGTGATGGAAAAAGAGAGGGAGGGAGAGAGAGAGAAAAAGAGACATATTTTGAAATCCCACTATGAACCATTGGAAAGAGCAACAGCAACAGAACAATAAACTTTAATGTACTAAAACGAATGACGGTTTTGTTCCTGCCACAGTGGAGCTGTATGAGCTCAACTGGAGGATGTAAAACCAAGGCCACAGAGAAGCCCACAAACGCAGAATCACACTCCATTTGTCTCACTGCTGATCAGTTTTCGACTGTACTTCCTCCACCCAGTGGTGCGACCCATCAGCATGTGGCAGAGGGGCTGTGCTGTTTACCCTCCAATCCCTCCTGCCTATTCACTGACCTGTATGTGGATATCCGGCCTTATTTGACTCAGGGGACCAGTTCCTTCTGAAAGAAGATACCCAATGTAACGGATCACAAAAAGGGCTGGCTTTCGAAACTGGCGCAATGTCTGCGGGTAGCACCGGTACGATCCATGAGACGTCAAGCTTATGTCAATACAATAGCGATCGGGCGTGTTTGTGTTGTTAACGTGTCTTTGGCTACCAGCGGCTGGTGGATCAATTAAGCTCAACCACCCACCACCTCGACCCTGGATCGCAGCGCAATAAGCATTCCTTGACGGCTATTGCATCGGAGGTCCAGGGGAGTGTAAACAGTGGTGCTGAAGAATAACACAGCTGCTCAGCTGAGGCTTCACAGAGACATGTCACATTTGCCCAGAATACACCTCTTTGTGAGCAAAGTCCACAGGGACCCGGAGGAACCCAGCCGTGAAGCCATCAGGAAGTGAGTCAGAGGAAGCTAATGAACATCGCTAAAAGGGAAAAGCCCTCAACGTTCCTATAGGAATATTTTGGGTTCAACACAAGTTACACTGAGTTGTCAGTAGGGCTGCATCCCTTACTAAAATTAACCATTGTTTTACTGTAGTAAATGTGTAGTAACTATGTTTTTTGGCGTTTTGATTATCATTTGTATAAGCACAGTTTTACTGCAAATACCAAGGGTAAACTATAGTTAGTGTAGCAAAACCATTGTTAACTTATGATTAACAGTTAACTAATGCAACTATGTTTTTTTGTTTTATTTGTAGTAAAACCAATGGTTAACTGGGATGTATGATAAATAAAAAAAGCTTGTTTGTAGGGCTTTACAATTTGGCTCACAATTTTGTGATCATATATGCATATGATTATAAAATTATTATTAAAATAAGCAAAAAATGACTATTATAAATTTTCCCATAAGATACTGAAAACACTGCACCTCGAGCTGCTCACGTGTAAATGAACACAGTGCTTTACGCAGCACATACTTTTTAAATTAAATCACAGCCTATCAATTTTATAACTGATAAAAGCGCTTTTGGTTTAATTTCGATTAATTTTCCAGATCTAATTGACAGTATGGTGGTGTTATGTTGATTACCACAAAAATAACTCTGGCTTGTTATTGGACCCTTTCACTTCCATTCTTAATGCCTCACTGTAAACCAACACTGTTTTAAAGAATAGGGGAGATTTATATATAATATAAAGTCGATTGAGCTTAAAATGCACTTAAACCTTGAACCTGCACACTATTTTGAAGGTTGACAGTAAGAATATCCAGGTGAGCCCTGTAAGTATCTTTATTTTGAGCTATATCTGATCTACTCTTTCTTGCCCTGAGATTTATGAGAGCTGCAGGCAAAGAAAACCACATAGCTATGCCAGTAAAGCTTCGCGGTACAGAGCAGGAGTTTGTGGGAGGAAGTGATCTGACTCTTTATTGTCCGAGCTGGGAGCCGTTTTCATTGGACTGAGACGGACAAGCAGGTCCCAGGCTGTAGAGACAGACTTGTGTTTTCATAGCTGCACAAGGACAGGCTAGGTTTGTGTCGAGGAAATTTATGGGTGCGGCCTGGTGGCCGTCAACTTTTCTTTAATTCGTACAAGTTTTAATCTTTCAGGAAAGCTTTGATGAAACTGCAGTGAGAAAGCTTAACTGTTAATAGACTTGCGTACGTGTAATAAAGCATGTTTAATGTAAGTACCTCAGTACGTGTGGTGACTGGTAGAGAGGAGGGTCCGTTTTCTGCCCCCAAGGCACTGCAGGCCCCGTTGGGTGAACTGGGCCCTGATCCTGGTGCACTGCTGCTGGCTGTGGATTCTGGGGAAGATTTCATCAAACAGACGTAAGTCCAAGAATAGACATTATTGATAATATATCATATAAACTGTAGATCTACAAATCCTTCATATGGTTTTGAAAAAATATATATACCAAATTCAACAAAAATTTTTGTATGAAAATAAATGTAAAGTATATTATATATGCAATCTGAATGCATGCAGTTGTCATTGTGCAATATTCAAATTTTCAGTAAGCTTATGAAATACCCTTATTATAAAAAGTGTGTGTGTGTGTGTGTGTATGATAGAATGACAGAACGATAGATAGATAGATAGATAGATAGACAGATAGACATAGATATAGATAGATAGATAGATAGATAGATAGATAGATAGATAGATAGATAGATAGATAGATAGATAGATAGATAGATAGATAGATAGATAGATAGATAGAAAAACTAATATTGCATATTTTGAAATAAATCAAGTCATCATCTAACCAAAAGAAAGGAACATCATTCCATTGACCCATCTGTCTACATATATCTTGAGATAATCAGCACTAGGATGATGTCATATCTGTCATATTTACATAGGATTTACTGGATGACAATCTTGCCACCTTGTTTCCAAAAACAACCAGCAACTGCTGCCACTGATACATTATAAATATACACAAGTGACTGAAACAGCATGGAAAATTCATTCAACCGGCCAAGGCTCAAAACCGCACTAGATGTTCCTCTGGATGACACCTGCCAGAGCAGCTGTTACATAACAACATCAGCACACTGAGCTGCACAGACAGCGGACGGCTGCTGTGATTACTGGAGAGAAACCGGCAGTGAAACAGCTAACCAGTAGGAGGTCTTTTTGTTTATGCCCCAGGTGTGTTGTCTAATTTTAAGATGCATTATGGGATATCACTCCTACCCAGAAGCTCCAGGGCTCTCTTTTTGAAAGGTGTCATGATGCTCCCTTCCTTCCTCCTAAGAAGCGGGCTGCTTCTCCTCTCGGCAACTTTCTGCTTTAACCTGGACCGCACCTTCAGATTGGGCTCTGAGACTGGAGAGAAAACATCATAACACATGTTAATCAAATATTCAGGATCTCAACTGTTTAGTCGAAACTTTTTTTAGCCAAGCGTTGTCACAAAAAAATGTTTTGATGCATTTGTAGCTATGCAAGTCAGAGAGTTGGAGAGGGGAAACCACATTGTTGTGCAGTTGCATTCCTGTACTGTGATGTTACAGGACTGTGATTAGATCTGTGGGCATTTGCAGGTTGTTTTCAAAGATCAGAGTTTCCTCATTATCTGGAGTACATTAGCCTGAGCAACAAAGGCTTTAAGGCTTTAAAAAAAAAGGGGCCAGGCTGATCATAAACTATGAAAAAAAAAATTATGTTATATTATATTATTATAAAAAAAAAAAAAAATTGTATATAATTTAACATTTAGGATCAGTAAAATATTTTATTAAAGTTCTACTTTTATTCAGCAAAGACTGATTGAAAAAGAAAGTAAACCTTTGTAATGTTACACAAGATTTTGATTTCAAACAAATGTCATCCTTTTGCTCATCAATGAAATCTTAAAAAACTAATCTACAAAAATAATAAGCTTTACATTAATAATAAATATGAAAGTGGTGCATGATGTAATATGTCAGCTTATTAGAATGTTTTTGTTATAAGATTTTAAAATATATTAAAAATAGAGAACCATATAACAATACTACAGTTTTTACTGTATTTATTTTTAACAGCTACATATTAATTGGTCCAAATAAATAATTACATTAATCTTTATGATATTATTAAAATTATAAATGCATTAATATTAGAACAATATAACAACTCCAAATAATTCAATCTACAGATATACTATGAAGTCAACTAGATATTATCAATACTTTAGCAGTGTTTAGCTGTAGAGGTTATATATATATATATATATATATATATATATATATGTTATATATATGTAACAGATGTTTTGGTGAGTGAATGCAGCATGCCACATCCTGTGTATGCAAATACATATTCATGCAAAATGTGCAAAAAAAAAAAAAGACAAAGATTGCAAGTGAGGAAGAAATTTACATAATTATCAAATAAACCCTATGGAGTATTTTGTTGAATTATGGAGACGTGCCTGTTTATATGACTGTGATGTACAGACAAGTGTTTCTAAACAACCCTCTGATGGGAAGTGAGTGAGTAAGCCAGCCACCCACATCCAGTGCCTCCCTTTGGGAAACACCCACAGTACAACTAGCAGCCAAAAATACTCAAATTCAGTCTCGTTATTATGAGCAATGTTTTATTTTTTTCCCCCCCGTCAGTTCCCCATTGTGCAATAGTAACACTACCATCTATAGTGTGTGGAAGTTAAAATCTAGATCAGTGGTTCTCTACCGGCTTTACTTCACAAGCTGAACTAACCATACACTGGCAAACAAACAACAGTCCTAAATTGTTTAGCAAGAGAAGATGAAGATTATAGATAGTATAAAAGAATAGAACGATAGATTTTTAAATTTGTCTTTTAAAATCTGGCAAGCATGTGATTAGATGCATTTTATTTATTTTTTTGTTTGTTTGTCTGTTCTTGTTTTCGAATAGTAGTGTTGCCATTCTAAGACTCCTGAAGTGAGCAGCCGAAGGAGGGAGAGAGGGATTGTTGCCATACTAAAAAGACAGCTGACCAAATGGATGTGATCATATAGGATGAGTTAGTATGAGAAGTGGGAGTCATGGGAAGACACAGCTGTAAGAAGTGATCTCAGAGGAGAGAACGCGAGGGACAGAACTGGACCGCAGGCTGGCCTGCTATTTCAAGCCTCTTCAGTAGCAGAGGCAGGACTGTCTGCTCCCATCCAGCAGTGCGCTAATGGGATGCAAATCCTGCTAGCGGAGTGGGCTGAGAGCGAACTGCAGGGAGCCCTCTTCAATCCGCCTTGCACCCCACACCGTCCTGATTGCATTCTATTTTTATTCGGCGCTACAGCCTGTCACCACGGGAATGCTACCCTATTGCTGTGGAGGTGGAAGAGCGATTGTTGGTGGGTTTAGTAAGAGGCTGTGATCGTGATGCCATCGGAGAACACATCACTCTACTCCACAGAAACAGCAGAGCGACAGGCCCGACGCCTGCTTGATTTTTCCTCACGCTGACACACGGCCTGGAACCAGAGGCCAAGTCAAACAGGAATATGTATGAGGCAAAGACTTTACAGGCCTAGAAATCAATCATATTATTACATTTGAAAGCAGCGCTGGAGGGCCCACACTGCTGAGGTCTATTTATCGTGTCGTCTCAATCCAAAAGACAAAGTTCTCTTTGGAGTTGTGTGGCTTAACATGTGTCTGACAAGTGTGAAGAAGCGTGTATAGATGTGCTAACCATGGTCAATTAACAGTCAGCAAATAAAGTAAAAATGGTTAAATAAATAAAACACAGTTGCCTGTTGTTGGTGATGGTAATTTAATGCAAGTGGTGAGAGGCAGAATAAAAAAATTACTACAAAAAAAAAAATTCAAGTGAAATTAGGACAAAGAAATTCAAATAATCCAACTGACATAAGGACAACTATATACTGCATTTTCAAAAATTAAAAATAATAACGGAAAACATATATTATGACTGTTCAATTTGAGCAATTCTCACTAATTCCACACTTTATCACACTGATGCCACACTTAGGTGTGACAGAAAGGTAATTGTGGACCTTGACAATAATCATTTATTGTTATACACAATGTATCAGCACCATATTGTTAATAAAATGATATGTGCGATATTTACATATTTGCACTGACACAACATAAATAAATTATTATATATATATATAATTATTGTAAATTTTATGTTCCTTATTTTAAGATACAGATCTTAAATGCACAGAAATAGACTCTGGCAAAAAAGACCATGCTTACTGTATATATATATATATATATATATATATATATATATACACACACACACACACACACACACACACACACACACACACACACAAAGTAGTTTATATTTACAATATTGTCCATTAATCAGTCAGACATTTCATTATCGTTGCTTTCTTAAAATTTGTGCACCTTTTGCATTTCTTTTGAAGAATATCTAGTTGCCTTTAGAAAATGTGACTGTGTATTAGCACACACCTGATCCTGCCTACCAGCCTCTGTTACTTTTTCTCTCGTTAGTAAAAATACAAACACCTGTTTACCCAGGAGACGAGGACTACGTGATGCAACAACACTGCCCATGCAAACCATATTACTTCATCATTGCACCTCGGTTCATTTTTCTTTTTTTCCCTTCCCCATCCCTCCATATCCAGTGGGGGAAAATGGCGTGACATAATAATGCAAGCCTGGTCTGGCGGCCCAAAATATCCACCATTTAAAACACAAACTCAAATCCCTCTCATCTCAGCTGCACCTGCTCCACATGTTTGGTATGTGGGTCAAGACTAAGGAGGTTTTTCCTTCTCTTCGATAAGCTGGACTGTTGCTGCCTGCAGCAGTGTCACGTGCCGCCACATGGATCTTTTCTGGTCCAGACCTCGGCACACCGAAGATGCATGGCGAGTAAACAAACATGTGATGCTTTGAAGATAAATGGCTTGTTTGTCTTTGACAACTTCAGTTGAGAACAGTGTGATCAAACCAAAGCCGCAGTTCTGCAGATGATACAGCACTGAGGAAATTAAGGATTACATCTTTAAAAAAAAAGTGTCAGTTCCTGTAGCACTGGATAAATTTGCCTTGGTTTGGGTAGTTTTCTCCACAGAGCTAACCCAACTCTTGACATGTGCCAGTCAAGCATCTCATTTGAAATCCAGGACGTGGAACAACCAGCATCTTTGTGTGGCTCCTGTTTCATGCCTGCTTTGAGGGGACTTTAATTGAGACAGACAGGAAGAGGGGGAAGGGACCTTGCATGGGTGTGACCACATATAGAATTGGAATCCAACTAGAAGGAAATAGGTTTTAAAAGGTTTAGGAAATGGATTAGATTAACGCACTTAAAGAGGAATAGTTCCAAACCCTTATTTGGTTATCTGGTGCATATTTCTCATCTAAATACACTTGAATGGTTTATTCCAAAAGTTTGTTGCTTGAAGAAGTTCTACAACAATGAATAAATAAAAAAATATAATTGAAAAAAATTAAGATATTTTGGCATAATTGTATTATTATTTCTTAGAGGGAATAAAACCGTTCACAGCATATTTTTTTTTAAATGTCAACAAAAAATAGTCCACTAAAGTCATGTTGTGCAACTAACTTTAAACAATGTAGGACTGGTCTAATAGGTCTGATAAGGTCTGTTAGAATATCAGATATTTTGGGTCAAGGTCTCGTAAAATATTTGCATCTTTTTTCAAAAGGAAAGGTTAGTAAAATATCATATGGTGCAATTAAAAAACGTTATTATATCTATTAATTAATAATAATATATATATATTTTACATTTAAATATATTTAAAATTCTTTTTACACTCATTTTACACTCATATGTTTTCAAATATACTCAAATTTAGTCTATCGATTATTAACTGATTGTTACATCAAATGACATTTTTAGAGTCATTAAATGTAAACTTTTCTTTTCTTAGGGTTTTTCAACTACATTTTTGGTTTTCTTTATAACAGCCACACCATATGTCAGTAATCTTAATACGGTGGGATATGGACCAAAGCAATTCATATTTGGTAAGTTTTTATTACAGCAACAGCTCAGGCCTCTCTCGCACTCTCTCTTTTTTTTTCTTTGCTTGGGACAGCCATTGCTTTCTCAGCATGCTGTTTGGATTCCAGAACCTTCCGCTCCTTTTAGTTCTCAGGATATTGGCTGGTTTCAGTGGAGCGAAGCAGAAATCGATGCTGAAACTGGGAGGTTACTGTTCAAAAGCTAAGACAATAAACATGTCTCTTTCATGTGTCCATAAAGTGCTTATTTGAACAGAACAACCTACATAATTACCTTAGATTAGTTTACATTTGGCAGACACAGTTCGCATAATTTAGAATTAAACCTCACTTGCCTGATCCCTAAATTATGTAAATACACAACATGCCAACCCATATGGTAAAGCATTTAAGCAGGTATAATTGTTTATTGTCATAATTCAAAGGGACACAAAGGGGAAGGAATGTAATGTCATTTCCGTGACTTAACAGCACAGTTATGAACAGGTCGGCCTTCGCAAGAACTCATGACTGGCCAGCCAAGTGGGAGTCATAACTCACATTAATACTGACTTCCTACGAGACTCCTTCCAGCACTGAGTCAACAAACCTGTGGTGTTTTCTGCGAAAAAGTCCAGGATTTTAGAAATAATTAAAGCCTCTTATACAGCTGAAAATTATATACCTTTAGCGTTTTAGGAAATCTGTGGCTCTATAGCATGCTCAGAGGAAAAGAAATCCTACTGTGGAAATCCACTCTTCATTAAACTTTCCCTGAAATAATGCAAATCCGAGCCTATGCGTGTAGTCTCTCGAGGGATCTTGTAATTCTGGGAAAAAGACTTTTTGAGTCATAACCCCACCTCCCATGTTTCATAAAGCAATAAAAACTGAAATTAAATATAATTTGTAGTACGTCTCATGAATGCAACGCACATTATGATGATATTACGAAACGATAGTGTGAGTAACGTCTTTTTGGGACAGTTCTGAGAGGTCGACTTTTAGAAACCTACCTGTCTTCCTCAGAGGGAAGTCGTCCCGGGAGTCTTGTGGGGAGAGCAGGGAGATCTTGCAGGAGGAGGACGCTCCTCCCAAAGGAGGTGAACTTTGCTCCAGAGAGGTGTGATGGGAGGCCCTGAACAGAAAGGAGAAGCAAACTGAACTCCTGAACTTACCTCACAGTCATAAATACAGCAGACAGCTCTTTTGTGCTCTAGTACTATCCACCTTTGTATCACATTACTGATTGTTAGTTCAAATCAGGTACATTTTATTAGGAAAGTCTGAAATGTTCCTCCAGTCTTGCTTTATTTATGTTTTTAAATATTTTACATCATGTAAATACACATCATTCAAAAGTTTGGAGAGTTTTGGAAAGATTTTCTTTTTATTTATTTAAGAATTATTTATAAATAGTTTTATAAAGATAATTATGTTACAAATAAATGTTAAATAAATGTTGTTCTTTTAAACATAATATTCATTAAATAATCCTAAAAATAATGTATATTAAGCAACACAACTTTTTTTCAATAATAAATATTCGATAATAAAAATGTTTTTGAGCATCAAATCAGCATATAAGAATGATTTCTGAATGATCATGTGAATAGTCACACTGAAGACTAAAGTAATGATGCTGAAAATTTTGCTATCACACTAATAAATTCTATTATAAAACACATGCATATAGAAAACAGATACTATTTCAAACGATTCCTGTTTTGGCTGTATTTTTGATCAAATAAATGCAGTCTTAGTAAGCATAAGAGACTTTACAATCATAGTGAATAATATTTTGATTTATTAAGATGTTACATTTTTTATAGTATTTCAATTTAAATGAATTTAAAATGAAAAGTCAGAGAAAAAAAATCCAGCTCTTTTAAAACAGCAAATGTTTGAAGGTATCTGAGGTACGTGAAGGTTACTTACGTGTACCACAGTCTAGAGCTCTGGGGGACCCCATTGGTTGTACCGTCTTTGGTGGATTTACTCAACAGAAACTCTTGGAGTTTCTGCTTGACCTCAGTGCTGGCCACTGCACCTGTCAGACCAGGAGACGCACAAACAGAAATTATGAGCATCTTGGGGTTGATTCAAATTATATTTAGATACAATAAAACTGAGACATTCCTGACAGAGCTCGTCTAACATTGTGTGGTTAGCGTGATACAGTCACTGTAAACAGAAAGAATGTTTCCAGAGTTTGGCTTCATTTCAAGGTCAGAGAAATGAGTGTATTACTGCCACTCCCAGACCCAGCAGGATCGGCCTCAAACAACAGCATCTCTCCAACACATTCACCCACACGCTCTTCTCAAAAGCTCCAGTTCAGATGCCTCTGTATCTGTAACATCACTGGCTAAACATTTTTGAGCACCTTAAACAAATGAAGGAATATCTCCCTCTTCTGGACAGCAGTAGTGGAGCACTCCTGAAGGCTGTTAAATCAAACTTTGTTCAAAACTAAGTTCTAATCGATTTATTTATAAAAAGTAATTTGTACGAAACCTGTTTAGGCTGTTAATAGTAAGTCACATTTCTTACTAAATTAGGATAAGGGAATTATTGAAAACTAAATATATTCTAATGGGGCATTATTATTTTTAATTATTAGATTATTTTAATTATCTTAATTATTAATGATATTTAAGCACAATTTCCTCTATTTTTTATTTTTAACCATATTTACTTATTCCTTATTTACTTATATACTGCCATTAATTTGTTTATATAAAAAGCATATAATGTATGTTTACTAAATAAACATAATGATTTATTAATTTCAATGTAATTTGCATGAATTTGAAATGATATCTTTCAGATTTACCCACATAAATAATAAAATGATACATAACATGTAAAACCAAAAGCACAATATGGCCTTATCCCTTCATAAAGTGTGTTTTCGTTGCGCACTTCAAAGCGAAGTGCATTTCGTTCAGGTGATCAGCTCGAGAGAAGTCTTTTCCGCCCAACAGATTTAATTTTTGTTATTCGTTTTTACAGCGTTGCTCATTATGATCAATCACACGTGATTCTGTTGAGCTCCTGTATTAGCCAATCAGAGGCGTTTAAATCAGTAATGGCTGAAATCCCAGAGTTCTGTTCAGACTGAAACTCTCGAATTCCCTCATCATATGCAACAAAGTGCAGATGTACATACGATGTAAGTAAGAGATTCATTTACCATACAATGTATGGAAAACTTAACTGTTAATAAGAGGAGTTATAGGTATTAGTATTTAAACACTAGCTAGACTAACTGCTCATGTAGATTGTGTTCCTTCACTGCATGATTTCAGTACGATAAAATGCATTTAGAATGCTCCCAAAATTCAAGATATGTACATTTGTTAAAACATGAAATGTATTAATTAAAGCTACATTTAGAACAGATAAATAGCTGTGATTAATTTTGATTAATCACGAGTTAACTCGTGACAATCGTGCGATTAATCACAATTAAATATTTTAATCCATTGACAGCCCTTTTCAAGTGAACATGGAAAAGAAGCAGACGTCATATAAATCTGTCATTTGACTGATGACATTTTGATGGTATTAGGTCCAGACAGGTTGTGGAGTGTTTGAGTGTTGTGTGGGTGAGCGTGATGATGAGCTCTTACTCTCTCTGCTCTTCTCTCTGTTGCGGAGAACCAGGACTTGTTGTTCACGGCGATGTCTCTCCAGTTCTCTCTCCTGACTCTGGAGCTCTAGTTTCCTCTCTTTCTCCAGCTGCTCCTGTTGTTGCTTCATAGCAAGTAGCTCCTGCTGCAACTAAGAGGTAGATGCTTATTATACATTTATGCATCTAGTTGGACTGTACGGTCGTGCCTCTTCCTCTTTTATGTTGCATCAGCTCAGTATGTCAACAGGTTTGTGTTGGTACCTTCAAATGCTCCTGTATCTGGGCCTGATGCTGGCGAACCAGGTTCTCGTGCTGCTTCTGGAACTCACTGATGAGTAACTGTTTCTGAATCTGCTGCTGTTTCTGAATGAGGAGCAGCTCTTGTTGGAGTTGTCTTTCCCACACAGTGGGATCTGAAGCAGAGCTCTGCATCCTGACGTCTGTACGTAGGTCCAGTGGGGAGCCCGGATCAAGAGCCAGTGGAACCTCTGGCTTAATGTCCACTGAGAAATAAAAGAGTGAGAATAGAAGGATTTAGTACAAAAGTCTTTGCTACATTTTGATGGTTTATTATTATTAATTATTTAGAGATATTTAAATGATCGGGTACACATATATGAGGATATGAATGTCTTTAGTTTTGAAATGGTTGATATTTGAAAAACTTGAGTCCATCAAATCGAAGTCATGTGGCGCAACCAACAAAGACATGTAATACAATCAACATGCATAGTAAAAAAAAAAAAAATTAAACAGGATGTTATGTCATATGCAGGACTCCTGGAGACACTCATGACAAGGTCAATATCAGAAAATTGGGTGTCAAGACCATGTGTAAATTGCAATGTGTTCACTACGCCCAAACATAACGACATTCATGAATATTTATAAAAATAAAATTATACAAAATTTGACAGTTTATTCATTCACATGCATTCATTGCAAGAAACGTTTTGGTTTAATTATTTGTACTTGATAGTTACACCACATGACACTTTTAGAGACATTACATTTAAACTTTGTGTTTTAAAGTCAAGTTGGCTTTCAATGTTTTTATCGTTCATCAGCTGTTAAAAAAAACTGTATGAAAGTGATTCTAACAATATTGTTAATTGTGTCATTATCACTATAGTTTTGTAGATTTGTAGTTGATTTGTAGTTTGATTTTAAAAACGTTGTTTAATTCTGTAGTTACAGCTTGGTGTTAGCAGGTCTTAAGTTGAATCTTCCAACATTTTAGAAAAAAAATCATTTCCTCATTTCCCTCCTCAGCTGAACACCTCCCCCATCGAAAGTTTCTAATTATGGCCCCGTATGAGCTTCCCTGATACAGTAGGCAGAGATACAGTAGAAACAACTCTGCAATAGTGTGTCTACGTACATAAGAATCCCAGCCAGCATTTCATGTGCAATTCTGAAGGTTATCACCAGCCATGGTTCGGTCCAGTGTGTTCTAATGACCTCTCTGGTCAGTAAGGACACTGCAGTGCTGCAGTTTGTTGTTCAGAAATTTGTGATGTTTTTGTTCATGCTTCTTATTCCCCTACCACCCTCCCTCCTTAGAGCCGTCATCACACCTTCACCATTATGGAAAATTGCTGCTGTAGTCTTCAAGCTGTGCCTCATTACAAGCAATACACCGGGTACAAAAAAGCAGAGGGCATCCCCTAGGCCCCAAGAACTATATATATCCGAGAGACAGTGTAAATCAATAGCAAGCCTGGAGGATAGTCCCTCGGATAAAGCGGATAAGAGAAGATGCTCATCATAAGAGACTGTGACTCTTCTGCGTTACGAAAAGCAATTACATATCATGGTGCTTGGAAAGTGTATAAGTACAGAATGATATATGGTTGTGGAGAAGACTGACAAAGAAGTTATAAAACAGCTATGCTAGATAGATAGATAGACAGACAGACAGACAGACAGACAGACAGACAGATAGATAGATAGATAGATAGATAGATAGAATTTCAATAAACCCATTGGATGCAAGAGACTAGATTCATTAGCTATGTAACTTTAATCTTCAGAAAGCTTGTTATTGGCATAACGCACCACCACCTGTTCCATTCTCAAACACAGAGGCAAAGCCTTTAAAGCATGAATTCTATCCATTAACCTGTGTCTCTTAAGCCTAGAATATTCCCCTAATGATCTGCCATAGCAAGGCACTTACTGTGACGCACGCAGCAATTCACACATTAATGGTAAAGCATTTGTGTGCTTGTTTGGTCGAATATAATGTTCTCCGCCATCATCAGAAATGTCTGCATGCGCAACCGCTGATTATAAATAGCAACATAAAAGCAAGTGGTGCAATCTTAGTCTATGACAAAACCCACACCCAATCCACCACCCAAACAAGCTGCCATGGCAACGCTGGCGACATCATAATGACTCCTCTTCCTGCAGATATTGAGCTGCGCTGTGTGGTGTCTCCTCACCGAGAGCACCCATGGATATTATATCATCCCTTATATAAGACAGAAACATACACACACACACACAAACTCCCTCTTTCTGTCGACACTGATACACGTCGGCTATGCCTGTCAGCTCCACTTGAGGTCCAACTTCTGGGTGTTTAGCAAAAATTCACCTTGGTTTGTTGGCGTGATGGCACTTCTCAGAAGAGAGGCGACTTTGAAGCGACAGGAGCGGCTCTCTAGTGAGCCAAAGAGATGACCCCAAGCATCCTGGAATGATGGGGGGAATATTAATTCTGACTTGAGAGAGCTCTTTACAAAGAGCAGCCTGTGTTCTTACAGCACTCATGGAGTCAGCCAATGAGCTTCGACAATGAGTCACAGGCATTGGGCTCACTGCCCAAATGGAGCTAAAAATAGCCTCAGAAACACCTGCTGGTTTGGAGCACTCGCCACGGTGATATCTCATTTATCTTATGTTTCCCTGCTTGCCCTCCCCACTACCATCATTAAAAAGATACACTTTGATCCAACCATCCAGCTGAGCTCTTGGCAAAGAAACCTTAGGTCAACCCACTCGCACCTCCCAACTCAACCGGTAGCAGGTGGTTTGAAGATTAAGAATGACCAGGTTAGACCAAATCGCCCTCTGGACAACACAACTTAACCTTGTTCCAGACAGCGTGACATCATTGTGTAACATTGTTGGGAAGAGAAGCGTTGGCGTCATCAAAGGTCAAAAGGCTTCTTCTTAATGTGAACTATAGGGTTTAAGAATGGTAACTGGAAGGAATTTAATTACTTTTTGAATTCCTTTTCACTGTTCCGGTCCCTTACACAAGTCTTTTAATACCTTTTAAGAATAAATATTTGGGGAAACTTACAAAAAGAGGAGAAAAAATCATTAATTCCCTACTTAAATGGTTAGTTCACCCAAGAATGAAAATCCCTCCATCTTCAACTCACACTCGAAGGATCCTAGGTGTATGTGACTTTCCTCTTTCAGAATAATCCAATAGAAGTTATATTAAAAATTGTCCTTGCTCATCCAAAACTGTCAGTGGGGTAAGCGGTTGTTTGTTGTCAACTGTTCAGAAGACGTAAAATAAAGTGCACGCATCGGTAATAAAACATCCCTCACATGGCTCCAGGGGGTGAATAAAGGCCTCCTGTAGCGAATGCATGTGTTTTTGGAAAGTCACATACACCTAGGATGCTTCGAGGGTGAACTAACCCTTTAAGGAGACATTCGTTTGTGAATCAAACTAATGTGATTGGGCTAGTTTTGTAGCAATTGTTTTTTTTTTTTAAACCTGGCAACCCTGCCTACTTTTCACTTCATTTGAGAAAGGGACTGCACTGGTCACACCGACTGTTTCATTATGTATCATGGTGTTGCACTGCGTACACATGACACATTGCCTGTTTTTGTACTGTATTCTCGTATTCATATTTAGCACATAAAATGTGTGAGAACCACTAACACCAAGCGTCACGCGGTTCCGTCATTTGATTAGATCTATATTGCTTCAGTCCACTTAGCTCTCACAATACATTGTTGACTAGATGAATCAACAGGTTGGATGCTGTAGAACCGCAATGACATTAATTTTTTTCCACCAGTCCCGCAACTCTATTTGAATTATGTTAACAAGGCACTTGTTGAGAGTACAGTGGGACGTGGGCCATTTTTGCATCACCTGACATCAGAACTAAATCGGTGTTATGAGACAAAACACACTCGCACCTCGTGTTTTGGCCTCGAGCCTTTGGAAGAACATTATGTGTAACGAAGCAAAGATGTTGATGTATTAACGCCAGTTGAGCTGAAAAGAGAATGGCAAACAGCAGTAACTAGGCTAAATATAACTGCTTTTCTGAGCACACTCTTAATATAGGGAATGTGTGAAAGACTGTCAAACGTGTGGAGCCATCTGGTAATTTTAACTCGGGCAAAAATAAGTGCACCCTGTCAAATTTATGTAAGCTATTGCGCTGCCCACCCCTACCACCACAAACATTTCAAGCACCTTCTAGCTTTCATGAACTGTCTTTAGTTGTGGTTTTACCAACAATTTCTCAACTGAACGGTATGACATGAGATGAGAATGGTGGCGCAGATGTGGCACTGTATCAGTAAACACAAGTACGAAGACCGAAAGCACCCAGTTTTATTTTTAGCAGGAAGGGGTGACAAGCATTCTGCCCCGCGTCTAAACGGCTCCCTTAACCCAAAGGGATATTGTGACTCATCTGCTGTACTCCATTTCCCATAATCCCTTGAGCAATGCATTTCTAGACTGATGCTTCTCATTACTGTTGATTACTGAGATGATCAAAGCCTAGAGTTTGAAGTGCGGCATACAGCCATAAAAGCAAACCTCCCACACACCGTTAAGTGAAAAAGGTACTAAATTAGACTCTTAATTAAGCGTTTATGCATACATGACAGTCTGTATTGGAAGAAATGTCTCACACAATGATGTGCTACCTTTTAATTTAAAATGAAAATTGTCTTCGGTATAAATAGGCTTGACAGAGTCAGTGCAATGTTGAATAGCTAAATTAAATTATAAAGTTCATGACTTTTCTAATGTTATGTTTAAAAAAAGAGCATAAATAGTCTTATATTTTAGTATGCTTCAAATGCTGCATATGTTAACCTTTCCTGCAATGAGGCTGCTGGTACATCATTTATATACGGAGTACAGATAACAAGCTGCTAAATAATCAGGTGCCCTATAAATTAGCCTCCGGCACATTTAAATTGAATTCTATTTTTTAACCTCTGTTGTCAGTAACAGTTTTTTTTATATTTGGATGAGATACGGTGCGTTTCTTAGCAAAATAAGTGATGCTTTTTTGGCTGCATATGCTGCGGTGACTGAGTGCTCATTATTGCTGATGTTATTCTGGGTTGCAGGCGTGTCTAAAGCAGGAAACGCTGCTGTATTTTTAAGTAGAAGCTTATTCTTCACAGCAAAAACAGGACAAGGGGAATCCAGATCATCCCTTTCAGCAAAAAACATGTTTCTGGGGTTTATTTTTGGATGATTAATTAAATAAAAGGGAAAAATGCCCTAGAAATTAAAAGTAAATATAAGTAAAGCAAATATAATTGACTTAATTTTCCTAAAATGTTTATATAAAAAAAATATAAATATAAAAATATATTTTAAAAAATAAAGATAGAAAATAGTTTCCATCAACATTTGGATTAAAAAACAAATTTGAGTTTAAAAAAATATTCCAATCAACACAACATTTTTCATATATCTGTGTATATATACTGTTTATATATAACTTATAAAATAAGTATCGAACACATCAATATAATATATTTTTAAAGGTGCTGTTGATATGAAATTTTCACCAGATGTCGGTAACAACCCAAGCAATCTATACATACAAAGAAAACAAAACAGTAAGTTATGAAATTAAGTTCAGTGTAATAAAGTAGAACGACCCCGGGGGAAAAGTATTGAACACATGAAGAAAGGGAGGTGTAAAAAGGCATGGAAAGCCAAGACCCCAGCAGAAATCAATCAATAATTAGAAAGCAATCCTGCCCCTAGTCACTGGAAATTAATATGAGCTGGTTTAGTCCCAAACGATGGCCTATAAAAGGTGTCTCATTACCAACGTGTCACATGAGAAACATTTCATGATGGGTAAAAGCAAAGAGCTCTCGAGAACCTCGCAACCTTATTGTTGCCACCTTTAGAAATATATTTACTGAGAGAAAAGGGTGACGTATTCAATACTTATTTTATCCGCTGTGTGTGTATATACAGTATATAATATATACTACAATATATAATTAAACATAATTTACTTTTTTTTTTTTTTGAGAATTTGTTATATGAACCTTTATTGTGTGGAACACCGTATGCATATCTGTGAGAATTAAGAACTAACTACATTGAAACTCTTTCACAATGATTTTGTAAACCTATCCAAATTATTTATTGCAATAATCAAAATCTTGAAAATGTATGGAAAAACAACACATTTTTCCATCCAACAACAATCACAGCCCTGACATTAAACATCAGCGAGAGAGTCATTCCACTCGTTATGATGAATAATACATTCATAATATCAGCCCAACAAAAGGTTCAATGTTCTACTTTATAGTTCTCCATAGACCGCATGATCACATTATTTGTTCATCACTGCCATTAGCATAATCCAAAGCTCATGTTTAAAAAGTAAAATAGCCTGGAGTCATTTTGAAAGGCTACAGATAAAAGCAACAAGATGATGCCTGAACAGTCATTTATTTTATTCAGAAATATATTAAAAACTGCACTAATCAATGGATTGTCTCTAATTATAACCTACATTAAGGGACTGCTTGTTCGGTGAGCATAAAATTGCTGCCAGTGTATTAGACTAGATGTCTTTATGTGTATTTTACACTTGAGACACTTTGTATCGTGTTTTTGCCGAAGCAGACATGTCAAATAAACCAGAACAAACTGTAGTACTACAAGACATTTCACACCAAACAGACGATGACTTTTCAACCGTTCATTCAAAATATTTTGTTCAGTCAACAGAATATTCAGCCTTCTAACATTTGCTTTACTCTGAATTGTCAGAATGATTATAACAGTTGCACGGAGACGAGCTTCAGTGCTTTAAAACTGACAGCGGGTGCACATTAGCATTACAATAAACATCTTCCGACAGCAGCATCGCTCCCATAGAGTTCTGCCTCGACTCTGATCACATATTTTCAAGCGTTGCTTTGAACCAAAGAGCTGAATCCTTGAGCATGTTCGGTGTTACAGATTAAATCCTTAAGTCGGCACTCTTAAGGAACACTTAACTTGACCTATTTGCCTCAGTAACCACAACAAATTAATTGCAGTTTGTCTTTTGATCGCACAGTGAAAAGCTCTAACTTCTCCAGATACTCCACACTCCGCATTTTTTGCAGCTGTGCTATTTGCATCGAGCAGAAACGCAAAAAAACTAACAGACATTTTTAACAAGCAGAACCCTTTTCAACAATAACGGATGTAAGACATAACCGCATATCACATGACAGTGAAAAACTCTCTGTTAATAATAACTGTTCCACTGTATATTAAGTGTTTGTCGAGATGGTATGATAGCAGAGCGCCACGGCGGCTAATCTTAGCACTCTAATGCTATAAGCTGAGAATAACATACTAAGAATAGCTGACCCACAGAGCGAGCAGCGGGCCTGCCTGCCTCGCTCGGGTGGCTGTTGTTTAACTGCATACTTCTTTTAATGCCATGCATGCCTGTACGAGGCTTTCACTGGACAGATGAGCATTAATTGAATGGCTCGGTATTAGGCGGAGGAGTTTAGGGCGAGAAACGGGGTGCCCTACTGCCCTAGCTGGTTGGACTTAGTCCCCTAACAGGTTGCTCTGCTGAGCCTTATTGAAGACGACAGCTCAGTCTTTCTCTTGTCTTTGTACACAGTACTCATACAAAATGAGAGAACTATATTTAGAATGACAGGATTGCGTTAGGCAGTGCGTGCGCTGATTTGCAAGTCGAAAAAAATGTAGCGTACTTTCAGTTATGTTGCAACGATGCTGAAATCTAGGCAGAGCATCTCCTGTGGTTCAGCGGTGAAAAGTGCAAAGAGAGAAAAATCAGAGGTGAAGCAATGTCCTCCACCCTTCTTTCAGGAACCGAAATGACTCAATCTGTCTTATTATATACGCACTTCCTTCCCCCCCACATTCACCCCAACTTTCATATCATGGATTTCCCAGAACAACACCGTTTCGAACCGGTCAGAGTTTGCGCGAGCGCCTCTCTGGCAGCGACCGCAAGTCAGAGACAACAGCAAAGAGCACAAATGAGTCACGCTCAAATTTTAGACAATAAAGCTAACACATCCTTGCTCGGTGATGTCAGAGCCAAGCTCTCCTCAAACAGAGTCAGGTCAAAAATAGAACGGGTTGATTGTCTTTGGCGAAACGCGAACAGCAACGTCCCTTTCATGTTGACGCCGTATTTCTCAGGAAGTTTCCTCTCTCCTGAATTAAACGCTAAAGTCGCCTAACATCCTGTACGCGTTCTGTTTTTATCCCCATTATAACCTAAGCTTTCTGACGTCTGACAGGATAATTACAGTACCTTGAGCTGCCCCTTTGTTAGTTTAGTGGTTTAAGGTTAAACCCACTAACAGTCATCCACAGAACGATGCTCTCTTGAAAGTTTCTCCTCGGACAGCATAATAACATCACGAACGTAATCTTACAGCGCTTTAAACCGGGCAGCCCTGCAGTATAAAACTCCACCAGTTCAAGACCCTTCTCATCGGAGTACTAAATACGGACCGAGATCTTACAAAAAGAGTCACCTGAGTTGTTGACGTTGTGCATGTCAGTGTCGTGAGGGGTCGGAGGCAGCCGGTGTTTCCCGATGATGTCTGCGGAGAAACAGGAGTCAGCCTCGTAAATGGTCTGGAGCATTAGTACTTGAGTTAGCAGCACATCGTCTGCCAGCCCTGCTCTTCCTGTATTGCTGTCAGCTTGTCCCCTCCTCTTCTCTCGGTCTCTCTCTCTGTGTTTGTCTCTCTCTCTCTCAAGAGACCAGGATTCGCCCCTGCCTCCTCCTCCTCCTCCTCCTCCTCCTCTTAAGCGACACCCGAAGAGTTACAGAGCTCCCCCTCACTAACACTAAAAAGCTTCACTCCTCCTCTGCTCTGCTCATCTCTTCGCTTCTTCTCCTTCGCTTCGACACCTAAGTGGCTCTGAGAATCAGCAGGAGAGTCTCTCACATGCTCTACACTCTGCCTTCCTCTTGTCCTGACAAAACTGCTTGTTATTTTCTCCCCGATGTGTCAGATTGACTGTTTTTGGTTCTCCCTCCCTCTCAACCAGGTTTTTTTTATCCTCTACGGTTGGTTGGAGTTGCATTCAGCTCCTGTTTCTGTCTCTCTCTATCTGGTTTTCCTTCAAGTAGCTTGCTGCAGAGAGGAGGAGGCTGATTTGCATGCGAATCAACAAGAGCATGGCCCACAGGTGACAGAAATAGAACAATGGCCGGCTCGGGCTATAAATAGGTCAGGCGCGGTGCGGGGATTGGAGCAGCATTGATGCGTTTAAAAATATCGCACCGAACACAGCTGTGGCCCTCATCTACAGCCAGAAGGCATGTCTCCGTGTCTATCGCTCTGTCGGTTTAGTATGCTGTCTATCTTTATCTCTTCTTTCATTTTCTCTCTCACTCCATCTCTCTTCCATTATCATGCCTCTGGCCTCCATAAAAAGACACACTACCGGTTTTCTGGAGTTATAAATATTTCCTCCCTGCATTTTGCTTGACACGTTGCTGCTCTGAGCTGCGCCGCTGACATTCTCGCAGGGTTTATGTGCTTGGCATGCAGAGTAAAATGCAACATCTTGCATTCATATCTTGCATTTAAAACTGAACGAATGGCATTATATTGATTCAAATATGAATGCAGGTTGGATAAGGCAATGGCAAAAACATTATATGCAATCGAATTACTAACAAAAAAACATATATATATTTAAAATGTTATTAAAATTGTATTGCCTGATACCAGATAGTTATATGTTATCCTGTTCTGGACCCTTTAACAGGGCTACAGGGCCCCCTATTATGCATAAAACGTGGTAAAACTTATTCATCAGTAAAAAAATATATATATTTGATATTGAATATTAAATATAAATATAAAAAATATATATATAAAATTAAATAGTTTTAAAATTAAATAATCTGCTTTTATATTGTTTTATGCTGCTTTTATATTTAAAAATGAAGTAATTATTTGTTATTATTTTAAATATATTTCTTACTTTTTTTCTTTCTTTTTTTATCATGATACGTTTGACAGCCATGAAAAAATATATATTTTGTATAATCTTTCTCTCAAATTTCTAATTTTGAACACTCAAAGCAGAACCTACTATGAAGCCCCTTAAGGGACATAGTGAGGGAAATAAATTAAAATTGAAAGAAAAATTTTATTGTAAAGCTTGTGCATTCTCTATCCAAATTTTTCGCTCCCCTCAAAAAACTTTGCATTCACACACAAAATTTTAGGATGGAAATAATATGAGGTGGGAGAAACAACTACGCAATATTTCTCAGGGGAACGCAACACTTTTGAATGAGAATGACAATGTTTTGCAAAACAAACTCAAAAGCATTGAAATATAATTTTTCCACCCATCTCGTTTATTTTCCATCACCATGTCCCCTCAGGGGTTCGAAGAAACCTTTGGCTTCCACAAAGAACTTTTATTTTTAACGGTGTACTGCATGTCATATTTCATTTGCCAAGATATCCTATAGAAATTCTGCACTGTCAAGAACAGTTCTCAGGAGAACACATTCTTTTAAGCACCAATGCAGTCCAAGCTGAACTTAGCTTGCGCTTTGTGTGCATGTGTGTGGTCATTTGTAGACCGGGCAGGTTGTATATTGAGGTCACTGTTGCTCTTCAGGAGGGATTTCCCAGCTGGCCAAGTGTGTTTAAGATGAATTAGTAGCTCAGAGCACACAGGGGGAGCCATCTGTGTGACAGTCGAACTTTATTTAAAACTCTCACTTTAGTCTCTTCTGTTGTCACACTGCACTAAACTCTGATCCATGTTTTCCTTATCAATTTTTGAGAAACAAAGACTGAGCTTTTATAAAGGAGGACTTACTGCACTACCTCAAGCATAATGGTTAATGGTTTTTAGGATGAGCTTAAGGGGAGTTAAAAACAAGTGTGCTTGTGAAGGGTTACTAATAGTAGTAACTATTGTGGCAAGAGCTTAAGTGCTAGTAACTAGGTAACTCTGGAATTAGCCTGCATCTATACATAGAGCATATACAGTATACTGTACAGCAGTCTGTCGCCTATATGAGCAAACTGAGATGGTCAGTTAATGGCATTATTTATAGCAAATATACACATTAAATCAGTAAATCACTTCCAGTAAGGTTAATATCAAAAATCACCACTGAATTAGCTTATGCTTTCATTTGTTGAGATGACATAAAAGCTTAATATGTTCTTCTAATATATATATATATATATATATGTATGTATGTATGTATATATATATATATATATATATATATATATATATATTGCCATCATGAAATTACTCTCATTCTAAAATTTTATTTCTTTACTTTCTTTCTTCTGTGAAACATTTTAAGATTTCTTTTATGAAATATTGTTTTGAAAGTCCATCAAAAGATGCTTTGGTAAATTATGTTTATGAGATAAAAAAGTTCAAATTGAGACATAAAATTATGATTTTGAAATGATGGCATACTAAGTCATAATTTTGAGAGTTAATAATATAAAAAGTTAATTATATTAAGTCCAAAAAAAGTCCTTTGGTAAATCATAATTATGCTATTAATAAATCATAACTATGACAAAATCTAAAATTGTAATAAGTCATGATAAGTTAAAAATTATGACATATTAAGTCATAAGATTAAAAAAAAAAAATCTAAATTATGAGAACATAAATTCTGACATAAGTAGACATTATTATGATATAAAAGTTGACTTAATTTCAGCCTTTTATGTTAAAATTATATTTATGCATGTCATAATTCATAACTTTTATCTTGTGACTTCTTATCTCATAATTAAAATTTATGTCATAAATGATTCGTTAAAGTATGTTTTTTTTCTTATGTGTTGGAAAAGCTGCAATCCTAAAACGGGTTTCCAAAATTCTTCAGAATATCTTGTTAAAAGTCATACGTACATGTTTGCAACTACATAACAGTATGTGAAGGATGAGAGAATATTCATTTTGGGTGATCTATCCCATTAAGTCTGCATCTTCATAGTATTTCAGAGTGCTCAGCAGATCCAGATCACCTCAAAGACCCCATCTGCATCTAAAAATACTCTTTGTCATTTACACACACAACATACACTCTAATATCTGTATGTTATACTTCCCATGCTGGTTTTTGAAGGAATAGGCAGGGTATGAATTTCAATGTCCGTAAAGAGCAAGAAGCCCTGATAGATGGACAGAAAAAAGCGAAGTGGCAGGGGGCCCATAATAGCTCATCCACGTCAGCACTGGCCTTTATTCGTTCTAGTCTTATTAAAGCATTTGGGTGTAGCGTCAACGTGTAAGCTGGAGTTACACACTTACACACACACACAAACATACATATATATATGTGCCTGGCCAAAGACAGTGCTGTCACCTCCACGACATGAGCTGGATCAGACAAAAGCTCCTGAGCGTTTTCTGAATTTAAATGTGAGCTAAATGGAGAGCTCTCAACAAAACAGGGTAATAGAGAGAGAACAAGAACAAGAGAGCACATCAAAAGGGAAGGTCACCACAATGGGCTTTGTGTCACATCACAGACAGCACGTACATCATGCTCTGCTTTAACACAGTTACACAGGCAAAGGGTGATGGAGTTTATATACATTACAGCCTTTTGCATCAGAAATACATTTGACTACTTGAAGCAACACACATATACACACCAAAACTCAATTGCATTATCTCCATACATTTCCGTCCGAGTACATTATAGAATGTTTTTTTTTTCAAGGGCATCAAATGTGTTTACTCTAAAAGCTCTGCACTCTTTCTTTGGTTCCTTGCTCTCGCCTCGTTCCATATAAAGGCAGCGCTGCATTAGCTGTCCTCCGGGTGAGCAAATATTGCTCTTTAGTTAATTAGATCAGACTGCAGCCTGTTTTTGTTCCATACTGGATGATGACCACTTTGTGTGGGAGAAGGAGGTGTCAGTTCCAGTGTCTGCTCACTTGTTTTTCTTTGCTTCAAAGATCTCAGTCTCTTTTTGTCTCTCATGTCTTATCTGTCTCTTTCTCTCTGAAACTCTTAGATCCAATAAATGGATTAGGTGCACTGTCTGACCAAGAAATTATACTTTTTCATTTATTTCTTGTGTGTGTGTGTGTGTGTGCGTGTGCGTGTGTGGGGAGAGCTACCTAGAACGGCTGCACATTTGGACACAAAATTGCTTCAAAATATCTAAAGAAATTAGCCACACCTGAAAAAAACAACTCCTTTTAAGAATCTCGTCAAATAAGAAAATGGTTCGTGAAGAGAATAAACAATGTAGGCCTAGTCTATTCATTTCTCACAATGGCAGTAGAAGTAAGAGTTTGTGAATAATAATTCATTTAAAAACGATACAAGTAGCATTTGTTTTTACTACTTTTATACTAATTTCCTATCAAGCACTATCTTCTGTGCATGAGTGCTGCAAAAAAATATTATTTGGAATATTAATCGACTTCGAATGAGATTCGTTTGTAGGAACACGGCCGCGCAAGCCATCACAGACACGCATATGCTTTTATATGTTACAACAAACAAGCGGATGAGAAAATATCAAGTAAAATTCTATGAATAACTTATATTTTAGACCCAGTATTGACAGTTGAAGCAGAAGATCAACTGTCACGTGTGCAATGCAACACAGTGGCAAATCCAACGTTTGGGTGAAAACGTAGATTCAGTGACTAAAAAAGTTGCTTGTTGCCACCTACTGGCGTAAAGAGTCACTAAAAATAACCAGGGGTCTCATTTATAAATGTTGCTTACACACAAAATAGGCATAGAAATTGCGTACAAATTTTTTTACGCACATATCGGGATTTATACAAAAAATATTTATACAGTAAATATGTATGCACCGTATGGACATTATGAACCATGCTTTTTTTATAAAACTCTTTTTCAAGTAAACAATGACTTTAAACTCTGTTTTCATGTCGATATACACATTTACAAGAAATATTCCACTCGATTTAATAGAGATTAACACTGAAATTACATAATTTTACCAACAACATAATTGCATAATTTCATTAACAATAAACTATTTTCCTGTGACATGTTGTTTTTATTAAAGCGAGGAGTGCTATAGGTGCACAATAAGTAATCTTTAAACTAAACTAAAGACCACATGTTATGAGAAATATTTTAGCGAGAACAATGATCGATGATGCGTAATTACTGCGATATTATGGCGGACACTGCTGTATTACTGAACAAAGACAGCTGCACCGAGGTGTTACTGCTGTGTAAAGTAATCTCTACAACATTATGAAAAATTCCACTATATTTGAAGGACATAACTTGGAGAAAACGGTAAGATTTACATGTTTCCTCTTTACAACACTTTGTCAGTGATGTGCTGAATCAGACAATACACTGCAATAAATATGCGTTTATCTGTTTCCACTAAAATAGCGAAAAAATTTTATCTTATGAGCAAAACTGCATACATTTAATTTGAAATAATCGAAATTCTATTTGGCCAGTGTAAAAGAATGAGAGCATCTAAAATATCTGAGAACTATTTGGCGTGCGCATGGTTTTATAAATCTGAAAACTTTTGAGTGTACGCAAAATCTAGCTTTTATGCCTACATAAAATTTTAGGATGAAATCTACGGAGAGTTTTATAAATGAGACCCCAGGCCTGGCCAAAGATGACTAAAATATAACAGTTTCAATAATAAGTTTTCTATAAAGTTTTCTTATTTTATTAGAATATAGTTCTAAGTTCACACCGCAGCTATAGCTTAATGTAATAACACAGATGTCAGCTGAATCACTTTCAAAAGGTTTTATTTTTTATTTTATTTATTTTTTACAAATGATGAGTGAAACTTTTTCTGCCAGATTTTTAAGAGCTAAAACATTGAAAGCAGCAAAAAAGATAAAAATGCAGTTCATGATTATAATGAACAGAGCATTATTGTCCCTTAAAGTCATATCCACTGTAATTTTTGGTTTGTTTTGCAGTCAAATTTCCTGTTGTCTGGTGAATTTTTGACAAGCGAATTCAAAACTATCTCCCCACACAGATTTCGCAACAGATTCTAATTGGTCACGAAAATTCATAAGTATTTCCCCACGGATTTCACAAAGGACCAAAAACAAGCTGCTTGGTTTTGAAGGGACTTCTGTGTGAGCTCTTCATAAAGTATATTGCTACACTACTGACAATGGACCTTTTTACCAACTACATTTTTATTTTATTTTTTACCAGAAATAATGGGACAGCACCTACAGTTTGTCTGGAACACAAAAACACAGATGGTTAAATTCCTGTGAAGATAGTTTGATTATAGAAACTATTTTTTTTTTCACCTTAATTTTATTTTTAGTTTACAATAACAACCCAGATTATCATTTAGATAGCTAAAGGGGAAATTAATGAGGGGGTGTGATTGTGAGTATCTACAACAAGCAATTTTCCCTCCAGAAATATGTTGGTTTACCTATATCTGCTGTGTATGCATGGCTACGTATTTGCTCCCCTCAGAGTTTCATCATAATTGTTTGTGGCGTTAACAGCGGGATGTACTCGTTTCAGGTTGCCTGTGGCAGGGGAGCCCGGAGCTGTAGTTGTACTTGGAAACAGACGAGAAATCTCTGTCCTCCCATGGGTCCCGGCTCATCTGGGGCAACACGCCTCACAGACAGACTGCCAACATTTCAGGTTCACGCGTACACACTTGCATCAGTTCTCTTTCCCTCCTCCTACCTTCTTTCTGAGGTTTTCTTTCCTCTGCTCACTGCCTTTTCATCCTTCATAAAGAGCTGTTCAATCTCACTGTGTGTGAATTCGTCACCCGAGTCCACCTCCATCCTCATACAGCTACTTGATCGGCCACGTAGAAGCCCAAAGGCATCAGCACTGTTTATTGGAGGTCCAAACCCAATTAGCATCTCCATCTGGCTGTATTCTAGGGGCATGTTTCCGCTCTGTGTGATGATTTAGGTGCTGTGGCTTTATTAGGTTACTCCGTCTAGCCTCAGCTGGTATTTCCTGCAGGACATTTAGGTTGAGGGTGAGAGCACTTTGCGGTTTGGATCAGATAATGTGCAGAAAGTGCTTTTTCTGTTTACTTCATACATTTCAATGGACGTGTCTAATTGTACAGCAAAGAAGACAACCCTATTGACACACATTGTCAGGGGACGTATGCGACTATTTTTTAAAGGGTTTGTTAATCAAAAAAAAATAAAATGTTATCATTTACTCAAGTTATGTCATTCAAAACCTTTTTTTCTTTGGCAAGATGCACATGGAAACATTTTAAGGGATTTTTCAAGTTATTTTAAGGTATGGTATGTTTTCCATAACATTAAATTGGGCACGATTCCCTGATTTAATTTGAGTACTGGATTAAAAAAATTCCTCGATTGCATTTTGTCCTTATCAATAACCAGCAAAATACCAGAAGTGGCCCGTTTCATATACAAGAATCCATGAAATGCATTATTGGAATATTTTCCAAGGCTGCATGGTATTAAATGGGTCATATGATGCTGCTAAAAAGAACATTATTTGGTGTATTTGGTGTAAATGAAATGTGTTTATCTGGTTTAAGGTTAAAAAAACATTATTTTCCACATACTGTACATTACTGTTTCTCCTCTAAGCCCTGCGTTCTGAAACATGTCGATTTTTACAAGTCTCATCGATATGAAAAGTGAGGTGTGCTGTGATTGGCCAGTTATCCAGTGCATTTTGACGGAGATGTTATGCCCCTTAACATACTGTGATGCCCTGTTCGGCCAGCGTGACGAGACATAAACATAAAACCCATTATAAATGTGATATAAACATGATTTCTAGTCATGTTCTCTTTTGGAAGGCTAAACAAAGTAGTTTCGCTTTCTCAACAAAACAGTGTCACACACAGTGGCCTTGAGTGAGCAGAGGCTGGCTTGAATGAGCAGAGACAGGCGAGCTTGAGAACGGCGTGGCCAGAGGTTTCTATGAAGGAGTGTCCGTTGGGCTTATGGCAACCATAAATGTCGACCCCGGGCTGGACTCCGCTTCATCTACAGTGAAAGCAGATCCGGTGATCCACAGTGCAAAGTTGATGTATTTCCTCAGCTACCAGCACAGATCAGGTCCAGGCATGACAAAGCGGATATCATCCTCTTTTGGAAGGCCAAACACAGGATGTCGGCAGAAACAACAATTGTACAATCAGAATAAAAGGTATGCCTTCTTTCTGTGCGTGAAAATCTGGGAGGCATTTTGCTAATCTTCCCATATGCTTTTGACATGGTTAACCACCACGTTCTCCTGTCAACCCTACTGACTAAGGGCATCTCTGGAAACATACTGGTTTGTGTCTTACCTATCAGATAGGTCTTTCAAGGTATCTTGGAGAGGTGAGGTGTGCAAGTACCTCAGGGCTCAGTTCTTGGACAACTTCTCTTCTCTGTCTACTTGTTATCATTAGATTCTGTCATTCAGAAACATGACTTTTCATACCACTGCTATGCTGATTACACTCAACTCTATTCCATCCTCATGATCCGATGGTAGGTACTCACATCTCAGCTTGTCTAACAGATATTTCTTGCTGGATGAAGGACCATCACCTTCAACTCAACCTTGCCAAGACAGATCTGCTTGTGGCTCCAACAAGCCTATCATTTCATCACAATTTCACTATCCAGTTAGGCACATCAACCATAACTCCTTCAAAAACATCCAGAAACCTTGGCGTTATGATTGATGATCAGCTGACTTTCTCAGACCACATTGCTAAAACTGTCTGGTCCTGCAGATTTGCTTTATTCAACATCAAGAAGATCAGGCCAAGTCGCTTTGGATGAAAGTGTCTACTAAATGAGTAAATGTAACGATGTAGAGATGTGGGGGTGTTTAACAAGCCATTTTAGGTGGATGTGGACGAGTCTTAACTTTTATAAAGAATATCTCTTTGGATTTGAGACTTTAGTCTTTGCAACTTTACAGATCTTCTTTAATCACCAAGAGCTTTTAACACTCCAAAGAGAAAGGAAAAATTGAAATTTCATCATATGACCCCTTTAAACCCATTTAAAAATCATAACAAAACATAATGCTATTGTGAATTCACAAAGTCTATGATTCAATTAAATAGATTTTTAATCAAATCGGGTTTAATATATGTTTAATATATGGACTTTAATTATTTACCTGCATGTTGGTTACATGCGTGCGAGTGGCTCCGTTCACAGTAAATGCTACTCCACATGAACCGTTGAGCCCAGTCTCATAAAAATGCGTATAAATAGTACACCAAATAAAAACAGAAAATCGTGGTTTGATATGCAAAAATTTACTTTGGGATGCATGTGATATGCATGTGTTTGGGGTGTATATAATACACAATTTTCACATGCATATGATATGCAATTTCTTGGCGTGTATATGATACACAGTTTTCATGTACATATAATACACATCTACCCCACCTCTGCAGACATTAATGCACAATGTACATTGGCTCTGTTGTTTATTATACATTATGTATTTTAACAGTTTTGTTATTATTGTCTCATGTATTTTAAATTATTTTAAAGGCTATTGTTCGCTTAGGTCTGTCTTTATAACTACATAAAATTAAAGGCTAATAATCCGATTACTCTATTAATTGTCAGAATGATCAACCAATTACTTAATTACCTAAATAACTGCTAGCAACAGCCCTTCAATGAAAGTCAAAACTACTTTGGTCCCCACTGATTTTCATTATATAGACAAAATTACTGATGCAGGTTTTAGTCATAGGTTGCAGCAACATGAGGTTTATAGAATTTTCCATTTTAAAGGAAACTATCTGTGGAAGTTGTGACTCAGTTTAAGCAAATTTAGATATGAATAGGTGGTTACTGCCTCACCATTTTAGACAAACTCTTTTTTTAACCTACAATAATTATCAAAGATAAAAATAAGTTTTTCAGAAATGGTATTTAAAATCCACTTGCCCCCAGGGACATGGAGGCCATTGTCAACAATGTGTTTTGGTTTGTAAAAAAAAATATATTATTATCCATTCATTATTATTCTGGTAAAAAGGCTGTTTCTCCATCAATGGCCATTCAAGTTTTTTTTTTGCAAACATATAAATGAGAGTCTTATTATATAATAGGCAATTTTTGGAGGGCCTTTCCAAGGCTGTGTGCACTATTCTGATCAACTGCTACTGAGATGAATGGAAATGCTAACAGGTTCTGTAAGTATTACAGACCTCCTTGGAGAAAACGCATATTACATCATTTTTGTTTTGCATAAATTACAGGTTCTGTTGGTGAAAAAGTATTTCTGCCATTTGAATAATTTATTATCTGCGGTTTTGAAGAATATTCTGTGTAAATGATCTCAAATCACCGTTAAGGATTCTTTTTCCCCAGATGAACGCTGCCATTTGCAGCCATGGTGACATCGGAAATCTCTCCTTGGCCCATTTCTGTTGGTATTCTCCATTCTCTGCCTGTTTCTGAAGAGGCTTTGCTGTGTGTCCTTTCAGTGCTGTATTGATAAAGCTCTATAAATAGACATGTTGCTGTGCTTGTCACTGGGAGGGAAGGGACAGTTCACTGAAATCCCCCTGATCAATCAGACCATGACTGCTGGAGCGTATTGATTTACCTCAGAATAACAGTCAGGCTAGATAGGGTTTAGCACAACCACACAGCCTCTCTCTGACTTTTAACCTGCTGAAGTCTGCTTTCCCAACACACCTCAGCCCTCACACTGGAAATATCTGTCAACAATCACAAATATACACTGTATAACATGCACACGAGAAGACAGACACAGTTACACACACACAACCTTCTTTTCATCCCTCCCGCTGATGATCCAGTAATGCTTAATCCATTACCTATTTAGGTAAGATACTATTCTGGGGATAATATCTGATTCGCAACCACAAGTTACTCAGTCTAGAAAAATGTTAATAATCATTGTTTTGCTTGGTTTGAGTCTCCATGTGTAACACAATATATGATTGAAGTTTTCTTAATGAAATCACTGGACAGAAGCATAAACAATGAAGACGTAAAAAAAAGTTCAGTTCTAAACTCTGCTTAGAAACTTATACCAACCATATAAACCATATACAGTAGCAAGAGACAAATAAAAGTAACTGAACTGAGAACATTTCTTACATAACAGCTTTAGTTTCATTTGAGTCCGTAAATCAGATCTTGCCTCTGCATTTAGAGAAAAGCTTTCAGGAAAGCTCAGCTCAGCAACATCAATAAAAACTGATCCCATCACATTCTGTGTATATGTGTAAAGGGTTGGGGAAAAACAGGAAATTATACATTGCAACAAAGGAAAAGGCAGATTTCCTTGACTGCTATTGTCCTGGATGTTACCACCTACGCCATTGTGGCTTTCCAAGTCGAGGGTGAATCAGGTTTCCCAGAAAAATGTCCCAGAGAGAAGTGCACAGCACAGTGAACAGAACAGAAGACAAATTCTTCCTGTTATCATTTGCAGAGAAGAATAAATGACGTTCTCAGTGCAGGGTGATTCGTGTTTGCTTGACAGCATAATAAAAACTGAGCTTTTTCAGAATGAAAGACTGAGATGTATGGTCTTCTTTTAAAGGGGGGGGGTGAAATGCTATTTCATGCATACTGAGTTTTTTAAACTGTTAAAGAGTTGGATTCCCATGCTAAACATGGACAAAGTTTCAAAAATTAAGTTGTACGTTTGAAAGAGTATTTTTGTTCCAAAAATACTCCTTCCAGTTTGTCACAAGGTTCGGAAAGTTTTTTTCGAGTATGGCTCTGTGTGACTTCCTTATATGTTATATGTTTTTCCTTATATGCGCTCCCGTATAGCAGAGCACTGAGAGCACAACAGACGTTCATTGATCAGAGCGAGAGTGTCGCAAAATGTCACAAAAGAAGTGTGTTTTTGGTTGCCAGGGCAAGACAACCCTGCACAGATTACCGGAAAAAAAAAACAGCATTAAGGGACCAGTGAATGGAGTTAATTTTTTACAGAGCATCAACGGAGTTGTGCAAGTTTTTTTGTTTGTTCCCTGCATTTCGAAGATGTTTGTTTTACAAACAAGGCCCAGTTTGATGCCGGATTTGCACATCGTTTATTTCTTAAGATAATGCAGTCCCAACGAAAAAGGGTCACGATCGTGTGTTGGAACCGCATGCGGTGAGTAAAACTGCTTCAAATATCTCTGTGTTGTTAACTTAGCTATCGGCGCGTAAGCACATCAAGTAAACAACATGCGATGTTGTCATCAAACTGCACTTTCCACATGTACAGCTTAAAAAAAAAGAAGAAAAAAAAGGCAACGACATAAAGTGGAACTTAATCATTTTCCAAAACCGCTAAGCAAATATATACAGTTTCAGTACATACCACATAGAGACGTCGTTGCTGATGCTGCTCTTGTTAAATTTCAGCCTCTGGATCTGATTCTGGATCATAAATAAACGGCTGAATCTGACTGTTAGCCAGGGTTTGTTTTGGATGTTTTTTTCCTCACTGTAATGTCACAGCTTCCAAACGCTCTCAAAGCAAAAGCCTTCTCGCGCTCGTGATTTTTTAGCTCCGCCCACACGTCACGCCTTCAGCTACTCGTGTTTTTCCAGAAAAAATCGGTACAGACTATCTTTCACCCCCCCCTTTAAAAAGAACAAATTTAGACTCTGAACCAAGTTCTCTTTACACGCTATCACTGGCCTTAGAACCGCAGTCAAACCTCATTTTAGTCTATTTCATCTGATAAGGTAATCATATTTAATTCATACTGTTATATTTTTGAATGGCCACTTGAATTTATTGTATTAATTTTATATTGTATTTAATTAATTAATAAATAGTCATTGTATTTTTCCTTAAAGTTCTGCTGAACTCCCTGAAAAATTCAACAGAAATCCCATGAGGTGCAAGGAATTTATACTACAATGCTCTCTGTATGTTAACCAGCAGCCAGTGATGTATACCAAGGACATAAGTACGATTTCATTCGTATGCTCTTTACTGACTGAGAAGGCTTTGGATTGGGCCAACGCAGTTGTAAAGGAGGATGGATCAACTTTCCCGTCTTTCAGCACTTTCCTCCAGTGTTTCCGGGAAATATTTGACTATCTTGAAGGAGGTAAAAGTGTGGATGAACAGTTACTTGCTTTATGTCAGGACAGAAACACTGCTGCTGAATATGCCTTATCTTTTTGCACTCTTGCAGCTCAAATTGATTGGGTTGAGAGTACACTTACACTGCTTTTCCGCCAAGGACTCAGTCTGGAACTTCAGTCTGAACTGGCATGCAGGGACGAGGGAAGATTGTTGAACCAATTCATTGAACTGGCGATTCCAGTTGGCAATCTGATTAGATCTCGTTGCCCTGTCAGAGAAACTCCAACTAACCACCCGGTTGTAAACACTTCATCATATCCTTCCGAGGAACCCATGCAACTTGGATATACTCAACTATCACCAGAGGAGCGTGAACGCCGCATCACTCAACATCTCTGTTTTTACTGTGGACAAGCGGGTCACCTCCGGGCTTCCTGTCCTACACGACCACCTCTTTGCACTTCTTCTGTGGTGAGTTCACGCATTCAGGCATATTACTCCAAGACATGCTTAAAGATACCCATAAAATTGTCTCTTAAAGAAAATTATATATCCACCTTAGCACTTTTGGACTCAGGGGCAGCGGGGAATTTCATGTCACATGAGTTTGCCCGACATCATAACATTCCAATGATTCCTTGTAATTCTCTGCTGGCAGTGGAGGCGCTAGATGGACGACCTCTTGGAGATGGAAGGGTCTTACACACCTCTGTGGAGCTACTGTTGGTGACAGAGACCTTCCATAAAGAGAACATTCACTTCTACATCATCACATCACCACATAATCCAGTCATTCTTGGACTGCCCTTGCTAAGCCAACACAATCCACTCATTTCCTGGAAGGAGGGTCGGATCAGTCAGTGGGATCCCTCATGTCAGACCAGATGTCTGAACGACAAGCCAGCAGGCACAATTCAAGCCATCAAGCTCACGGAGTCATCGGAGCAAACAACCACATTTCCCTCAGAATACACAGATCTCATAGAGGCCTTCAGTAAGGTCAAGGCTTCGGAGCTATCTCCTCACCTGGCCAACGACTGTGCCATTGATCTACTACCAGGTACCACTCCCCCTAAGGGCCATATTTTCCCGTTATCTCAGCCAGAGTCTGAAGCCATGAGAAAATATGAGCTTTCCAAGGGTTTCATCAGACCATCGACCATCCTCAAGAAGAAGGATGGAGGCCTTCGTCCTTGTATTGATTACCGGGGCCTTAATGACATTACTATTAAATTCCGTTATCCAATACCCCTAGTACCAGTGGCCTTAGAACTTCACAAGGCCAATTACTTCTCCAAGCTAGATCTTCGTAATGCATACAATCTCATCCGCATCAAGGAGGGAGATGAATGGAAAACAGCTTTCTCTACCTGGACCGGGCAGTATGAATATTCTGTTATTCCCTTCAGTCTTGCTAACAGTCCTGTGTTTCAGTCCTTCATCAATGACGTCTTTCGGGACATGCGGGATCACTGCTACCCTCCTTCAACTACCATCTCCTTCAAAACAAATTCTGGTGGTCAACCATGAAAAGCGACACCATTGACTACATCCATAGTTGCATTACCTGCAATATAAATAAGACTCCCAGACAATTACCAGTTGGCCTACTGCTCCCCTTGCCAGTTCCTCATAGACCATGGTCTCATCTGGCCATTGACTTTGTCACCAACATCCCCAAGTCCAATAACAACACCACCATACTCACTGTGGTAGATTGTTTTTCCAAGGTGTGGCGAGTGGGGCGGGGCCGAGAGGCGTGGGAACGAGGAGTGAGGCCAGGTGTAGTGATTGGAGATGAGCTACACCTGAGCCCCACCGTCAGTATCGAGTCCCACGTAGGAGATGGAAGGATATAAAACTGGAGTGACGACCGTGAAGGACGAGAGAGGACCAGGCCTGGGACATTATTTTATGTTTGCTTTTTATTTATGCGCGTCAGTCGCCGTGAGGGGCTGACGCGCCGTTTTGTATTTGCTTTGATTATTAAAATGCTTTTTGATTGTGCGCCGGTTCCCGCCTCCTTCTTCCCGATGTATATGGAGATTTGTGTGTATCATTACAGTGGTGCCGAAGCCCGGGAGAAGGAGGGACGTGCTGCTGAAGATCCCTCGCCGCTGTGGTGAATCCGCGGTGCCCTCGAGCTGGCGAGGTATGTGCCGCCAGGGACGCTCGAGGCGGTGGGCTGGAGCGAGTTGCCGGGGACGGGCGAGCTCGCTGCTGGCCGCCCACGATATGGAGGGGCGGCTGCCGTCCGTGAGGGAGCGGAGGAGTCGGCGCCGTTCGCCAGGGGGCCGGAGCCTGCCGCCTCCGCGAAGGAATCCGGAGGGGCAGGGAACGGGGACTCCTGCCGGCTGCCCAAAACCGGAGGAGCCGTCGCCGTCCATCGGGCGGCGGAGGAGTGTCGCGCCGTCCGCCGAGGGCCGTCCAGTGCCACCGCCAGGCACCGCGGAGGAGATCACCCAGCTGGTGGAGGGCCGAGCAGCAGTGCGTCTGGGAACCGGATTTTTTTTTTTCCTCTCTCCCCTCTCTCGTCCTTGTCGCTCCTCCTTCCATCTCCTTTTCTCTCGCCTCGTCTGTCCTACCCCCAGGTTCCCGCAGGTCCCCGTGAGCGGTCTCCCCCGGAGGGAAGGGGGGGGGGGGGTGTAGAGCGCAGTCTCGGGAGTACCCCCCGGCCTGCGAGGGGCGATGGGGGTATGTGGCGAGTGGGGCGGGGCCGAGAGGCGTGGGAACGAGGAGTGAGGCCAGGTGTAGTGATTGGAGATGAGCTACACCTGAGCCCCACCGTCGGTATCGAGTCCCACGTAGGAGATGGAAGGATATAAAACTGGAGTGACGACCGTGAAGGACGAGAGAGGACCAGGCCTGGGACATTATTTTATGTTTGCTTTTTATTTATGCGCGTCAGTCGCCGTGAGGGGCTGACGCGCCGTTTTGTATTTGCTTTGATTATTAAAATGCTTTTTGATTGTGCGCCGGTTCCCGCCTCCTTCTTCCCGATGTATATGGAGATTTGTGTGTATCATTACACAAGGCATGCCGTTTAATTCCCCTCCCCAAACTACCCACAGCTCTGGAAATGGCTGAGGCTCTATGTAACTCTGTGTTTCGCTTCTATGGTCTTTCTGATGAAATTGTGTCGGATTGAGGTCCTCAGTTCACCTCAAGAGTTTGGTCGGCATTCTTCCAACAACTCAGTATCAACATCAGCCTCACATCTGGATATCACCCACAATCCAACGGTCAAACAGAAAGACTGAATCAAGAAATTACATGATTCCTCAGATCCTTCTGTCAACAGAACCTGATTGGAGCCGATACCTTTTGTAGGCAGAATATGTGCAAAATTCCCTACAGAAACCCTCGAATGGACTCAACCCGTTTAAATGCATATTGGGCTTCCAACTTACCATTATTCCCATGATCAGGAGAACCTACTGAGGTACCCGCTGTCAACAACTGGCTCAAGTCAAGTCTCAAGCTGATCGTCACCATCGTCCTAATCCAGAATACAGTTCAGGGCAATGGGTCTGGCTGTCTCCCCGAGATCTCCGCCTTCGACTTCCATGTAGAAAGCTCAGTCCCAGGTATGTGGGTCCCAAACAAGTAATACCAGTCTCCTACCATTTGGCATTACCCACTAACTATCACATCTCTCCCACTTTTCATGTGTCTCTTCTCCAACCCGCCGGTGGTCCGAGAGCAGAGCCAGAAGAGCAGACCAGTGACTAGGGTCCCCCTCCAAACATGGTTGACGGCGAGGAAATATATCCAGGTTCGAGTACTGCTCGATTCCAGACGTCGGGGTGGCATCCTTCAATATCTTGCAGATTGGGAGGGGTACGGTCCGGAGGAGCATTTTTGGGTGAATGCTAAGGACATCCTCGACCCCACACTCACTACTAAGTTTCATAGGATGCATCCAGATAAACTGGCCCCTCGACGATGGGGAAGACCCCGGCATCATCTGCCTCCACGCGTCAGGAGCTGCTCCCAGGGAGGGGGCTCTGTCACGAACAAGACTCCCGCAGTTCTTCCCGCTTGTCACCAGAGGGAACTCTCGCCCAAGTACTGATCTTGATTCGGACTAAACTTACACACACACACCCACACACCTGGTCCTGATTACTCCTACACCTGACACCAATTAGGTGACTATATAAGCTTCTCCCAGATCCTTCCTCTTTGCGAAGTCTTGTATTGCCCCGGTGTACATTTCTGAGCGTTTTCCTTCCGTGCCTGATCTGTGTATTACCTTGGACTGTCTCTCGCTTATTGATTGTTTTCTACCTGCCCTGACCCTTGCATTCTCTTGACTACGATTTGGATTGCCTTCACTGTTGTGTTTGCTGGTGTTTGACCTTGCCTGTTTACTACGTTTTGGAATAAAGCTGCAGATGGATTCTCACTCTGTTGATGCTTCATTACAATTATAGTTCATAGTATTAATTAATATATAAGGCAAAATGCTTGTCAAACTGATTTTCTTTTTATTCTTCTAAATCAAATTGAATAGTGAAATATTATTATACATTAAAGTATACTTTAATAATAATAATAAGCATTTATTACTATTAAAGTATAAATTATTGCTAACTGATTTCTGACCAAACACTGTTGTGGTGAACATTGTGAATCTTGTCGTGGCTCTGAATGCAGTGTTTGGAATGTGCATTGACTGTTTATCTGAAAAATAATCATTATGAACTACTTTTTAAAATGACTCTACAGGGAGCATATCTCTCTCTCTTCTCTCTCTCTCTCTCTCTCTCTCTCTCTCTCTCTCTCTCTCTAAATATCTTCAAACTCTTTTGCCCTTCTCTCTGTTCCTCTTCTCGTTATCCCTGTGATGTTGTGTGGGAGTAGAGGGTCTTCATTATTAATTGTCAGAGGAGTTTCCAGAAGCCTGTTATGAGGAGTGGGATACAGATCAGAGGGCACATCAGGTCAACCCACTCATTTGGTCAGAAGCTCACAGTGCTGTAACCTCCCACAGAATGTTTCTAGAAAGCACGTTTACCCCATCCATCCTTTGCATCATTTATCCTTCTTGAGCCTTCCTTCCTGTCCCTTCCCAAAAGACTCAAATAAAGAATAAGAAGCACACAATTTCACAGCACGATCAAATCCAATCTTGAGATAAGACAGATATGCATAACATATGGAAAATATACTTAAAAGTCCTTATTAAACTTCTCACTTAGTCAATAATATAAGCTAATAAATATAGCCTAATTATGAAAATTGTATATATATATATATATATATAGAGAGAGAGAGAGAGAGAGAGAGAGAGAGAGAGAGAGAGAGAGAGAGAGAGAGAGAGAGAGAGAGGAAAGCTAAAATTATGGTATATGAACTCTTAAAGGAACAGCTCATCCAAAAATGAAAATTTGATGAAAATGTATTCAAAGCTAGGCCATGCGAGATGTGGCTCTGTTTGTTTTTTCACCATAATATAATTTAACATATTAAGCATTTCACCAGTGGTTCCTCTGTAGTGAATGGGTGCCATCAAAATCATCCGATAAAAACATCACAGTAATCTACAAGTATACTTCACACAACTCTGCATGTTTGTAATTAACAAATTAAACAAGACATTTTTTTGTTTCAAACCATCACTTCTAGCTAAAATTATCTAGCCACAATTTGGTTTGTGCCAGTGAAAAAGTCGTATTGTCTGATTCAGGTGAGAAATATGCACAGCTCAAATACTGTTATAAGCAAAAACAGTCCAAAACAGTTTTGATCAAATATGTCTGTGGATTTTGATGTGAAAGGACAGCACTGGACTGCTTTTCTGGACAAAATGTGTTATTTTGGATTATGAACTGGTATGAACTGGCAAGAAGCCAGTTTACAGTTCTTAACACTTTAATAATGGATTTGTTTCTTACAAACACACAGCTTCTACTTCACAAAACATTAACTGATGGGCTGGAGTCACGTGAATTATGTGTGGATTATCATGATGTTTTTATCATTCTGACGGCACCCATTCACTGCAGTGGATTCATTGGTGAGCAAGTGATTCCTCCAAATCTGTTCACATGAAGAGACAAACTCATCTACATTCTGGATGGCCTGAGGGTGAGTACATTTACATTTTTTCACTTTTATTCCTTTGAGTCCATCCTTTCAGAAATAATTTTAATCATCTGGTATCAAGGATATTTTTTTTACTAGCATTTAAAAGCATTTATATTTCTTTCAAGTGAAAATCATTGGTTTTTATATTTTATTATACAATGAAAAGACTTGAATGCATGTAAGTGTGACTTAGGTGTACAAATGCTTTTGGGGTCATTGTACTGACTTTTGGTGTAAAAAAAAGTCATACAAGTTTCCTTTTTTAATTACTAAATCTCACTTTTTAGTTTTCCTACCATCTAAAGTTACCATTTGCAAAGGGAAGTGAATGTTTATGTATAGACACACAGTGATTCACATGCACATTCACCACATGCTGTGTTTAGGAGTGGTTTCAGAGAGCCTAACCGCTCCTTTCATCCAAGATCTAGTTCCGCCCTGGGCTTTCCAACTCAACCGCTGCGATGTCAGCCACACTAACAAGCTGTAAACCTCTCTATCTTTGTCCTCTCTCTCTTGCACTTTATTGGTAAGAAAAGCAACAGTCTCTCCTTTAAGGGTAACTATAAGATGGGCTGACTTTACACTACAAACAGAATTTACAGCTGCACAAGTAAACATGACATCAGAGCCACTCGCTGCATCCCTGGCCAGGCATCAGGACTCTGGCAAGGCTTAAAATAGCATTCAGCGATCAGAGAGAGAAAATCCACTGACTTTATCAGCCTTATAATCAAGCTGCAGATGACAAGAAATGATAAGCAGAAGAGCGAGAGAAATGGAAAGACTGTAGCCTACCTGTTGCAAAATATTTAGAAATGCATGGAAAGTACATATAAGCTCGTATAGAAATAGCATTCTGTAATGGATATTATATCAATTACAAATGCTATAGAAGAAAAGAAATAAAGAGCAGACAACATGTGTTAAAAGATTACCATCAAGATTAACACAATAAAAGATCATTCAAAGAAAAATTCATTTAGGGACAAAATAAGTAATTGTTTTAAGTGAGGCATTGAATCATTCTCTTGACCAATTTATTAAAAAATGAAACTGTTGTTTCCAAAATGTTATCAGTTTCAGATGACCTACAGCATCAGTTCTGCCTTTTAACATCTATTCACATCCCCTCTTAGTCATCCATTACCTAATGGAAAATCATCAGATACACACTTAGGAATCACATTTAGTAGTTGGTCACCCAGGTAATGACTTGGGTGATTTTCACCTACTGTTTTATGCAGTCCAGGCTTGTTGAAAATATGTGATTTTTGCAAAATTATATTATGTTGCTTGTTTTGCAACACTTTTAAAGCTAAATGTTCCAGGATTAGTGCTAAAGCAAGTTTGACAGATTTAAACATTAACATTGGTTGTTGTATGTGGTGCGGCAGTAGCACTATATGTTTCTATTGCACTTGAAAATAACGCACCACCTAAACCTATCCTAAACTAAAACCTAGTGCTGTCAAATGATTTTGTTTACATAAAATATTTGTGTTATTTGTATATTTATATGTAAATACGCACACATATATTTATATTCATATAATTTATATTATATATAATTATGTTTAATATACAAACATAAACTATTTCCGAAATATATACATGCATTTGTGTGTATTTATATATAAATAATAAATATAAACGGTAAACACACCTATATTGTGTAAACAAAATATTTTATTTTGGATGCATTTAATCTCATTTTATCGTTTGACAGCACTACTAAAAACACATTTGCTGAAGTAACCATTCCATTTTAGCATGCTTCTGTGTTTTTGAGCTTTTATATCATGACTTTTGTTTCATGGAACCCTAGTGCTCTGCATCGCAAGTGCAGTGCTCTATGTACCAGGTGAGCTATCGAGCAAGTTTACAAAAACAGAAAGGCTATACATATGAAGATTTTTCTGTGATGTGAACATTACATTTATTAGTTTACGGAGCATGCACTATAGTAAAAGTATTTTAAGATTATAGAATATTATTGGGCACTCGTGGCTTAATGGATATAGAGTCAGACTTTTAAACTGAAGGTCACGGGTTCGAGTCATGGGTCTGTCAGGGATTGTCAGTGAGGGGACTAAATAACCAGCACTCTCTCCACCTTCGAAACCACGACTGAGGTGAGACTCTTGAGCAAGGCACCGAACCCCCAACTGCTGCCTGGGCACAGCAGCATTGTGTGTGTGTGTGTGTGTGTATGTGTTCACTAGTGTGTATGTGCACTTGGATGGGTTAAATGCAGAGCACAATTTCTGGGTATGAGACAAAATATTTGGCTTCATGTCACTTTCACTTTATTGTGTGAACATATGTCTAAAATGAAGTTACTCAATATTATTTCATGTTTATTTTTTATTATTATTATTATTTTTATTATTATTTTAGCAAAATCACATTCGCAGTCATGCTCTTTCTCATGTTGCTTTAATCTGTTCTGTTTGGCAGTTATTGTGTCACAGTAGAATGGATGGACAAATTCTTTGTCACTAAAATTATATTATATCATAGATTGAATATGGACAATGAAGCCTCCTGTCAGTCACACACATCTGGGGTACATCACTGCCCTGCTTTAGACACCCAAACAGGGCTACCACTTAGTGTGACTAAATCATGTGGAAACCTAAAGCAACTTCACATTTCTCATTTCACGCCTTTCTATCCTCCACTATCCCATAACTCACCAGGACTGCTCAAGGGAGGCCCAGAGCAGGTGCACTACACATAAAAGACCAGAACAAAGGGCCGTCCAATCACAGAGCGTGGTGACCTGGCCCCCGAGGGTGATGGGACCTGGTCGATGTCACCCCTAAATGTCTGTTACTACTATCAGGGTTAAAACAGGTATGTGTGGTAATGGGAATCACAGATCTCCCGCTGAGATGGAATGCAGTTGGTTGCACCTGTCTTACTGAACATTGCATCTGTGATGTTTTCGAGCAGTTTTTGCAATGTTAACATCCTGCCTATTACACAAATTACAAAGAATGTAATTTAATGAAATTATACTGCAGTTGATTCCAAAAATTCAAGTCTTTTTCGGAGAGAGGTTCAGATTATTAGCTGGAGATGAGAGAAGGCGTAGTAAATTAGGCCTGCCCTAAAATAACTCAACCTTCAATATCGGAGGCAGTTTATGACCCTCCAGAGAGTGTAAGAATTAGTTCTCTTTCCGTTAGACTTCTCTTGCCCTCAGCTTAACAGACAGTCCTGTTATAATTAATTACATTCATTATTACTCAATGTGTCAGTCCTCACTATAAGCAGAGATATTCCCAAAAAACTACTTTCCTTTTGAAATGAATCTCTCTTTCGTTTATTTAATGAATACTAAAACTATGGACATTCATTCAAGGCATTATTTTCCTGGCCTGGCGTAAGTAAATGTAATTTACACCGAATTTTAAATTAGATATGAAAATTTTTTGGATTCCCTCATCTCACTAATGGTTAATTTCATAAAAACAAAGGTTCCAAAAGTGGATTTTCACTGCGATGCCATTGATGAACCTTTTTTGGGTTCTTCAAATAAACTTTCTATGAACAGTTTGTAAAATAACTGCAATTCCGCAAATAAGGAACCTTTTGTGCAGTGGAAATGTTGTTCATAGTACCAGCAATGCTCATTCAAAAAATAAATAATAATAATTGTGTCCCGAATATACTTTATACGCAAAATTTTCATAATGTTTCTTACAGCTGCAGCTTGGCTGGAAAAGAAACAATCAAAATATTAGTTTTATGCTATTTGCCTTGAAGTATATTTGATTGATTCATACATCTCACATTTAAATTCAAGAATGCACTTCACTGACATTGTTGTCTCTAAATTCATTACGTTTCAACAAACATCTAGTTAGAATTTTTGTATTGTGGTGGAAATGAATGATGATGCAACTCAAGAAATGGCTAAAAACACATCTCTTCTATCTTCATTTGATCATCATCTAACTACTATATACTTTTTTCTTTTATGTGTGTATATATATATATATATATATATATATATATATATATATATATATATATATATATATATATATATATACATCTGCAAATCAACCCCAGGGATGTACAGTAAGTTTAGAACATATCCATAAGGTTGGAGTAAGCAGACTAATAGCTGTGTGACTGTCATTTGAGCTCGTCTCCGTTCTGCCGGGACACAGCAGCAGCACAGAGATGAGCAGGACATGTGTGAAGGGCCACTGCTGCTGAGAGATGATGCATTTGCACAGAATTATCACACATTTTTACACACGTTTTCTATCTCGAACACATACAGACACAAAATCTGTCCATTTTTTTCTTCTTTTTTTTTTTCTTCTTTACACATCAACAAGCCTTTATAAATAGCAGTTTTGACAGAAACGAAAGATGCGGTCCATTGTACACATTGTTGAAGACTTTTTTAATCTTGTACCGACAGGTGGCAAAACTCATTGGCCACAGCTTAATTCACCAATCCAGCCACACCACAGGCAATTCTGTAGATTGAGATTGCACCGACCATCAACATGTTTCTAAGGGCTCCTTTCAATCCCAAGTGCATATTTAACCATTCAACCAAAGCGTGCCATGCCAAATAAATCTATTCTGTCCATTGTGCATTCAGGGATGTGTGCTGGTGAATGCAGGTAAGTTGTTTACCCACCGCTCTGGAAATATAGACAGCTCTGTTACTTGAAAATCTGATGCTGTTGCTTAGAGACCATGTTCTGCGTCAAGCCTGAAATGGCTCCCAATATAGAGCACAATAGCTCTCGTTCTGCTCAGTTCCACCCCTGTCTGCACTCTTATTGATTGATCTCCAAATGGATTCAATCTAACATTAGATCACTGGTACGTATGTAAGCTCATCATTATGGGGGCACTATGATTCATGATCCATACTGGACCACGAGTGTGAAATCGACTCACGCTGGTCTTATTGTCAGGGTTCATTAAATCCTAACTTGGTTTGACAAGGGAATAAATACTTCGAGGTACATGCTTCAGTATATAAAGCGCTGATGAGATGAATATGTCTTTCTTATGACTAGGCTTAATCAGCCATTTAGTAAGAGCAGGCCTACTACACGTGTCTTTGTTCCATTTCTTGGAAACCGACAATTTACAAAAGAAGCTTTTCAGTTTTTAGAGTCAAACAGGAAGCTCGTGAAAGGACATCTCATGAATGTACTATCCTATTTGTGCAAGGATGTGTGAAGCTTTCAGCGTTTCCTCTTTCAGGCACATTGCACTTCCCCATCCAAGTTTCTCTCTCACAATAACAGCTAACAAGTCCCTGCCCACACTCCAGTACTTCACAATGAAGAATCAAGAGGATATACAAGTCAGAAAAAAAGAGCTTTGTTGTATATGTATACTACTGAAAGTTTTTTTTTTGATAAAGAACTTGATAAAGAAGTGCCTTATGCTCAACAAGGCTGCCTTTTATTTGGTCAAAAATGCATTCAAATTAATTTTGTGAAATTATTGCAACATAAAAGAGCTGTTTTTGCAACAGTTATTACTTAACATATTATTACTACACAGTATTACTATTACACTATTATTATGAACCCTAATCCTATTTTAATATACATCCTTTTTCAGCAGTCATTACTCCAGTCATTAGTGTCACATCACTGTTGCTTAATATTTTTATGCAAACTGTGATTTCCCCCCCCTATATTCTTTGATGAATAAGAAAGTTCAACGGAAAAGCATTTATGGAAATGGAATTGGAAACCTTTTGTAACATTTGGACATTACTGTAACTTCCGATCAATTTAATCCATCCTTGCTGAATAAAAGTATACATTTGTTTAAAAACACAGAGTCTCATCCATATGTCAAATATTTAAATAGGATTTTAAGTAATTGCCATTAACTCTCTTATTATTAGGGTTTTACTTATAACACCAACTGAATAATACATATACAATTAGCTGTAAATAATGCACAAGATACATTTGATGCAATATTCGCTTTGTGAATTTTCTACATATGCGACAGCAGCAAAAGAAGTGCCTCTGAGACACTAACCTCATACTAATACCATATTTTCCAAAATACATCAAATGTTACTTAATGTCACCAAATCCTAGATACAGCAGTAACACGTTATTTTTGAAGCTTTAAATTAAGCATTTCTCTCACGTTAACTGCTATTTTTCCCATGAGCCTTAGGCGTTTTTACCGTTGAACACAAATAGAGAGAATGTATTGTCTAGTTTTGCTGAGTAAGCAATTAGTCTGTAATACTGTCTCTTAAGTTTCATAACTCAGGCAAAAGAAATCTTTGCATGTCAGAGAGACAGATAATATGATTCCACTCACCGTAGCCCCAGACTGAGTGACCTGGCCTGGTTGGGGTTTTAAAGGGGAAGGGGTGATGTCTTCTGCCCCATCCTGAAGCCTGATAGAATCTGTGTACCATGTAGGCTTTATAGCCTTCACCTAAACCTGTCATTACAAGAACATTTGGGGGAAAATCATGTTTACTGTGGAACCAATAAAGAAAAAGAAAAAAACAATGATTCATGCTTTAGTGTTACTTTTAAATCTACAGCAATACACTCTACTATGTAATCTGTCTAGCACATATCTTTAATTTTATGGTAATGCTAAGACTCATATTTACGCAATATTCCCATTTGTCCCAGTTATCAGGTTTACGGCGGACTTACCACTCTTGATCTTCATGCTGAAATCACTTCTCTGTTGCAAAATGAATCTGAGATCATTCAAGCACACACACCTCATTCATACACACTCATACACTGAGGATTCCTGTCACTGTTAGAGGAAGTGGCGTTTGAGGGCCATCTGATGTTTTAAGGTCTCTGAAAATCGTCTGAGGATATGAAAAAGTCACGCTCTTACAATTCCCCTTTCCCCATCTCAGCAGTTTGAAAAGACTGAAACGCAGAAGGTGACGTGAATCACTGGATGCCTCTCACTTACTGTCACACATTACAGCACATTCACAGTCCCACGTTACTGTCAGAAAACTCACCGTTTCAACACTACAACTTATTTCAGTAACACCTCCCCAAACACATGTGTAATAAAAAGCATAATATAATAGTTAGTTCCAGGCCTTGGAGTGGCTTCCATCAGTATCTGCCTTTGGTTACGCAAGTATTTTTCCCATAATGATTTTAAAAAGTTTTCATTAAAGAGTCTTCATTAAAGCTACAAGGTGAATCACATCATTTCAAATTTTGATCTCTGATTGGTGGAGATATTTTGTGGAATCGTGGATAATGAAGTTTTTCACCAGTAATTCCAATGTTAAATGCCATTATTTAGCCTGTTAACTGTCACACACATTTTTGAACAGAGACTTGAAAGTGCATGATCCAGAGCTAATTTTTTTATAATTCATGACTGAAAACATTTTGTAACATGCCTTTGATGTATCATTTTCATGGTAATGCAATGTGTGATTTTAAAATGGGTTTTAAAGGATGGATTTTGAGATTTTAAGTTTTCAAGTGATATATCATTCCTGATGATTTCTACAGTGTGATAGAGAAAAAGGCAACAAAGGTCAGAACTCCTGTTACAATTTAGATTTTTGAGGTGCACTCTTGCCATAAATTAATCTATTACTTTCCCTAAATAATTTTTAACAAAAAAACATTGGTAAAATATATATTTGGGAGTCTTAGACATTTCCAACGATATATAGTTTGTCATGATTAGATTAGGATTGAATTGTAATATAGTGAAGTAAACGTAGGCGTCCCATATACGGGACAGAGTGACAGTTAACAGGTTAAAAAGTTACATCTTTAAAGGTTTATTAAATTTATTATAAGTGTCTATTCATTAATGATAGTGGCATAGTGGTGATTAATGATTTCTGCAATTTAAAGGGCTCACGAAGTGAGAAATAAAGATTCCCTTGATATTTTGACGTAACCTACACTACACAGAAGAACATTTTTGTCTAAAAGGTTTCATAAAGAACCTTTAACACCTGAAGAACCTTTCTGTTTCACAAAAGGTTTTTTGTGGTAAAAGAAAATTCTTCAGAAGAGATAGTTATTTAAAGGGGGGTGAAATGCTATTTCATGCATACTGAGTTTTTTACACTGTTAAAGAGTTGGATTCCCATGCTAAACATGGACAAAGTTTCAAAAATTAAGTTGCACGTTTGAAGGAGTATTTTTGTTCCAAAAAAACCTCTTCCGGTTTGTCACAAGTTTCGGAAAGTTTTTTTCGAGTATGGCTCTGTGTGACGTTAGATGGAGCGAAATTTCCTTATATGGGTCCTAAGGGCACGTCTGCCGGAAGAGCGCGTGCTCCCGTATAGCAGAGCACTGAGAGCACAACAGATGTTCACTGATCAGAGCGAGAGCGTCGCGAAATGTCACAAAAGACGTGTGTTTTTGGTTGCCAGGGCAAGACAACCCTGCACAGATTACCAAAAAAGAAACAGCATTAAGGGACCAGTGGATGGAGTTTATTTTTACAGAGCATCAACGGAGTTGTGCAAGTGTTTGTGTTTGTTCCCTGCATTTCGAAGTTGCTTGTTTACAAACAAGGCCCTGTTTGACGCCGGATTTGCGAATCGTTTATTTCTTAAGGATGATGCAATCCCAATGAAAAAGGGTCACGATCGTGTGTTGGAACCGCAGGCGGTGAGTAAATCTGCTTAAAATATCTCTGCCTCCTTGTTAGTGCATCCGCCTCCCATGCCGGAGACCTGGGTTCGAGCCCCGCTCGGAGCGAGTCATTGCTGCTGCTCTCGTTCAGTTTCAGCCTCGGGATCTGATTCTGGATCATAAATAAACGGCTGAATCTGACTGTTAGCCATGGTTTGTTTTGGATGATGTTTTTTTTCCTCACAGTAATGTCACAACTTCCAAACGCTCTCAACGCAAAAGCCTATTCGCGCTCGTGATTCTTTAGCTCCGCCCACATGTCACGCCTTCAGCCGGTCGTGTTTTTCCGGGAAAAATCGGTAAAGACTGTCTTTCTCTTATGAATATAATAAAACTAAAGACTTTTTGGAGTTATGAAGGATGTAGTACTACTCTATAGGTACTCAAGATTAACAGGATATTGAGTGAAAACGAGCATTTCACCCCCCCTTTAAAGAACCGTTGACTGAATTGTTCTTTGTTGAACCAAAAATGGTTCTTTGATCGCATCGATGTGAAGAACCTTTTAAGCACCTTTATTTTTAAAAGTGTAAAACATAAAAGTCTACAATCCACCATGCCGACAAAGCTTTCTGATGATGGGGTCTAAACAGGACAGAAAACAGCCTATTCTAAATTATCATGTTTTTGATGTAAAAATCTAATACAATTATAAGTGGACCTCAAAGGACAGTACAAAATAATAATGAAAAAACAAAGGAAGTTCATGAATCCTTTAAGCCATTAAACCAGTAGGTAGCGATAAATTATGAGTCATTGAATCATTTACTCAAGTGATTTGCTTAATACACTGATGCCACTGTTGCTCGTAGATGCACTCTAAAAACTGCTTGGTTGATAAAAACACAAATTGGGTTATTTTGGCAACCCAGCGCTGGGTCAAAAAGGGACAAACCCAATGCTGGGTTATTTTTACCCAACCAGTTGGGTTATTATGTTTAACCCTGCATTAAACCTACAAATCTTGTTCATTTTAAAATCAGTTTTAACACACAATTAATTACTACCAAAAGGTAAATATTTATTAGAGAAAAGAAGAGAAAGAAGAGAAAACAGTCAAAAAGTAACATGCATATTAGAAGAAATGCAGAAAAGTATGACATTAACAGCTACAGAGTTTATAAATAAAGCACTGAACATTTGTTGAATATAACTTTTAATATCAAATTTGACTTTTTTGGTAAATTGTATATATTGTATAAAATATACAAAAACATTATTATACAATAATTGTACAATTAGTTAAGTTCTTTATAAGATATTCTGGCACGACAGTACTCAAATAATCCATAACATTAACACTGATATTATGACATTTAACAGATGCATGCGTGTGTGTGTGTGTGTGTGTGTGTGTGTGTGTGTGTGTGTGTGAAAAAATGTGAGCATGTGTAAACTCCATTTCTACTAAACAACACAGCATTTAACATTTTGTTTTTACAAATTATACACTTACAGTTTGTTTCACAGTCCATGAATACAGATCATGCATCACTGTCAATTTTCATGATGTCTTTAATATAACTGATGTAGTCATGAAGAAACCCCATCAGCACAGCATGTGACATCTTCTACATCATCCAGGGAAGCGTCCTCCTTTAAAACCACTGCTGCATCAGTTTAGAGGAAAGGACATTCTCTTCTTTGACCAGCATTCATCACAGTCACCGCCTGCTCTTCATCAGTGGCCTAAAAAGAGAAACACATCTGAAATAAGAAAATTGTATTAAACTCTATCCATTTTCAGATAGAGGTGTATTCACATCTGTAAGGATAGGTAAATAATCTGTCTTAAAGTTTCAACACTTTGTGAGGTTGTTTAATGTCTCTGTCTACCACAGCGCTCCTGAAAGCTATAATGGCAGCACTAAGGGCATGTAATATTGTTTAAATAAAAATATTTATTTCAGAAAGCTACTTCTTTACTGAAACATTAAAACAGACATGGCATTCACATACCTCACAAATGTTCATGTATGTGGAGGGCTGCTCTTCAAAGGGTTAGTTCACCAAAAAATAAAAAGGGTCATAATTTACTCTCCCCATGTTGTTCCAGATTCATTCAGTAAATTATTTTTTGTGTGAACTTTACCTTTAAGAGGGAAGACCAAGAAAGATGACTCTCCAAATCAGACAACTCCAAAGTTGGTTTGAATTCTGCAATGAACAACACAGACATAAATAGTTTTCATAAAATATGTAATCGCACGGTTATTTTTCTTTTAATGACTTACATAAATCTCAAAAGAATGATGTTCTCCTGTGTCTCTGGCTTTCAACATCTAAAAAACAAAAAACAAACATTCTTTTACTATTAGTAAAAAAAAAACTGATAACATGAAATGATGAAGTTCACTTGCCTATAACTGTCTTTTCCTCTCTTCCAAAGAAACTGAGAAAACCGCCTCCTCCTCACACAAGCAGACTTCTGTGTCCTTAACTCCAAAGTTAGTTTGAGTTCTGCAAAGAAAAAAGGGACATTAATGGTTTAAATGAAATATGAACATGTAATCATACTGTTGATGCATAAAAATGTGAAGTAAACAGGCCGGACACAACGGAAATATTTATTTTCTAAAAATAACTCACATCAGTCTCAAAAGAATTATGTTATCTTGTCTCTGGCTTTCAACATCTGCAAAAACAAACATGGTTTTAGTCTTAGTTAAAAAAAAAAAAGATAACATGATGGACTTCTGAAGTTTACTCGCCTTAAACCCGTCTTTTCATCTCTTCAGAAGAAGCGGAGAGAACCCTTCTCCTCACGCAAACAGCTTCTGTGTAACGTTAGTTAACTCACGGTGCAGGAACAATGAAGAAAAAAGCTCAACAAGACTGAAATATTACATGCAAAACATTACTTTTAACAATTACCACTTCAACAGCCTCAAAATAATTATGCCAGTCTTTATTACATAAAGCTCTTTCCTTTAGGAACATTCAGTACATTCAGTTTAACCGCGAAAAAGAAGATAACAAATTAACATGAGTGTAACCGTAACCATAACTGTCTATTAACACCTCTAGAAGTGTAGATATTGTACAATCTAATGTAAATATGACATAAGACACTCACAGACGTTAAATTAAAAGTAACATTAACGTTACCTCTTCATTCAGTTGAAATGTAAACGTGACATGCGTCATTGGTCAAGACCAATTTTCAACCCAAACTTGCTTAAAACAACCCAACGTCCTACCCAGCGGTCTCAACCCGAAATTTGGGTTGAAGAAACAACCCAGCGTTTTCTGGAGTGTGCAATGGATGGCTTTTCAGTGCCAATTTTATATATAAAATTGTCTTTTATTTAAAATGTAAGTGATTCAATGTTAAAGGGTTAGTTCACCCAATAATAAAAATCATGTCATTAATAACTCACTCTCATGTCGTTCCAAACCCGTAAGACCTCCGTTCATCTTCGGAACACAGTTTAAGATATTTTAGATTTAGTCCGAGAGCTCTCTGTCCCTCCATTGAAGCTGTGTGTACGTCTACTGTCCATGTCCAGAAAGGTAAGAAAAACATCATCAAAGTAGTCCATGTGACATCAGAGGGTCCGTTAGAATTTTTTGAAGCATCGAAAAAACATTTTGGTCCAAAAATAGCAAAAACTACAACTTTATTCAGCACTGTCTTCTCTTCCGGTCTGTTATGAGAGAGAGAGAGTTAAAAAAAAAGCAGTTTGTGATATCCGTTTTGCGAACGAATCATTCGATGTAACCGGATCTTCTTGCACAAGTTCACCAAATCGAATTGAATCGTTTAAAACGGTTCACATCTCCAATAAGCATTAATCCGGAAATTACTTACCGTAATTCCTAAAACGACATGAGGGTGAGTTATTAATGACATCATTTTGATTATTGGGTGAACTAACCCTTTAACTTACACACATCACACACATTACATAACACGGCTATAGTGCCTTTAAAGAAACCATTATTATTTCTAATTTCTTTCGCATCTGTAATGCAGAGTTTGTGAATCTCAGCATTGTTATGAAGTGAAAAAGCACATTGCAGCTACACTGAAAGCTTTCAGTTCTCACTTAAAGTAACAGTAAGGAATACCCAAGAATGAAAACTCGGTCAACATTTATTCCCCTTCAACCTCCAAATCCTTTTTTCTTCTTCCGTGGAACACACAAAACATGTTGCAAAGAATCTTCGTGCAGTTTTACATAAAACAGTAATTCCCACAATACTTCCCTGTCTACATTAACCACTTGTGTCTATATAAATAGCACTGGCGCTGTCAGTTCAGACTCATAATTGTAAGAAAGAGCCATTAGAGTTGCCGTAATGTATCCAAAGAAAATTTTAGACTTGCTGGAATATGTTGTTCGTACATATCCAACTCACACAGATCTGTTGTGAGAATGATCCTGAGTTCAGGAGGACTGTTGGCAGTATGGCGATGACACTGCCCCCTCAAGCCATCTGACTGAAGAATCATACACCTGCTGGGCTTCATCAGGCAAAAGCTGCTCTGCGTCGGGAATGCTACACATTGTACAGAAAATGTTACATTTAATGAGCGCCAACAGAACCACCAATCTTCTGGCTATGTATACACTAGCGGTATTAAAATACTCTACCCGGGGGGATTTTTTTAGCCATGTCTCACCTGATGAAGTCAACCTTCCCACTGAGCTGTCCCTGTGATTTTTTTTAGTCACCAGTAATTTCTTGACTCTCATCACACATTCTGTCAGAACTGCTGAACCATGATTAATTATCATCCAAACACTTCAGTAAAAGTGAGACTATGTTGATCTGGGGACAGAGAGTGTAAGTTTTATTTCATTTTTTTTATAATCTACTTACTTTCCCATCTCATCACACATTTAATTCGCATCTAATGCTTTTCATGTCAATATACGTAAAGTTTTTAATGTCATATTCCCAGATCAAATATAAATAGCTCTCTTCTACTAAGCTTTATTCAGAGACGTGATTGGCTGTATTATAAGAATTGTAATCTAGTTAGTACGTGAACAAGTTACAAACAAAAAGTAGATAAATACATTGTAGTTATTTAATGATTAGACAAAAAAAAAAAATAATAATATATATATATATATATGTTTTTAAAACCGGGATTTTAAAACCAGAAGCTGCAGAATGTTGCAGCATTTTGGAAAAATCGTTGATTTTTACTTTGAGCGATGACACGTTAACCATCCCAAGATGACAGACACGTTGTTGTGTCTGGAGTGGGCTCATGTGGTTTCTATGTGTGCATATCTATGAGAGAAAATGGAAAACAGCTAATGGTAAAACTGTGTTAAATTAGAAGCGGCACTATTTTTAGTTGCTCCCTGTTTAGTCACACATGATAAGCAGGTTAATGTATTTAAATACACAAGAGATTCATGCTTAGATCATCACAGTGTCCTGAGTTTATTGCATGCAGTGACCTCAAAATAACAGCATATGGTTGAGTTATTTTCGTGAAATTATAGAGTGGTGTTTTTTTTTTTTTTTGAGCTCGCTTCTCCAATTTGCAACTGTTCTCTGTTCTTCTTTCCAAAACATGTTTTACGTTCTTACCGCCTCGCTCGACTGAATTTCTGGCCTTGTGCATCTCGTACAGGTGTCCAGTTAATGTCTGCGTTAGATTTATTCTGGTGTGTAACCTCAAGCGCTGGTCTCTCCAGCCAGGAGCACTGCGTGTCAACACGACACTACATTTTCTCAGGCTGAGAGTTTCCCTCTGCTACCACTGTAAATCCATTGCCACATTTGTTTGCAGGCCTTGCGCATTAACCAAAAATCCTAAGTCCCCCAGGATCCATCTACACATTTCCCCTAGCATCTTCTCTCCCTGCTTTTGTCTGAGGATGAAGAGATGCAGTAGGGAGTTTCTCTGTGATGGATGACGTAGTTTATTGTGCTGCAGTATGAGGGGGAGAGAGCCGGTTTGTGCAGGTGTACGGCTGCCACAGGGGTGTTTATCCTGGCTCTGTATTGTGTCTGGGAACGTCCCCTAGCTGCGGCCCAAAAAAAAAACATACTGGAACACGAGGCAAAGGAGGAGAGAAAGGCTTAGCTGGTCGTCTTTTGGATTGTTTCTTGAAAGTATGTGCAGCTCTTTTTTAGCAACTTCTTTCCGCACTATGGAGGTCAGAAGACCCCCTGAAACAATTTTTTTTTGCAGAATATGTAAAATACATCTGATATAATGTTTATTTTATGTATGAAAGGTGTCACTGATATAAAATGTTAAATGAAATTCTGTGTAAATTTATGCATGTTGACAAATAATACATTTCAATAATTGACTGATGACACAAATAACATAACAGAATCCCACTCCAAGAGACACTTGTGAATTAGTCTTATATTAAATGTATCTGATAAACTGAAATGATATCATGATAGCAGTACATTCACATATTATTCTCCTCAAATGGCCTACAGTGTCTACCGAAGGTGTTTTGAATGTAGATATAACTCATGGAAGTATTACAAATTAACTCAATGAAAGTCTCATTCATTCTAGTGAATCAGTTCATCCAACGAATAATAGTTTTGGAAGAAGGCAAAATAAGTTAATTTATTTATTTATCTGCAGTATCTATCTCTGCATGAATTACAATCCCCCATTATTATTTAAAATGAAAAAAAAAACGTTTTTTCTATTTGTTTGTGTGTGTGTGTGTGTGTGTGTTTTTACAATTAAAGAGACAGTTGACCCAAAAAAATTAATTCTGTCATCGTTTAGCCTATATATATATATATATATATATATATATATATATATATATATATATATATATGGCCATTGACTTCCATAGTAAAATATGTAAAATTATAACTATGGAAAATCGTGTTATTTAATACCGTTTCATTCAGTCATGTTGATTTCTGGGTCCAAATCACTTTTGGAGTCACAGTATATTGGCTGAACTTAATGTTTATTATGTCTGCTTATGATTTAGTGGGAAATTCATTCTGCACAGAAGTTCATTGGCTTTCACTACAATTTTAGGAAGAGGAAGACTGCCACCTACTGTTCAGATCGCAATAACTGAACCCTAGGCAGTAAAACTTCAGGTCTATTTCAGAGTCTAGAGTGAGTTTGACTTTAAAGACATGAGTGATCAGTTATGGCCCATAACACCAAGGTCTTTCTCACTCCTTCACCGTCTGTCACTGATGTGTGTTGGGAACGCAGTAGGACAGGGACGCTTTCATCCCTCCTGAGGTTGGGGTGGGATGCGATTAGCACCGATTATGTACAGATTTGTCATCGTCATAAATCCACAGCTGTCCGACGCTTCACATTTTTACATGTCACTTCAAACGCATTCCTCTCTGTCTCCGCGTGCTTTACAGCTTCTGTCCAACTACCGCCGGCTGCAGAAGAGGGTCACCCTTCTCCCGAGCTTCTCCAGCGAGATGTCACGTTCCACGTCATGCTGCCTGAATGCTTGTTAGGAGCAAATTGGAAGCCCAGTGCTCCTCCGTGCAAGGTGTTGTTTGAACCATGTGTCCTTTCCTCATCAGACTTCCCGTCCTCCTCTTCTTGGTATCCTTTCTTCTCCTCATTTCTTCCATGTCAAGCAGCTGGAGGACCACTGTGTGTGTGTGTGTGATCTCCTCTAACCAGCTGTTTGCTATTCCTCATGCTGACGGCCTGGGAGTCTCCCAAAAGCCAAGCTGAGCCCTTGACCCAGAGTCCCCATCCTTTCTCAGATCTGTCTTAAACCGCACTGCTGAGACAATATTAATTTGCTCACAATAAATAAATGTGAATAGCCTTCTTTATTGCACAAATATTGAATATGCAGTGTGGACTCAACTATATTTATACTGTTTTCCACATTTTAAAATGATAGTAAAGTTCTCAAAACTATAAAACAACCAATGTAAGCATAAGAATTACATAAGCATAGGAATTCCATTATATATATATATATATATATATATATATATATATATATATATATATATATATATATGCAATATCCTGGGATGCATCTTAAACTGTAAGTCAATAAATATTTGGACACAGTAAGATTTATGTTTTATAAATTATATATATATAAAAAATAGGTCAATTTTAGATTAACTTTGTTCGTTAACCACTTTGAATTTAAATATTGAATAAATAAACTCTGATAACTATAATGAGCCAAGTAAAATGGCATGGCTGTATAAAAAGACAATGCAGAAGAGCTATGCTGTGTACGTAGTCGAAGCAAGACCCTTTTGTTTTAGGCAGAGAAAGACACCGATGATGGTGACCACACGTTCACCACCACAATGAAGCATAAACCTGACAGGAAGTATAAAGTTCAGAGGTCAGCGGGTCTCGAACAGGAAAGAGTGTCCTCTGGCCTCCTTTTACCCTCCCTGTGCTGGCCGTCTACTAATTCAATTTGTGGGAACCTCAAGCCCTGCTGAAGGCAAATTCCATCTGGTGTTAGCGGGGTCTTATGGGGCTTACAGAGCCCAATCCATAGGGATTATCCTGCTCTACGTTGGCCGGTCCCCTAAACAATGACACCATTAGCTGTAAAACTAAACATAACCCTAACTGACAAAACCTTCCTTCTTTTATTTGTACTTTATATATATTGAAATATCCATCACATTAGTCAGCCGCAGTCTCAGCTGCTTTGACAGACCATTAACCTGTCATTCATGAATAGACATTGGCTTAAAATAATTTTCAAGTAGAAAGAAAAGTTTTGCAAGTCGGTTTCTAGATGCTAGAACATACCTTGAAGCTAAATAGGTGTACTGCATAATTTAAAAGAGTCAAACAATAATAAATTAATTCATGAAACACCAAACCTACAAGTAACATTAACAACAAACATTGTACTTAATACATATAAATATATCACATTAAGGAAAGCCTTGATACTCTAAATCATAGATCTTAGATATTCAACCATATAAACACATTTGGATTTTATTTTTCACTAACTAACCCACCAAATCATCAACGTTGTAAATACTTTTTCAACCAGCAGATAGCGGGATCGCACCATCAGAGAAGGGACACACAACAGGAAACTTAATTGCATGATCTTAAAAATTTCCAAATCTTTCCAGGATGCCACATTCATACTCATTCAAGTTGGTCAGAGAAGCTGATGCGATCCAATCAGCCACACAGATGCTTTGTAAAAGATTTATTTGAACTAGTCGTTATATAAAGATTTTTTGCGAGGCACATAGAGGTCTTTCTAAGAAAAGGGCAATGAACTTGTGTTCTTTTCGTAAAGGACAGTTCTGTCCTTCCACACGAGTGTTTGACTGTGGATTACCTTAGTTAAACTAAATGAGTGAAATCTCAAGTTCTGGGTTTAAGAGGTTATTTCTTCTTCTTTTGGTCAAGAAAAACAAAACAAAAGTGAATAGCCAGTACATATAGACAGACAGAACTAAAAAAGTGACAGTCAAGACATTTACAAAGTAATGAGAGATTTCTATTCCAAGCAAAATGCAGTTTATTTGAACTATATGTTCAAAGAATGCTGACCAAAAATCTTTTCAAGATTAATAACAATTAGAAATGTATTTTGAGCAAAAAATACAGAATATTAGAATGATTTCTGAGTAATGACCACTGAAAATTCAACATTGGAATCATGGGAACAAGCAACATTTTAAAACGATTTATATTTTAGTCTTAAAAAAAATCTCACTGACCCCTTTTTTCATAAGAATTCATAATTTTCCAAGTCTTGGTCTTTCAGGTTTGGTCATCTATCAAAATACCTCAACTGCTTGTTTAACAATAGCGCTTTATGAATACAGCAACTTTGTAGAAAGCCAATCATTCTTTGATTTACAGTTTGGTCTAAGTCTGTGTCTCCCGTGAAACAGCGGTTCATAAGTGCTACATATGTCTGATTGTCTTCAATAGCTTCCCTCAAAGAATAAATGATCAGAAAATGATAAATTACTATACAAATGCCAGTCTATGGCGACCCACACAGTTTCCCGATTACTCACATCACCCATCGGTAATGCTATACTAAGAAAAAAATCCTTGATGATTTCAATTATTCAAAAATTAAAGGCAATAAAAAATAAAAAAAAGTTGAAAAATCTTCAGCACAACTGAAAATACTGCTGACAGGAAGTCACAGCGTTGAGTAAATCTCCCAAATTAATCATACACAATACAATATTTGGCCTTTGACTTAATTTTACAGAGTAAACAAGCTAACATGAGAAGAGCTGCAGATTAGATAGCTATATTGTACAACTTTATCAATGTTGCTGCATATTTGAGAAAAAAAACAGCTTGTTTGGCTTTTTACAGTTAGTGCACACTGTATATATTGCTTTGGGACATGCTTTTGACAGGCCAATAGATTTGCAACATCTCATGAGAGACATTTAATGAGAGATTTATCAAAGTACTGTGACAGCACTGTTCATATAAGAGGGAAGCCACTGATGAATGATTTCTAGTTTCTAACTGATACAAACAGACTGGTTCTCCATTCATCTTAGACGTCATACTGAGCCACAGGACACTTGTGCCTTACTTTGTCCATTTTCAGCCTTTCCTTCACCCCAGTTTCTGCTTCCTCCTCCTCATCCTGTACTCCGCTGGTGCTCTTTTCTGGCTCAGGCATCATTGGTTTGTATGACCACAGCCACTGATCATTCCAGCCCAGAGCATCCCAACCTCAGATGGGTATGAATGAAGTTCCACCAAGTGTTTTTTCTGCTCTATTTCTTTAGGATTGTCAGCTGATCAGTCACAACTAAATGGAAAGCTTCCATTGATGTTAAAGGTTCTCCATGGAACCACCGGTGGCAATGAAGAATCTTTATGTTTAAGAGTGAAGGTTGGTGAGCCTCACATTTGGTTGGTTCTTATCTGGCCTGTGTAATCTTGTTGATCCAGACTTGATCTGACACCCACTCCTCTGTATTGTCCTGAGTGCCTGTTCCTCTCCACATCAGCGTCCAGGCCACTGAGCAGCACCTCAAGGTCCTGAGCAGTGAACTCGCTCATACCTGTGTCACCTGCAGTGATATAAGGTGAAGAGTGCTGCGGGGCGCAGCTGAAGGACAACGTGCTCAGATGGTTCCTGTAATTGTGCTTCAGATCCAGAAGGGGCGACTCCAGGTAAAAGCATCCAGGCTGCTGGAGCTCTGGCTGGAAGAGAGGAGGAACCTGCTGAGCGGCGCTGACCAGAACTTCAGTGAGGCTCCCACAAATCGGAGTATTTTTGAGTGTTTTACACTCCAGCAGATGGAGCGGTGGAAGGTATGAGCACTGAGACTGTTGGTTTATCATCTGAGCTTGGTGTTTTTGGGTTGTTATGTGTGAAGCTTCGCATTGTGTGATTCCTGTTGGTTGAGACGTTATGTGTTGGTGTAGCTCTGGCATGGTCTGCGGTTCACTCTGAGGTTGTATTGGTGTGAAATGTTGTGTCCTTTGTTCAAGAGGTTCTGTTCTAGAAGTCATCTGCTGTTCCTGAGGTTCTAATGTGGGAGGATCGCATGAATCCTGTAAGATTAATGCAGATGCTCGCTGTGGAGGTGTGAAGGTCTGCATAGGCTTCCCGACGAGTTCCTTCAGACTGTCACCATCAGACATTATACAGTCTGTCTCCGTCCTGAGAGAGTGTTGTACATAAGAGAAGATGCCATCTGTGAGGTCTGCCACATCATTCTGACCACCGAAGTCAATCCTGAGGAACAGTTCATCCTGAAGGAACTTCAGATCTTCTGGTCCGATCCCTAAACTCCCCATGAAGTTCAGTATCTCACAGCTGTCGTCTCCTCCAGAGTTAACGACTCGCTCTTGTTTGAAAAGAGAGCTTTCAGAGAGTGAAAGGGCACTTTCTTGACAGTTACTGGAGAAGATCCCACCAAGATCCTCATTCTCTAAACCCTGTACTGATACAGAGTGCTCATCTGCGGGACACACATAAATCGACTTGTCCTGCTTCAGCATGGAGCCCAGCAGGGAGTCGGGGTCTACAGTTCCAGTGGATCTGGCTTGGTTACTGTCATCCAGAGCAGTGGTATCAGAAGGTATGGTGTTACTCTGAGATCTGGCCAGGTTCATGTCATAGAGAACTGCTTCTCCTGTAGTGAAGCTGAAAGGAAGCATCATAGCACGCTTTCTCAGGTTCTCCTCACCCTCCTCGTTCCTACAGAAGACAAAACGACTCAATATAAAGCACAAGACCTAAGAAAAATGTATTTGTTTGCCTCTTCTGACTATAGATTCAATTCATCATTCAAACAGATATAAGTATACAGACCAATCACAATTAATATACAAATATTATGATCTCTGAAAATTGCAAAGTGAGGGGAGTAAAAAGTGAAATGGATATGAATGTGAATTTGGTCTAAAAAGGGGGGGGGGGGGGGGTTGTTTAAGCAGGCTATGATTGGAGAAGTCCAGTATAAGAATTAAGTCCCGCCCCCACCCCCCCCCCCCTCTTTTTCCCCTTTTTTCCATGATCTATTATCCTCAAATGTATGTCGGAAGAAAAGATCTGTCACTACTTCAGTCTCACTGCAAATGTAAAAATTACAAATATTATATGCATGGATTAATCAGATTAATCAATAATATACATTTAGCAAATAATTAGGGGGAGTTTTTATTTAATACGGACTTTAAGTTAATACAATTTTAATACAACACCCTAATTATTATATTATATAAAAAAGTACCTGTAATTACATTTTTACTATGAATATTGTCTTATAATAAGACAACAAAGAAAACATTCACAGGTTGTTCAACATGAAAGACAAAAGAAAGACACAAATAAAGGCATACGTGATGACTCTCTGTGAGGCGATGATGCAATCTGGTTGCCCATTTTTGTAGACAAGTCTGGCGTTGGATTGAACCCAAACCCAGATGTTCTGTTTCGTCAACAGTCTGAACACAGTCAACCCACTATCACCCGTCCTCATCACTGCAGGGGAGAGAAATTATTCAGCTCATTTGAAAAATCAGCAACTGTGAAAATTAGAGTTGCGTGGACTTTAATGAAGCGACAAATGTGTTGAGAGAATACAAAAACAATCTTAGGTCATTTGTGTTTTGAATATCTTAAAAGTTTTGGAACAACATGATTTTTCATTTTACATTTAAATTTAAAATGTATGCATTTAGCAGACGCTTTAAAAGCTACTTACATTGCATTCAAGCTAACAATTTTCTCCTAACATGTGTTCCCTGGTATTCGAACACCCAACCTTGCGCTTGCTAAAGCAATGCTCTACCACTTGAGCTACAGGAACACTAATCACCAGGAACACTAATCACCAACTAAACACCAAACAGAGGGCGGGCTGAGAGCAGTGACGTAGACACTAAGCTAAGCATAAGCGTCAAATTTAAGATTGCAGTTTAACTTAGGGAAATCGAAAACAACTGCGGATATGGAGACATGGGATGCTGTTCGCTCTGTTGTGGAAAATATTCACTGCATTTGCCTACTGAAGCCCGAACAAGAAGAGTGTTTGTTTCAATTTTGAATGGAGGTGATGTTGTGGCCCTACTCCCGACAAGTTTTGGGAAAAGTTTAATTTATCATGCAGTGAGAAACTGGGGAGCCCAAAATCCAAGGCGATAATTGTGATTGTGTCCCCCTTGGTTACTCTCACGGAGGATCAGGTTAAAGAGGCAGCAAAACTAACTCGATGTTTTGTTTTTTTCGCAGCATACCTGTGCTTACTGTAGAAGTTCGAGGCGGCTGAGCCGGTGCATAGCACACGTCATAACCAAACGTTATGTGATTGGCTCACGGGTACACTGATGATTTTAAACTTCAGATAAGTGACCCCTCAAGAGAAAGTAAACGCTTGTCAATTATGCCTTTACAGATTCTGTCTACAAAGCAAAGCAAAGTAGCAGAGTTTGGTATTACCAGGCTAGAATGGTCCCTTTAGAAGCAATACAATTATTTCCACAACAGTTAGACCTCTACTCTCTAAAACAAGCGATGTTGAAACCCCATGATGGGTGCGAGTGAGGTGAGTGTATTTTCTTCATCCACATTGATTTTAGGGAGTCTTACTCCGTATGTGGTTGTCGGCGCAGTGGAGCATGTCAGCTGCGTGGATGAATTGATAGCCTGAGCCGCGGTAACACAGCTCTTCCTCCGTGTAGCCCAGAACAATCTTCCCTCTGTGGAGAAACAAAAAACACATGACTTTGAATGTGAGAGATACTGATGGTGAACAAACAATCAATAATTCCAGGAGTTTGATCACACGTATTTATAGGAGCGTAAACGTCTTACTTTGCATCACACGCGGTGGGCGTGAAATCCAGCTTATGCTTGGTTTTGAAAAAGCAGCTCTTGGTGCAGATCTCCAGTATGGAAGGCGGCTGCAGAGGGCAGGCCAGGGCAAACAGAGCCAACTGAGGAGGGACAGCTTTTCCATCTGCTGTCCTCTCATTCTGCCCATTCAAGAACTTCAAACGCCCCTGAAAGTTTATGGCCTAAAAGAATACAAGCCATATATTTAACACATTTGAACCTATGTAAATACATTCCACAGCATTTAGCTTATTTTACCCATGAATTTACACAGAAAATGTAATTCCATCTGGGCCTTCTCGTGATATAACGCAAGGCCCTGCTATCTTTTGATCACTTTCTGTTTAAGCAAGACAGTGACCTCACTTTGAACCCAATATATAAATTTATGATTTAAGAATAGTTGTTTGAGCTCAGTATAATAAAAGACTACATTTTTAACATGTTTATTATTAAAATGATTAAAGGGGTCCTATTATGCTTTTTCACTTTTTGAATTTAAGTCAGTGTGTAGTGTGTATGTTTCTCTACAAAGATCTACAAAGTTACTGTACAAATCATCATTCATTCATAATGTACAAATTAAGCTCATAATGTGATTTAAATTTAAAACGTGAGCAATAACCTCCAAATACATCTAGCCAAACCCTCGCTCGCTCCATCCTCGTCTGCACGCACGCATGCACTGTCGCGATCTAATGTACTGTAAATGCCGTTTTTTTTTTTTTAAACAAATAGGCCTAGTACCAGGACGCAAAAATTCTAAATATGACATTTTCCGGAACTGGATCCAGCAGGATCAAATTAAGTACTGGTCATAATGCTCAAATAAAAAGGTTTGATGTGAGCAACAGTGTGTTTTGATCAGTTTTGATGCAGCAGTGCGGATGGAAGTGGTTCTCTGACTGTGCAGCACAGCCACACGCCCAATGTTCGGGATAATTTTATTTTAAATTCCATAATGTCAGTTAAATACATTGCAACTGTGTTCTAAAACACAACAACAAGCATCACGAAACCATTGCGTCCAGCGGTCTCAGTGCTGGAAAAAAGTTAACACAGTAAAATGATCTTAAAACGTACAGCGCACTCTTTTCATTTTATCAAATAATCATAATCAAATCTATTCATTTTATAATCCTGCTACTAGCATTTTATTCAAACTAAACCCCCCTTTAATTCGGGTGAGAAAGCATTTTTATTTTTATTTTTTGGTGGGTTTTGCATACCATGTCACAGACTACGTGCTGCTCCAATAGATGCATTTTGCACGATTAAAGTTAACTATAATCGATTAATTGATCGTTAATTTAAAAGATGGATTGATCATGGAAATTATCAAAAATTGGCATCCCTAAATCAAATAATTAATCATGTTTAATTGCATCAATTATGTATATATAAAGACACACACATACAGTATATATTTTGAAAATATATTTATATTCATATAAATTATATATATAAATATATTTAATATATGAATGTGTTCCTGTAGCTCAATTGGTAGAGCAATTGGTTAGATTCCCCGGGACACATGATAGGTAAAAATTATTAGCCTGAATGCATTGTAAGTTGCTTTGGATAAAAACGTGTGCTAAATGCATACATTTATTTATAAATTTAAATTGTAAATTTAAATGTAACTTAAAAAAAATATATGTTATAAATATACACAGTACTGTACACACACATATATTATGTAAACAAAAACTTTTATTTTGGATGTGATTAATCACGATTAATCATTTGACAGCGGTAGTATAGAGAAATTCAACTGTATAACAGTTTCACTCCAATTCATGTTATAATGTTAGAACGAGGATCGTTCACCCAAAATGAAAACTGTCATCATTTACTCACCCTTAAGTTATTACAAACCACTGACTTTCATAGTATGGAAAAAAGTACTATGGAAGTCAATGGCTACTGTCAACTGTTGACTTACCAATGTTCTTCAAAATATCTTATTTGCGTTGTTTGAAAAGTCGGATTTGAGATAGGAAGTCTACATGTAGAAATGATCCAGCAGAGGCAGTTAACTGAGAAACCTCTCAACAAGCTGAGTCATAACTAAAAGCTGTGTGGAAGTCATGAACTTATCCAAACAAGGACTGATATTATCTTAACAGATGCATCATTACAGTCTTACTATCACAGAGAACCTTAATATTAGTTCAAACCAAGCCAACAAAAGTATCTTTTGTTGTGTGTGTAATTACTTTGGATGTAGAAGCACAAGATAATTTCAGTAATTTCAGCCCTCATTCTAGATTATTTCATTATCATTAGTACTCTTCAAAAAAGTGATGCACAATACAAGCTTGTTTGCAGCAAAAATACATAATTACTGGGTTTTTGAGGTGCACACTGTTTTAAAATCCCTCATTATTCATAATTTCTCACACACTTTCTGCAATGAATTCAGCTCAATGAAAAGACGTGTTTGTAGACAGTTTCAGCTTTCAGTCTGTCATGGTATGCTACTGTATATAATTTTGATTTCTTAAACTTTATTCACAGGAGAGCTCTGACTAGACTTTGACTTCCTTCAAGCTTCGGCTGGTACTGTAAATAATGTCAGCCTTGCATGTGTTATCTATTCTTTCCTTTTCCTATTTGTTTACAGGCATCCTACATTAAATCTTCTGTTTTTCCATTGTAAAATCTCCCATCACACTGTCAGAGCATTCAGCACTTAAAATCTACCAGCAATAATGCTACTGTAATAAATATAGATTTTTGATGTAAAAGTTTGCGTTAAATGTTTTTTCCAGTCAAGCAAGCACTGGTGATGAATTCAGGTAATATACATAAATATGGTTACTTCAAAAAATTCTGTAAAAAATTAAAAGCAACCTTCTTCATCAGTAAAATCTCTTAAAATAATATGTTCTAAATTTTAAAGTCTATATTTTAATGTATTTATTCACTTTAATGTATTAATGATCATTTTCAACTTACAAGAAAGCCGGAGGAGTTGTTCAAAAGACATCTTAAACGGCAAACAAAATTTCGCTCCAGAAAGGTGGAGTTCTCTGGTGGCAACTGCTCTGGACTGTGGTATGTCTGAGGCAGCGGTGCATCCTGAGAAGCTTGACGAAAACAAAACAGAACTTGAATACAGAGAAAAGCATACTGTAGTTAAATACAAAACTGTTTAAAATTAAACAACATAAAAATAAAAAAAAAACAGCACTGGTGGCAGGATTTTGGCCCCTGCTGTGTAAGCATTTATATAACTCATTGGTGGTAGTGTTCTTGCTGATGGCTGGATTATTACTAAGAGTGTGCGCTATCTGGAACAGCTGTCCTATGTGTATAGTTCCGACAATAACAGGCCTTTCAAACTGCCAAATGTTAGATCTCTAATGAAAACTGATCCAACCTGGTTGAGAATAAAAAGCCCAGATTGAAACCAGAGCAAAGTGGCACAGCCTTTGAACACGAGCGTAAGAGGCTGTTACACACACAGATCTGAATCTTCAGAGCACATATATTCTGAAATCTAGTGGGGTATTGGTTAAAAACATGGCTCATGATGAAAAAAATAATAATAATAAAGTCTTTAAAAAAAAAAAAATTGTCTCTCTTATCAAATTGTCAAACTGAACAATGACGATATTTCAAATCCATCATGACAAGTTAAATAAAAAAAATATATATTTCCTGAAAATTCTAGACTAGGATGTTTTGTCTCTCACAATGGAACTTTGTCAAACTTTGTTTGCAGACACATGCAATCCATCTTCTTTGACTCTTTGTGTTGATAGAATGGGGACAGAATCTTTCAGGCACGATGCCCGGGTCTGCTCATGGTCTGTCTGGAGAGATGTTTAGTTATTTTCTACCTTGCATTAGCTGTCCGGTGTCTGGGGTGCAGCTGGGTTTGAGCGCCCAGTGAAGCTGCCTCTGAAACTCAGCCCGGTCTTCAGTGTGAACGAGCTCATAAACACTCTGATGGATGAGATCCGACTGCAAAACAATCACATCGACTTCACTCGAAGTAGATTCACAGATGCTCATTACAGTTAGAAAATGACTCAAACTGAATTAAGAAATCTGAATCTCAATGCAGAAAAAAAGACCTGGTTTTTTTCAACCAGTTTTTATCTAAATGTGCTCAAAGCCTGCACTGAAGGCATCAAGGGCTATTTGACCAAGAAGGAGAGTGATGGGGTGCTGCGCCAGATGACCTGGCCTCCACAGTCACCGGACCTGAACCCAATCGAGATGGTTTAGGGGTGAGCTGGACCGCAGACAGAAGGCAAAAGGGCCAACAAGTGCTAAGCATCTCTCGGGGAACTCCTTCAAGACTGTTGGAAGACCATTTCAGGTGACTACCTCTTGAAGCTCATCAAGAGAAGCCAAGAGTGTGCAAAGCAGTAATCAAAGCAAAAGGTGGCTACTTTGAAGAACCTACAATATGACATTTTCAGTTGTTTCACACTTTTTTTGTTATGTATATAATTCCACATATAATTCCACAGTAGTTAATTCATAGTTTTGATGACTTCAGTGTGAATCTACAATTTTAGTCATACAAATAAAGAAAACTCTTTGAATGAGAAGGTGAAAACAAACTTTTGGTCTATTTATATATATATATTCATTCCAACATAAGAAAACATTTCTGGAATCTGCATCTGAAGTGGCATTTAGATGCATTTACACACTTAACTTGCAGTTACAGATGCATAAATAGGTCAAATATTTTTAACATAAAACATTGAATACTGGTATTTGAAATAATTAAAAACATGAAAAAAATCGTCAAAATGTGAAATAAAAAAAAACAAGTAGGTGAAAGCAAGTGACTGTTAATGAGTAAGACATGAGATTCAGTCGATTCAATCAAACGGCTGAATCATTCAGGAACAAAGCATTTGACTGTTAGTGAGTGAATCATTTAATCAACAGATTTGTTAAAGGAACAATCCGACATTTTGGGACTTTAGCTTATTCACAGTATCCCCCAGAGTTAGAGAAGTCCATACATACCTTTTTCATTTCTGTGCGTTCTGTAAGTGTTATTTGACGCACCCACCACTAGCCTAGCTTAGCACAAAGACTGGATGTAAATGGATAATTGTAGCATAGTAATTTATTTGGACAACGTCAATGGCAATTTTCTCAGTATTTTGATTTTGCACCCTCAGAATACAGATTTTCAAATAGTTGTCTCTTGGCTAAATATTGTCTGATCCTAATAAATTTAGCTTTTAGATGTATAAATCTCTATTTTGAAAAATTGACACCTTAAGACTGGTTTTGTGCTCCAGGGTCACATTTTATCTTGATGTAATTGATCTGCTAATCTGCTGCTGCTGCAGCAGAGCAAGTACCATGCTTTGCTACTTCTAAAATATCCATGTCGCTGTGAGGAATACTGCTGCTGCAAATGTAACATATGAAATTACCCCCTAAAATATCCATGTCGCTGTGAGGAATACTGCTGCTGCAAATGTAACATATGAAATTACCCCCATATAGCATACATGAATCACTCCATAGCAGATCTATACAGGTGGAGCTGGGGAAGGTGGAGGGTTTCTGAAATGCACTGCAACTACATCATGTTTCACACTAGAATCATGTTTGTTGGAAGACGATGGAATTTCACACATAATAAATTCTAAAGCTGCAACAAGGAATCTAAAAGACTGGTTAAGATCTCTTTTCACTGGTTTTTCACTAAAACAACTGAATCATCAAGTAAAATGTGTTAAATCAAGTGCATAATGTTTAATGTAATGAACACTAAATGCTTCTGAAAGAGTACATTCACTAAACGGAGAAGAAATTAACATATGAACATAACATAGATTGTTTGTTCTTTCTCGAATATAAGGTGCCAATCATTTAATAAATGCATAAACCATTTGGGCTGCAGATCCTTTTACCCGCACAATATATGCAATACCAGTACAAACCTGATGGAACCCCAAGTAGTCCTCAATGGTGGAGGAAGCGTAGAAAATTGTGCCATTGGAGGTGACCACAAACACAAAGCCATTTATAGCCTATAAAATAAATAGAATAGAAATATAATTCTAAATCCATTTTGTTTTGTTTTTGACTCTTCTGTGTTGTTTGATTCAAACATTAAGGTTTCACGGGACACATGAGCTCACCTGTAGCAACAATTCTCCCTCTGGCAGCTCCTGAATGTGTGGTTTAGTGTTATTTGCTAGCTGGTTGGAAGTCTTTGAGTTCAGGGTCACTGCAACAGCAAACAAGCATTAAAGTGGCTCCGCACAATAGCTAGAACAGATAATAATCATTCTTTATCAAAGACATGATGAGGAAGTTATGGATAGCAATTCATAATAATATCATATGAAGCTTGATGAGGCATAATCAAACAAGAGAACAACATCCTGTATTAAAAAGAATTTCCTGCATCAATAATGATTGTGAGAGGGAAATCTGAAATAATGTACAACAACAGCAACTTGAAATGTGGAGCTTTTGGTATCTGAACTACCAAAAACTGAAAGCAAATTATAAAGCCCTCTGGTTAACAATACACTTGCGCTTGGCACACATCATATGATATGTTTGCACATGGAGTGGTTATGACATGCAAGGGCAATGAGAAGGCAATATCTGTAAAAACACAGACATTGGGTCAATAACAAATAAGAGTGCCCATAATAATTAATCAATAATTAATCAAGTTAAGCACAGGTGCCAAGTACTTAGAAACAATCATTTTGTATTCATGTTGTTGTATTTCATGATCATTCTGAAAAAGGCTTTTTTTTTTTTTTTTTTTTTACTTATTTTCAGGAAAATCTTTAACTCTATATGTCATCAAGTTCAAAAAAGGATATATATTATTTTCTTTACAACTGAAATACAAGCTAGTGTAAGTTTTCATTAGTATTTTGAAGATATAAAACATCTTTATTTTATAGTAAAATAAATTATTGAGAAATAAATTATTCATTTAAAATGTGTTTTTTGTTTCTTGATTATGATTGTATGACAGTTATATTACCCTGACATCAAAGATGAGCTGTATTCAATCTATTTATTTATTAAATCAAATAAATATATTTTTGAATAGATTAAAAAATAAAATGCATTTTAAAAAATGGGACCTGGTTATGTGACAAACTAATTCATTAATAAAATATATCAATTGTGAACTTAGATTCTTCAAGGATATGAACTGTACATTAACTCTTAACGATGGCAAGAACACACAAAGGTACTCTGATTCTGGCAAGGAAAACTCATTTATATTGAGAACAGTGAATCTATCCACTGCCAAGATTTACTAGATGACAGTAATGGATTAAAAGGCAACTAATAGTCATTGTGTCAACAACCCCCTGGATTTGGAAGTGTGTGCCAGTAAACCATTAAGATCATATCTCAAATGGTGTTCCTGCACTCTTCTCATGCAATGTCTGTCAATGTCTGGCCCTAAAGATTCCCACACTCTGGTTCACATCAAACCTTGGCAGGGTCTTTCATGCTACACACACAGCACCTCAGGTCAAAGTCTGCTGCTGGAGTCAGTAACTATCAAATATTTTGTTTCGTAACTTTTCACCAAAGTCAAGAGGTCAACGAGTCGGTTTCAATTAGTCACGCAAACCCAGACCCTCCCCTGCTCTGGCCCCCAGACAGTAGAAGTAATTACACACAAAACGCACAAACAACGGCCAGCACTCCTGCTTAGCCTGTTTCTCATGGAATTCCTTTGATACTGGCCACCTCACCACACTTCTGCATTAGTCAGGATAGAGGGAAGAACCTCAGTAGGTGTGAAACTCAGTTCATTCAACCACTATTCGTGGCCTTTTATATACATTTCATATTGCTCAATTCCAGTTCTGGGCATTTTTTCACTTGACAGTTTATTGCTTAACAAAACTTTGACAGTTGCCTTTATAAATCTCAATAAGGATGTACAACTGCACCCTTTAGAGCATAACTTTGTTTGAAATACATGCATGCACGACATAAACTGTGATATTTAACTCTATCCAAGTCTATTTTTGGACTGTTATTAAACAACGCAATGATTAACATTTCAAAGATATGTTTAAAGGACTGATCGGGGTAGCAGTTCAGATTTCTACTTGCCCTATACCAACATTTTCCCTTTATCTAGCTACATAATTTTATATTGGGTTATATATATATATACACACGCACACACACATACACACATATATATATATATATATTTTTTTTTCACAACATGGATATTGCCAATAGTTTTTCCACCCTAACGCAGAGATCACCTCTTTGTGGAAATGCATGGGAGATTCTGCAAGATCGCTACTAAAACAGTGCTGGAAGACACCACGCTCAACTCTCTGTTCTGGATCAGGGACAACTGTTATCGCCCCATGGACCTCCCAGACACCACAGGACTGAGCTGGAGGGAAGGGATCCTCCAGTGTCTGGAGAGTGTCCAGCACTGATCCAGAACATGCCTGTCAGCCGCAGCATTCTCAACTCCGCCAACCACTCCGAAGTCTAGCTTACCAGCTCTTCCTCAGTCAAGCCCACCGACCACGCCTTTCACCCCTAATCTAAAGGGCAATCTAAGGAGGAGGAGGCTGTTGGTTTAGTACCTGGGTCCTCTCCAGTGTCGGCTCCAATCCCAGATCTCTAAGGTGTCAACTCCAGTACCAGAGCTCGCTACAGTGTCGGCTCCAACCACTGAATCCAGCCCACGGAGGGCTCCTGTCCCAGAGTTTAGCCAATGGAGGGCTCCTATCCCCGAGTTTAGCCCAGTGAGGGCTCATTTTCCCAAGTTTAGCCCAGAGTGGGACCCTGTCCCCAAGTTTATTTAGCCCAGAGAGAGCACAAGTTCCCAAGTTAGGCCTACGGAGGGCCTCTAAAGATGACATTTCCCCAAGGATTTTTTGTGGGGATAGTAGGGGTACATCTGTGGAGGCCGGGCCGAGTGCCGTGGCCAGGCTCCCCAAGCTCCCTGTTCCTCCATGGCCTCCTGAACTGTCTGCTTTACCATGGATTCCTGAACTGCCTGATCCGCCATGGCTCCCAAGCTCCCTGTGCTGCCATGGCCTCCTAGTCTGCCTGATCCGCCATGGGTCCCGGATGGTACCACCCTGGAGGTTGTCCATCCCTGTAAGCCTGTCCTGAGAGGCCTAAATATTTTAATTTTATTTTTTAAAGGGATATTTCACCCAAAAATCTAAATGATGTCATTAATAACTCACCCTCATGTCGTTCCAAACCCGTAAGACCTCCGTTTATCTTCGGAACACAGTTTAAGATATTTTAGATTTAGTCCGAGAACTCTCAGTCCCTTCATTGAAACTGTGTGTACAGTATACTGTCCATGTCCAGAAAGGTAAGGGGTTTGGAACGACATGAGGGCGAGTTATTAATGACATAATTTTTTATTTTTGGGTGAACTATGTGGTTTTTTTTTTAAGCGTGTCATGAAGTGTCCTGAAAAGGTCATGTTTCCAAAAAGAAAAAAAGTACTGTATTTATAAAATAAATTCAGACTGAGCATATGGAATTCTTTTAAAAACATTAAAACATCTTACTGATCAAACTTTTTTAATTAATATATTCATTTAATATTTACTTAAAATATTAGTATTGTTTATGCAATACTACTCCTGGGTTTTTGAATTGCATTAATAGCTGGAATTATTTTCTAAATTAAAATTTGTTTTAAAATGAAAACTTCAGAATTAATATACACAATGTTATAACATTATGAAAACACGAATTATCTGTTAATTCGCTTAACTATCACAGCGCTGGAAAGCTGAGCTGATATTTACATGGGTCCTTACTTGTTCCACATATTTTTTTCGATCCACCATTTCGGTCGCTCGGCTTGGCTAATGTCCGTCCACTGCACTAAATGCTCTATCCTCCACATCATGAGTAGATACACCCCTTACTGCTGATGCACTACAAGTTTGTTTTGCTACTCGGCCCGGATTAGTTTTCTAAAGCGTTTTTGAAAAATCACTTACCCCAACTTTAATGTCGATCATGGATTAAATCGATCCACAAAGGCAAACAGCAAATATTTGTGCCGTTTAATGCATTTGAGACATTGTGTCTTCCTCAGTGGAATAACTGACACGTCACAGGTATATTTTCCATTTGTAAATTTTAGAAAGTCATGCAAATGCAAATATATCCATTTTGCTGTCAGGAGTGGGCGAGGGAGAGGCAGTTTTACCATTATGTGACATGACATCTGACGCACAGTGGACAGTGGCGTGTGTCTGCTGGGGCGAGCGTTACGTGAGTGAACGAGCGCTGCTGCGCACTAAACAGATGGAACGCAATGACAGTTATCCTGCTCCGGATCAGGTTAGTTTCCCAGTACAAGTTGCTGGGAAATAAGAGTGACTGAACTTGAGCTGTAGTAATTTTGCTTTATGAAACCAAATCAAGTGAAAATAAATCAGACTAACTGAAATAAGCCTGGCTTATTTGGTAAACTTGTTTTATGAAACAGACCCCTGGTTTGAGAAACATTGTTTTGCTGCTCAACCATGACATACTTTTTTATCATTTGTTATCGTGTGGAAATTGAGAGGGGTTGTTTGGGGAAAGTCACTTATTCGAATGTTTCGTGGGTTGTGTGTGTTTGGTGAGTTTGTTTGAAAGTTAATGAGTTGTTTTCTTTTGTAAAGTATTTTGTTTAACATGCAAACTTATGCTACCATGTGGAGTGAAGAACTTTTGAGTTTGGTGCAGTATTGCAACTGCCCAAGGACTTTTTTCAAAGACTCCTGGCTTACCCCAACAAGGACATATATTTAATTTAGTCATTTCATCAATCTATCCTTCAAAATATAAGACTTTATAACATTGGCTGTTCCTATAACAATGGTTTCTTCTCTCCGTATCTTTGCTGGACAGTTCCAACTTTTATAACCACACTTTATTTTGGACATTTACCATATCTATTGGACTTTTTTTTATGTGACAGGATTTTGTGTGTTTTGTATTTGTGTAGAGATTCAATATATGCTGGCAAAAGATTTCTGCTGCTATTTGTTTCTTGTGTATTTTGACCAGACTCTTTAACACTATCCAATAGGTAATCGCAATACTGATGCCCCCTCATCTCATTATAACAATACCAGTTTAAATAACTGGAACGGTTATAACTGTAACTCTTTAGCACTTTATAATCTCTAAAGTACCAAGAGTGCCTTGAATTTTGTGATTCATTCATACACACTTTAAATCTTTTGGCCAGCTGCAGGAGGAAAAAAAAACATCCATTTCAACAGAACAAAGAACCATCCAGCCGACTTTTTCTATTATTATAACATTACAAAGCAATTTCTTTTGCATATTCCTTGTGTTATACAAATATGGGTCATCGTGAGATAAAACTGCTGAGGGATTGGGATGTCCTGTGAGAAGCACTCAGTCTAATCGCAAACAAAAGGAGGAACTGCTTGCATGCACTGCTCCGTCCTACTTCCATATCTTAACATTGAGGGCAAAAGCATGTTGCCTAAAGCCAGTTAAACTTCTTATGATAATGATTTCAACAACATATTCCAGTATTACTGAACAAGCCTCGGGGTGATTATCAAGTGAAATTTGTCAAAATTGAATTTTTTGCTCTTTGAAATAAATTGCTATTGTTGCACTTCTCACCAGACGTCCACCGAAAAGTTATGCATATGTTTACAAAATTATATTTTACTTTCCACAGGATCTCACGCACCCCAGTGGCATCCTGTTATTTGAAAAGAATCACTTTTATTACCACTGAGAGGGAAATATACCGTAAACAGCCTCGAGATGTGGCAGACACTCATATAAGGAAACAAACATGCACATATTGAGGTTCTTTAGAATTAGGGGCTGGTTTTCTAACTACTTAGTTAAAATGATTTATTCATTTTAATCAGTCACAGGGGAGAAACAACGGCAACTTCTGTTAATCATGCATTACCATTGAAGTGACTTTTGGCCCGCAGGTAGCTCACACTTAGCCTCAGTATGGTGAGCTTGTCCAGCTTGGATATAACTTCCTGCGGGAAAGGAAGCTGGCTGGCCAACCCGTCCAACTCTCCATTCAGCCGGTCTCGATGTCGTTTGGAAGGATTTGATTTGACACATTCCGGAGGAGACTGCTGCCCACTAAAAAAGGAGAATATATTAAGATTTTCTGCCATTTTCATGTGACAGGACAGCCAACCTGTCAGTTTAAGAATTTTAGAAAGTTTTCCATTTCCCAGGAGTGTGTTTACATTACATTAAAAAGAGATTTTTTTATTATTATTATCATTCACATAGTGAGTACTAAGTACTGTCAAACAATCAGATAAAAACCACACCTACAACTGATAGCAAAGTAAGTATTGAGTCTTAGTTAGTTTAGTTTTATTTGACATAACACAGTCAAGTTTTCAGACTATTTGCGGGCAACCTCTAACCTTCGACAACCACCTTCATGCAGAGTTTAGCTCCAATCCTGATCAAACTCACCTGTCTTTACCTTTTTAGTGATCCTGAAGACCTAAATTAACTTATTCAGGTGTATTTGATAAGCGGCGGATTTAAAATTAGCAGGAAAGTGGATCTCAATGGTCAGAGTTCCCCAACTCTAATTCAGACTGTATTTATGGCCCAAATTGAATAAAAAATACATTTAAACACCTGTCAACAACCAACTTTGAAAAGATTTTGTAGTTAATACTTCATTCACAACCCTGTTGCCCATTGTGGTTTTTATTTATTTATTCGTAATTCTCACAAACAGGTTTGGTAAAAAAAATAAAAAATAAAATATGAATATAAAATAATGTTAAACACCTATATCTTTATACAAGCTGTAATGTGTAATTTTGCACGTCTTAACCACATGAAAAATACTATAGTAATTTATAGTAAATACTATAGTGTTTTTAAACCATACTATAGTGAAGGACTTTGTTGTGGTAATTCTAAAGCTGATGTGGTATTATAACAACTACAGTAATATAAACAAATTACTTTACCCAGTACTGTATTAAGTTTATATTTTATATTATACTACAATACACTACAGTTTACTGTATTAAAACTTAATTATACTATAGTATTTATTCCAGTGTATCAGTCCACTATAGTGAACACTAGTATGATGTAGCATTCATTAAAGGTATTGTAAATACTATAATATATACAATATAATACATTTCACTATAGTATGGTTCAAAATCACTACAGTATTTACTATAAGTTACTATAGTATTTTTTCATGTTGGACTAATTTGAGCGGAATTAAATTGTTATTTTTATTATTCAATTCCAATCCGAATTAGGACATCATTACATTGCAGCCAAAGATACATTTGGTATGTTTAGACATGTTTAGTTAGTTTGTCACGTGGCAGATGCAAATAACTTGACAGAAGTCGAAACACGCTCACGCACAAACACGACGTCTAAGCTAAGCTTTCCTAAAGAGCCTGACTGGATATCGAAGAAAGTGCAGATATACCATCCTTTCACTTATAGAGTACAATATAACTATTAATAAAAATGCACTACGCAACGAAGGTCATTCGTCTGCTTTATATTGTTAGGTCTCTAGATAACCAGGCTAACGTTAACTGACAGTACTGTAAACTGAATACATAAGTCAAACTAAGCATCTAAGGATGGCCTTAGTAAAACAATGATTTAATACCTTTTCTGGACAGGTTTCCTCCGTTTGCGACTTGCATAAATATTGCTGGTGCTCATAACTCCCACAGAAACAGATTCGTGGTTAGTCAGTGGTTTCACTCTGTGCTAGCAGGCTAACGTTAATCTACCTTGGGTTAGAGGTTAACTTTTTGCTCAAATATAGGCTACTGCGCTTACAAACTAACCATTACCCGGCAGTGCTATTTAAATCTGAAGCATTCACCTGCGTTAGTCCACAGTTAAAGCCCAGTGGTTGACATGAGAGAGGTAAAAACACCTCCCTGTAATGACTAAGCTAAACTGACAAGCTATCTGTCAAACTAACGTTAGCTAAGTTTCGTCTAACTTTCTAAAGCTCAGCTGCCACTCAACCAAAAGCACATTTTGCTCTCCGGAATGTTCTTGTAGTTAGCTGTCATATACACTAATACTAACATCCTAGCACTAGTCCTGGCTAACTTAGTTTTACAGCGTTGCTCCAACTCAGTCAATAAACGACAGAGCAATGTTATGACAGAGAGCCCCTCCCTCCCTCACCCACCCACTAACCACCTGCCAACCACCTATTCCCTTTCTGTCCTGAGGCAGTGACCTACTTTATCTAAACTGCCCAAAACATATAAACCAAACTAAAATAGACCCAAGTTGCATGTAAGTAGTTTTATTACTTTTAAATATGATGCTTCATGGGGTTATTCAGTAATGCCCTGTTAGATGTGGGTTTAAGATACTGTATTTACCAATTAACTATCTATCTACCTGTATGTATATGTATATATAATGTATACATTATTCTGCACATTCTGAACTTACAAAGTTAGCCTATATTTAAATGTAAATACACACACTGTTCTTTAGAGAGGCATCTTTCTTCCCCATCTTACGTGCACCACGTGACACGTTTAATTGACGAGACTGACTCCAGTACTTGAGTTCATTCGCTTTCTGGGTTCAGCCTCGTTGTTTACACTTTTTTAACCGCAGATGTTGCAGAAATTATTAGCCTACCTTACAACAACAGAACTGCGGTGGATTAGACTGTTATTCTCTAGAGAGAAAGCAGTGACATTTTTTACAAAAATTAATGTTATTTAATAATTCGCCTATTTAAATTGTTTAAACGTGTTTATATAAATGTATATAAATACTTACACATATAAATAATTTGTATAAATACATGTTTATATATATCGCGGGTAGATTAACCCATACCAGGTATTTACTTATTTATTTAGCGCTGAATGCAGTGCATTAGACACAGGAGAACAACTATCCTACTGTGAAGTATTTTCAAAGTGAAGTATTTTACTCCTTTAGCGTCATCTGGTGCACCACAATGAAATTGACTCTTTGTGCTTCGATTATTTAACGCTCACATATAAATAAATATTTATATAAATATAAAACTAAAGTCAAGTTTCTTTAAGTTTTTTTTTTTTTAAGTTTAAACAGAATCTACCTATATTTTTTTTTTAAATCTAATACACCTTTCTATCACAGTCTTCAGTTTACTATAGCAGCTATCAGCTGATGAGCTGTTCCTTTTAAGGAACAATATGAGGAACCGGTTTCATTGTTTTCTGTACAGAGTTATGAAAATATTTATATGTATTTCCTGTAACACAGTGAAGACACAATGAGGAAAAAGGCTAAAATAATATATTCCAAGTGTACTGAAATTTGAGAGTATACATTTTACATTTCGTTACATAGGATATAACAGAATTGAGTCAATTGATTACAATTTGACAGTTTTATACTGCCATGCACTTTTAAACCTGTATCTAACAGTGACATTTAGTTCGGGTTATAATGTTATCATTAAATATACTGCCATATATTATAACAAATATAATTTGTACATTGTTTTGTTGACCATTTTAACTCTAGGAAAAGAAAGGGAAAACCCTTTTTTGTGTGTTTTATTCATGAAAACTGAGAACTACTTTTAAAATTACCATTCACAGTGGCATGTTTAACAATTTGTGTGTGTAGAATTAGGAAAGAGGGAAATAAGAAGTGGGTTTCCCTCAGCAGAATGATCATATTTGGGGTCCTTGGCATCAAAAAGTTAAAACTCCTGCATCAGTAATTTTCTATAATTAATACAAATAGAAAATGTCAAAACAACTGTGTAACACTTATATAATCTCAATGAACCATCACTTTTCATCACATTCAACAACATTGTTAAAAAGTGAAGTGGAAGTCACTATGTTATAGAGAAACACGCATTTCTTCATTTACCGATCTGATACCTACTGTTAAACTGCGACGCGCACACACATCCAACAACGTTTCACAGTCCACAAGCAAGCATCGCCCTCATCTGAGTTTAAGCCAATTACCGTTCTTTGTACTGTCGCTCAAACCACCCTCTAGCCAATCATCGTCCCCATTCTTTGCGAGGCAGCAGTGGCGGTAATGTTATTGAGTTTTCTACCCTGTTCGTCGGTGGCAAGTAGGAAACCCCAGGCCTACTGCAAACGCTAGATCTACCGACAACAAAACATCAGTATTCAAGTGGCAGTGGTGGTGAAAAATATCCGGTTAGTTCTGCATGAGATCCAAAGAGAGCATCGAAACATGGTGGTTCTCAAAATTGGAGAACAGGTGAGTGATGTCAGAAACAGCTAGCCGAGTCAAGCTAATAAGTGCTAACACGCCAGTGAACGACCCAGCAAGCTCACAGACGACTGAACTGTCCAAAGCCATTTAACTAAAGACGTATAAGAGGTCGAATATGTGCTACACTGTGCTAAAAGCAAAAAAAGAAAGCGAAACGTAATTTGTGGGTATTTGTTATCTCGTGCAGAAGGAATGTAGCTAATAGTTGCTAAGCTAAATGTCCGCGAGCCACGATATTAATATAACGCTTGTGACCGATGAAGTGTACATTGTTTCCAATCATCTGTTAAGTAATTAATAAACCGCACAAGTCTTCTGTTTCCTTTTTTTCTTAAGGCTAGGGCAACAGTTGGTCTCGTGAGGTTAGATGGTAAACATGTTTTTTAGTGCTGGCTATGAAAATGCTCAGATATCAGAGAGCTGGTTTTGTTTATGGATTTGAAGTTGAGAGTGATGAAAAATGATGATTAACGTACATTAATGTCAGTCTTTATTAACTGACAACTTGCTGAGTGCACGACAGGTGTATGGTCGACTATCAGTGACGCACAAGCCCAGTCATCCATCGCAGCTCTAAACAATTTGGGTTTTCAGCTGATCTTAGTGTTATGTAAATTCATTCGCTTTATAAATATATAGAGAGAGAGGGAGATTTCTAGTGTAGAGGAGATTCAAGAATAGAGTGACTTTACAAGTGGACCAAAGATGCCAAATATTTTGGACATCTGGCCTTCGTAATGATGACACTGCCAGAAAGGTTTATTTAAATGACTGATGTCATAGATTTCACCTGTCACATTACTGTCTCCCTCAGGATAACTGAATGTTAAGAGACTTGGAGCATTTCTACTGTTATTCCTGCAGTATAGCTTTTTCTTTCTTTTCTTTGACATTAAGTGTTTTGTACGCGTGAAATTTCTGATTTTCAATGGAATGTTTCACCCATTGACATATATGTGCGTTTAGCTGTCAAAATTGCATTGGTTCGGCAACAAAAATAAATAGATAAAAACAAAAAAAGACAGAGGAAATTTTGACCCATGTTACCTAATAAATAAATAAAAATTGAATAAGGTGATGACACTTGTTTTTAAATAAAATTACAATGCCAATTTCAATACCCCAACAAAAACTACTAGCCTAACTAATGTAAAGTTAAAATCAGGTTTGTGCAGCAGATTCTATCCTGTTATTGCTAACTTCACCTAACTGACTGTTTATGAAGATGCTTGCCTAGATTATTGACGTAAGTGTCGTATGTGTGTAATTGTCTGTTCAAGTGTGTTAAGACATGCAAGAAAACACAGTTCTAGTACTGAACTGAGTTTTCTTTGCTGACTTCTAAGTGCTTCAAATGCTTAAATTTGCTTGAATGTTTAACTTCATCAGACCGGTGTTCTCTGGAAGTCAAACCCATGACCTTGACATTACCGGTTGACCTCCAGAACCAGACAGAGAGTTCAGTATCGTGTTGTTTTAGTTTTTGTACATGTAGACATGTGTTTACATCACTCAGGCTCTGGTTAGGAAGGACGAGGAGATACAGAAGTGCTCATCTCCATGGTGATGGCATTAACTAGAGGAGCTCATTAAAGGAGACCGAACACGATCGCATCGCTTGAATAGACGATTAAAGCCGCATGCATGCAGTAGAGCGCAGGCCACATGTGACAAATAAAGCCTTGTCTCGGCTCAGAGTTACTGAAGGAGCCTTTTCAGATGAAGCTTTCTTCAAGCACAAGTGCTTGCTTGTTATGTTCTCACGACTCTCAGTGTGAGCTTGTCCTTCCGCTGACAAACTCAACTGACACTATCTGGTTTAGATAAGCCAGAGAAGATCTAGGAAGATGAACCTTTTGTATTAGTGATTAGTTAGATTTCCTTTTTCTTATTGTGCTTTCCAAAAAAAAAAAAAATACACTATCTAATATGGCGTGTGATTTCCGAAACTTCTGCGTGGTGTGAAACCTGAGGCAAATTAACACTTGGCTGTTATCAGAATTTTCTGCATCCCATTTCACAACACTCAAGAATGTGTGACTGAACACTTCCTGTAACTCTGGTATAGTGCACATGCTTCCCATGAGTCACAGCAAGCCTGTACTGCAAAAGATGCGGAAGGCATGTGCATTGTTCTCAACCGCAGTTTGTTTTTTAAAGTGATGACAAAGTTTGGAATATCTATAGAGATGAATATGGAAAGGAAACGGGTCTCTGCCAAGGGGAACTGGTGTCAGAGGTTTTCTTTGATATGGATGCACTCGTGGTTTTTATTTGTCTTCTGTGTCACCCGTTGGAACTGGCATTCTCTTTGTTTGTTGAAGCTGGCTAGATGTTTTATTGATAAACATCAAATTAGCTGTTTGTGTCCTTGATAAACCAGTAGCGCAAGCTAAGCTGCTGGGAGGAACAGTGGTGTCCAGTATGAACTCATGACAGTTTGGAGCAGATCTGCACTGTCTGCACCATCTGCTCTCTCCATGCTGGCGGAGACCATGATTTGCATCCATCTTTCAGTTAATGATGAACATTTTCTTATTCTGAGTCTCCTCACTGGTTGGGATTCTCCTTTAGGTTTAAAACAGCCCATTTATCTAATCATTTGTTTTAATATTTCATTACTTGAAATCATAAATTAACTGTTCATCCTTTTTGAACATGTACCTTATTTTTTTGGAATAAAGATCTGAGCATGGTTTTGATCATCCTCCTAGTGGATTTTGGTTCAGTATGTAAACCCTCAATTCAGAACCGCTCCGATACCGAAAATTCTGAGTATCTACCAATACTGATCTAATCCGAGCACTGTTTTTATTTATTTTTTTAAACAATGTATAATTTCTATACTTCTCTGTGTTGACCTGATCAACACTCTTTTGTGTGTTAAACACAATCTGCTACACATAAACAACTTCATTTTAATGAAAAATAACAATTGAAAAAATGTATAATCATAATCTATGAGAAAAATATTATTATAAACTAGTTCAGTGGATAATTCAGTAGCAAAAGATACTCTAGATTCTAGAAAAATCACGGGTGCACTATCATTTTATAAAATCTGGTGAAATATTATATTGACAAATAAAGGGAATAAGTCTTAAATCTGGTAAAATGTTACACATTGCTCTTTGTATTGTTGTAAAATACATTCATGAAAAAACAAGTATATACATTTATAGAGAAATATAAAAGACGTTTTTTTTAAATGTATAGCACAGTAATAAAGGCAGCAATGTGATGGATAGGACAGAACAAGAAAGACTATTAATACTCTTTGATTGCACAGAACAGTATTCTAATACTAAAGGTGCCCATATAGAGCAGCACAGAGCGCTTATGCACATCCTGTGTGCAGAATGATGAGCTTGAAACAACACAGAGTCACAGTGCGCAGCCCTCCGAGTCCACATAGAAAAGCTAGTACACACAAGCTGCTTGGCTTGAGTTCATCTTCAGTTCTCTCGTCACAGTTCAGTCAGTGTACTGTTGGTTAATGTCGACTCAGAGAGTGTCAGCATGTCAAAAAAGTCATAAATTAATGTTTACTGGAGACGCGACCGGTTCAAAAGATTCACTCCGATTTGGTTCAACACTAAGAAGAACCAGTTAAATCAAACGATTCGTTCGCAAACCAGACATCACTAGTACAAAGGGAAGATATATTGATGCGTAGTGTATTAAATCTGTGCGTTAGTTTATTGAGCCTTTTCCTTTAAAAACCTTGTTTTTAACAAAAAAATTGAGAGATTTATTGTATTGGGAAAGATGGAATTCAAATTGTGAAATACTGTGACGAAATACTGATTAAAGAAACAAAGTTCAATGTTATTATAATCTCTCCTTTAAAACATGTTTGTTTACTAGAATGAAAGCATGACGTATTTTTATTTTTTTTATTTAATCATTGTAGGAAAAAAGAAAATTGACCAATGATTAAAGATTTATGTCAATTTGCACTGCAGCTCAAAAAGCCATAGCGAGGAGGCAGAAGCTGGTTTTATTTAGAATCACTCTGGCACTTGAGCATGCATTTACATAAGCAGTACACAGGCAGTCTCATGACAACACTACCTCAAGGTGCTGCTGCTTCAGTTTACTGTCTGAACAGAAGTCTTCAGGGAAGAGAGTCAACCATGTTTTCCCAGTTATTGCAAACAAGTTATCAGACTCTGCATTTAAGTTCACGTGTCAGGGCACAGATGAAATGTCACGGTACCGATTTGGCCATGCTTCTCCTTGAAATGTGTGTGTCTCTGTCTTTCAGCCTGCCCTGCTAAAAGCTATTTTCAATGTTGATCCGGATGAAGTACGCTCTCTCGTTTTCAAGAAAGAAGATGTGAATGTACAAGTAAGAAAAAAATGGCTGGATTTGAAATCGATCCACTTTTTATATTTCGAATTGGTTCACTTAATAATAAACTACTTATTTCAGGACAATGAAAAAAGGACACCGCTGCACGCAGCTGCTTACCTAGGAGATGCTGAGATTATAGAGCTCTTAATATTATCAGGTAAATGCATCTGGAATAATGAAACTCATTTTCTGAAGCTTCTCGCATCTCCTCCCTGTGATTCCAGGTGTCTTCAAATGTGGCTTTGATGTATTGTCATACTGTTATTCATGTTTTGCTTGTGGTGTAGGGGCGAGGGTGAATGCCAAAGACAACAAATGGCTGACTCCTCTGCACCGCGCAGTGGCATCCTGCAGTGAGGTATTACAACACACAGACACACACTTGGATTCTGTAGGTTTTGCTTAAACTTTGCTTCCTGAAGAACAGAATTGTCACAGTACCATAATTTCTGTAGGCAATACCAAAATAGTGACACAGATTCCGACAGCACAGCAAAGGCTAATGTGCTTTTAAAACGAACAAATATTTTATATCTACAAAAAATGTTAAATATTTTGGTCACACTTTATTTTAAGAACCCATTCTTCCTATTAACAAACCATTAACTATGATTTTGTCTAAAACTGTGTAGGATTAGGGATATGTAGAATATGGTCATGCCAAGTACTAATAAAGAATCAATATGTTAATAATAAGCATTTAGTTAATAGTCAAAATTGGTCCTCATACTAAAGTGTTACCTATATTTTATATAAATATTTTAAATGAAAATGGTGTAGTCTACAGTTGATTAAGTAAATATTTCATAAATTAAGTAAATACTGCATCCAGTAATGCGTGTTCACAGTGTGTGTGTGTGTGTGTGTGTTCACTGCTCTGTGTGTGTGCACTTTGGATGGGTTAAATGCAGAGCACGAATTCTGAGTATGAGTAACCATTCTTGGCTGAATGTCACTTCACTATTATCGGTAATAAAAAAAAGTCAAAGAAAAAAACAAGCAAAGGAATAAATAAAAGCAAAAAAGAAAATACATAAGTAATGTAAAAGCTTCTGTTAGGTTTACAGGGTGTTTGTGAGTCTTAAATGTTCTTAATTTAATAATTAAGTTGCATGAATTGCAGAAAATGCATATAGTTTCCAATACAAACATTCTTAAATTAAGATACATTTACTTAAAATGTAAAGTCTTGGAAAAACGGAACAAAATTAAGTGAGTTTATGCTTAACTTATTTCCATATTCTAGTGGTTTTGAGCAGAGCTATTCAAGCTTTAAACTATTTTACATTGTAAATTGAAAAAGTAATGGAGATTGGTTCAAATTTTCAAACTTTACAACTCATTGTGTGTTCACTAGACATTCTCATTAATAGAAGATATTGAAGTATTGTGTTCTCTTCAATTCATTTCTTTTTTTACTTGGTCTTTAAAAGGTCATACATTTACCTTCATAAAACCTGCAAAAACCCTGTATCATAAACTTCAGGCATTAATATTTTTGAGCTTGAGAATTGACAAAATGTGACTTGCTTGAAGCTGTGGAAGTATGCAACTACAAATTAAGGTAAAAAAATGAAAAGTAAGGCTTCAGCTAATTGATCCGTGTCTTCCTGTGACCTTGTGCCCTGCAGGAGGCGGTTCAGGTTTTGTTGAAGCACTCTGCCGATGTGAACGCTCGCGATAAGAACTGGCAGACTCCTCTACATGTGGCGGCTGCTAACAAAGCGGTCCGCTGCGCTGAGGCATTGGTGCCACTGCTTAGCAATGTTAATGTATCAGATCGGGCTGGACGCACAGCTCTGCACCACGCTGCCCACAGTGGCCACCTGGAGGTCAGTCAACAGCCATTTGCATATGTTTGGGTTTGTTGAAACGATGGTTCAGAATTCATAAAGTACTTGGAGATACAGTTGAGAGATGTATGTTTATCATTATTTCAATTCCATTTTTTTCACACACTGTTTTATTGTCCTCCATGTGTAAAGTATAATAACATGTTTTTCTGCTGTCAGATGGTGCGGTTACTGCTATCCAGAGGAGCAAATATAAATGCGTTTGATAAGAAGGACAGAAGGGCGATCCACTGGGCGGCATTCATGGGTGAGACGAATCGATTATTTGTTTTCCAGCCTTTTGCACAACTTTATGTGGGGTGTTGTAAATTCCCAACCCTTTTAACCCATCAGGTCACATCGAGGTGGTCAAACTGCTGGTGTCTCATGGCGCTGAGGTGATGTGTAAGGATAAGAAAGCTTACACACCCATCCATGCTGCAGCGTCCAGCGGGATGATCAGTGTGGTGAAGTATCTGCTGGACCTAGGAGTGGATGTGAGTGTTCACATTGTCCTACTTTCTTAAAATGCATGTCTTTCAAACGAGCCGATATTTAATATCTACATTATAGATCATAGTAACCATTAAGTTTTATAAGAAAAATTCTTCATAACACTAATGTTGTGATTCTTCCTTGATTTACAGCTTGTAAATAATTGAGAGGCATTTTAAGTAGTGATTAACATGAGTGAAGCTGATATGTCACACTAGTATTAGCATAAAGGAGTCACAAACTGCTTTTATTATTTTATACTATATTCTGAGGTCTCCTTATAATGTGATAAAGATTTTCCATAAAAAAACTGGGAAAAAAAGTATATTTTCTGTCCTGTTTTGAACCCCCTCATCAGAACGCTCTTTTTGAATTGGTGTGGCAAATTGTGGACTCAGAAGTTACTGCCCAAGCTATGATTGGCTATCAGTTGTGTGTATTTGACAGCCTGCATCCTACACATATGGACATTGCTGTGTTTTAGGTCAAAAATACATAAAGACTTGGTGTATATCAAATGATCTGTAATAAGACAATCCCATGCACTTTATCGTGCAGCCCTAGTCAAATTGTTCCTTGTTTGATCAATTGATTTTCCTGCAGATTTGTTTACAAAGTACCAAGTTCTTGCTGATGAGGTCTGGATCTTCATTAAGAATAAAGTTAATTCTCTCTTTCCTAATGCTGGGATTAGAAGGAAGGCAATGCAAATACTTGTCTTCAGAGCATGTTTATTTTTTGGTTTCTGCCTCGACATGCGTTTGACTCTCGTGTTATTTACACTATGTGCACAAGTCAGTGGGCAGAGCTACACCGGCAGTGATTTAGAAGCAGGCGTTGATCTACCTCTGCGGAGGCGGTGTTTAGCCACACTATCATGACATAGATTGGCACATTCCACATGCTGTCGTTTTGGCAGTAAATGTTGGATTGGTGTGTAAAATGTCATTTTGTTTTAGTTAAAACATCATGAATATTTTAAACTAGATTTTTTTTTACAATACATACATCATTATTCAACACATTACAGTGCGTCACGATATCTTAATTGAAAGACAGACAGACTCTCATGTGAATCTGTTGCACAGTTTCAGTCTGTCTCAAGTGGTTTGCTTTACTTCTGTCCATTGCTGCATCTTTTAAAATGTAATGTAAAATGTCAAATCAAAATGTTATGTTTTTCATGGAATTCAATGCCAAACTTTTCAATGCCAAACTTTTTTAAATGCTTATGTGCCCGTTCGTATTGATTAGCGCTAGTGTCACATGACGTTAACCATTTTGGCAGGGAGCAAGTTGATTTTAAATTTTCAGTTTGGCAAATGAACAAAGTGGCAATCTGTTTGATTGACTAGAACATAATAAAATGCTTGCTTTCACGCAGTCATTTGAACTCTTGCGGGCGGTTCGGTCCAAGTATGGTTCAGACGGCATCATGCTAACCTTTTGATCTAGAGATCCGCTTCAAAAGAGCTACAAGAGTAGACTGCTGTGCTTATGAAGAGCACGGATAACTAATTGGGCTACTGCACAATGCTTACATTGGTTGCACACCTCCGTTCAGTCTCATTCAGTCATACAGTAATTAAACCACAGTGTGAATGTCTGAACATTTGAACTATGCACATGCTTACAGATAAATGAGCCAAACGCGTATGGGAACACGCCTCTGCACGTGGCTTGCTACAACGGTCAGGATGTAGTGGTGAACGAGCTGATCGAGTGTGGCGCGAATGTGAACCAGGTTAACGAGAAGGGCTTCGCACCCTTGCACTTCACCGCCGCCTCACGGCACGGAGCGCTCTGCCTTGAGCTGCTCGTGGGAAATGCAGCCGATGTCAATATCAAGGTGGGACCTCTACTATGGCTGCCCATGTGTGACAAAAATCACAAGTGTATTCCGTTGTCACTTGGTTATTTATCTTTTTGCAGAGTAAGGATGGTAAGACTCCTCTACATATGACTGCGCTCCGCGGGAGGTTCTCAAGATCTCAGGCCATTATTCAAAACGGCGAGTCTTGAGTTTTGAAATTGTCCATTACCCGTGTGCAAACCTGCAGTATCTGACAGCGTCTTGTTTGTTTCGTATACGTGTAGGTGCTGAGATAGACTGTGAAGATAAGAACGGAAATACTCCTCTGCACATCGCGGCTCGATACGGACACGAGCTTCTCATCAACACACTGATCACTAATGGAGCTGATACAGCCAAGTGAGAATTCCCATGTGCCTGCTAATTACTCAATGTAACAGATTTGTTTCATTTCTGCATTAACTGTGGAAATCTAGATGAAGGCAGAAAAATTATTTGTGCGTATACAGCGAGATGCTCCTGTCTGTCTGGTTGTAACATTGTGTTTTTCTTTTAGGAGGGGAGTTCATGGCATGTTTCCACTGCATTTGGCTGCCCTCAGCGGCTACTCAGACTGCTGTCGTAAACTGCTGTCATCTGGTAAGCTGTATCACTGCTCAGATTGTCAGCCAGTGCACTCTTTGTGCATGGATTACATAATGAATTGCAACGTAACAGCAAGTTTGTGTCTTCCAGGCTTTGATATAGACACCCCTGATGACTTTGGAAGGACCTGTTTACACGCTGCTGCTGCCGGCGGGTGAGATTATGTTAGATTTTATGGTCGATGATGACGGTTTTTCTTGGTCCCAGTCTGTTTATTTATTAAAAAAAAGAAGAAGAAGAAGAAATATTGATATTTTGTGGGGCATAAATGTCAGAATTATACAAATATTAAAAGAATACAATGTTTGAAAAAAAACCCTGTATTCGTTTTGCGCAATCTTATTTGTTGCTTAAAAAAAAGTTAAACAAAAAAAGTATACAAATCAATGTCTTTACAAAACAAGACTTATTTATATTTTGAAACAACACCCATAATTTAATGTCTTAAAATATCTGATAATTTAACCTTTTTATTATAAGTTTATACCAAGGTTAGTTCATATTGTGTGTTAGTTCATATTTATTTTTCATGAAGTTTTTATATATTTTGTACTTGGGTGTATTCAGTGTGCATGTTAAATATGATAAAAATAAAGCTAAAATGTTTACTGGTGGTTGCAATACAACATCATTACATTACATGTAAATGGTATTAATGTTTTTCAAATCATATGAAACCAGCGTCAATGAGTGTTTCTTAGAAGCTGACATGACTAAACCTTTAACCTTTTCAGGGGTGAGTTTAAAATATTCTAGCGCTCCCCCCAGAGTGAGGTTTTTCAGGTGACCGTCAATTTAGAACGTTTCCCCTTACTGTTTCCATGGCGACACGTCATGCTTGTCACGTGACACACCACGTTCGCGGTAACACTGTATGACCGATGGATCGCTTTTATTTAGTTTTTTCTTTATTCCAATATTCATAAACTTGCTTACCCTGTCATGAAAAATCTGATATTCTGATTCACAAATATGTGTAAATGAGTGTTTTGTAGTTCAAAAACATTTCTAAATGATATTGATTGTGAAAATACATGCAAATAAGTGGCAGAACTGGGAGAAGAATAGAGTCAACTTTATAGTTAGTTACACGGTATTTGATATGAATAAAAACTTAAATTATATTGAGGTTAAAAGTATTTTTTTTATTATTATTGTGAATAATTCATCTTTGCCACTAACCAGTCTAGTGCAACCCATTTAATGTTTCATTCATGTAGCTTGAGTCTTTATTGCTGTATCTAATTAAAATGTGTTTTCTACCACAGGAACCTTGATTGTCTGAATCTTCTCCTCAACACAGGGGCAGATTTCAACAGGAAGGACAGCTTTGGAAGGTGTGTTTTCTCTGCACCTAGTCATTCATTATGCATCATGATATTTTTGATTGTGAGGTTTGAGCGTACGGTCTCTTCTTTAGGACACCTTTGCACTACGCAGCTGCAAACTGCAACTACCAGTGCCTGTTTGCTTTGGTGGGTTCAGGAGCCAATGTCAATGAGCTTGACAAGAGGGGCTGCACCCCCCTCCATTACGCCGCTGCTTCGGACGCAGATGGAAAGTAAGTTGCTGTATCCCATATTAGCGAATGGTGTGCATAACTTATTAAATGACAAGTATTTACCAGTCTCTCGTTCCCTAACTAGGTGCCTGGAATATTTGCTGAGGAATGATGCCAACCCAGGGATCCGAGACAATCAGGGCTACAATGCAGTGCATTACGCCTCTGCTTATGGACACCGCCTGTGTCTGGAGCTGGTGAGATAGCTTAAAATCATGTGACTAGGTCTATGTTTTCGATATTTTCAGCTTAATATACTTCTGTATTCTTCATCAGATTGCGAGTGAAACTCCTTTAGATGTGGTAAGTGCTGTGACGCTCAACGTAAACCTCTTTAAGACTGTCGCAGAGTGATGAGACCTAATTAGATCCTGTCTCTTGTTTTGAAGTTAATGGAAACCTCAGGGACAGACATCCTAAATGACTCTGATGTACGTGCTCCTGTGAGCCCTCTCCACCTGGCTGTGAGTACAGTCTCCATCTGGTTTGTGCACCAAATGTTGAGAAACACTGCAATTCTCTTATGCTTTCTGGCTTGGGTTCTTCTCCGATTATATTTAACGGTTGTTTTAACGGATGTCCTCAGGCATATCATGGACATCACCAGGCTCTTGAGGTATTGGTTCAGTCTTTGCTGGATTTGGATGTGAAAACAGCACAAGGACACACGCCGCTGGACCTGGCTGCCTTCAAAGGCCACATTGAATGTGTGGATGTGCTCATCAACCAGGGGGCTTCCATCCTGGTGAAAGACTACACGCTCAAGCGCACCCCCATCCACGCCGCTGGTATGGTGTGCAAAGACTAATGAGATTACATGACCTTCAGTTATTTGCATAGTTTGTGACCAGACACAGATTGTGATTCAGTTGGGAATCTGAATTACTTTTATTGGTTAATCTAAAGGAAAAAGTCTCATTTTATAATAAAACTAAGGACTATAGATATACAAAGATGGTTCATTCTTATGAAAGGCCGCTGAGTGAACAGTCTTTCATTGAAAGGGACTTTAATAAAACACCTAAAAAAGTGTTAGGAATCATTAGTTGTTTTCTCTTATAAGAATTCAACCACCTCCCAAACCCCAATCCCCTAATGTCATCATCCATCGTGATGTTTCACTTAAGACACCCCATGAATGTTTAACTAAGATTGATGGTCAAATCAGGCTCCTCCTATTGATGCATTGAATCTTCGACTATTCGGGGTCACCCTTACTCTCATGACACACGTGTCTTCTCTTTTGCCTTGCAGCCACAAATGGTCACTCTGAATGTCTCCGTTTGCTCATCGGAAATGCTGACCTGCAGAGTGCAGTGGATATTCAGGATGGGATTGGCCAGTAAGTACATGAGACTATTTTCCAGTTTCTTCTTGTAGAAAATAATAATAGAAAATTATAGATTGCGGAGTCAGAGTCATTTATTTGGTTTCAGGACGCCTCTGATGCTGTCAGTGCTGGGTGGACACACAGAATGTGTTTACTCCCTTATTAATAAAGGAGCCAATGTCGATGCCAAAGACAAACGGGGCCGCACTGCTCTGCACAGAGGGGTAAATCACGACTGAGTTTCTTCAGTATTTCTACTGATTCTGGCTCTCACCTGTGCTAGTGCTTCAAAGCGTGGCTCATGGCTGTGTGTGTTGTTCCATTCAGGCGGTGACGGGTCATGAGGAGTGTGTGGAGGCCCTGCTGCAGCAAAATGCCAGTTTCATGGTACGGGACTGTAGGGGGCGCTCTCCAGTGCACCTTGCAGCCGCCTGTGGCCACGTTGGGGTTCTGGGGGGCTTTCTGCATGCTGCCCAGTCAGTAGAGACCATTCCTGTCATCACTGACCACCAGGGCTACACGCCCCTGCACTGGGCCTGTTACAACGGTGAATAAACACACTTGCCAATCACAGATCGATGCACCCTACCAGTTTAAATGCCTGCTTGCACCAAGTCTGATGAAAATAATACAGGGTTCCCACTCTCATTGAAATGTCAGGGAGTTTTTTAAAACTGGTTTCCAGACATGGTAAAGTCATGGAAATTTCTATAGCCATTTAATATAAAGTATTTTTACTACTTTGAATTTCTGGTTATGATCTGTTTGAAGGCTCAGGAAGTCAAAACCTCTTGAGCTACATTCAAATTTAACTTGTTTGCTTTTTTAAGGGACTTTCACTTACTCATATGCATAATTATTATGCATAATCGTATTTTAAGGAATAGTTATTTGCGTACAAATGGAAATCCTCTTCAGCACTCATTGTGTAATGATGATAATGTAGTAATCACGATCGACTGGACAAGTCATGGACATTCATTGGTCAGAAAGGGTGGGAACCCTGTAAATGGCACTTTGGTGTCTGTTTGTCATTCGATGCAAAATGTTAACACTGGAATGTTTTTTTTTTTGTTTTGTTTTTTTAATCTCTTTGTTAAAATCTCAATGTTATAGTTTGTTGTGACTAGACCCGACAAGGTGAAATGCCAACCAGCCCAATCACGAAATATGATCGAAATATGTCTGACTTATTTTTTTCTTCTTTCTCTTTGAGCAGGACTCCAGAAGCTTGTTAGATAAACTGTTGTTACACCAAATTATCTCTCTGCAGGTCATGACACATGTGTTGAAGTGTTGCTGGAGCAGGAGTTATTTCATAAGACTGAAGGGAACACCTTTAGCCCGCTTCACTGTGCTGTGTAAGTGCACTCGGTTTGGGTTGGTATGTGATTGTGTTTAAAAGGGCAAAATATTGAAGCTGTTTTTTTGTTATGACCTTCAGTATAAATGACAATGAAGGAGCGGCTGAGATGTTGATAGAGACACTTAGTCCTGCCATCGTCAACTCTACGGATTCCAAAAACAGGTGCTGGTCTTCTTGTTTATTTAGTCTTTCATCCATTTAGATCGATGTGGCTTGTGAGGACAATTTTTCTTTTCTTTTTTGAAATAGTATGGTATGAGTAATAACGTTCAATTTATTTAATGTTAGATCAATAGTGACAAAACAGTGCTGTTATTAATTAAAACTAAAACTTTCAAAATTAATTTTAGTTAAAGTTTAAATAAAATAATACTTAGAAATCTTGAAAGTTGAAATACTAAAATTACTAAAACTGAAAAAAATGGCAATTCAAAATATTGATAAGTACTATAATAGTTTTCAAATAATGCTAAAATAACACTGATAAAATCTTAACTGTAATAGTAAATATCACAATTTTGCTAATGGAAATTGAACTAAAACTGTTCTGTATATTACCTAATAATGTCATTTTTTAAGAGATCAAAAATATGCTCATGCAGAAAAAGGTGTCAGCATGTGCCTTATAAGTATTGATAAACAGCCAATATAATAGACATATGTATGCTAATAAGCAACTAGTTAATAGTGAGAACTGGTCCTTTAAATAAAGTGTTATCTTATTTTAATTTTTTTTTGAACCATCACTTTTTATGGTTGAGGTCCATTTTATAACCGTTTTCCTCTGTGACAGGACTCCTCTTCATGCTGCAGCGTTCACGGATCACGTGGAGTGTCTGCAGCTCTTGCTGGGTCATAACGCACAGGTGAACTGTGTGGATGCTGGAGGCAAAACCCCACTCATGATGGCTGCTGAGAACGGCCAGACTAATGCAGTCGGTAGGACTTCAACACTCAAACCTCAAATGTTTTCCTTTTTTTTTTTTTTTTAGTTAACTGAGTTTGTGTTTGTTTTTTGATGTGTCACGATGTCTGTCTGTGTTTGGCAGAGGTGTTGGTGAGCAGCGCAAAAGCAGATCTCACACTACAGGATGCCAACAAAAACACTGCTCTCCATCTGGCCTGCAGTAAGGTACGAAACACTCTGTTCTCTCATGTCTTAATTCCATAAGTTATACCCATCTAGTATATATTGTGATGTTCTCCTATCTGTTACTGTATTGATTTTCATTTGATCTCGATAGGGTCATGAAACCAGTGCCTTGTTGATCTTGGAGAAGATCACTGACCGAAACCTCATCAACTCCACCAGTGCAGCTTTACAAACGTAGGGTCAACACACAGAAATTATGCACTTTCACCGATGTACAAATATATATTCAACTATAAGCCTAATATTAAATTGTCATGTTCCAGGCCCCTGCATGTGGCTGCCAGGAATGGCTTGACTGTGGTTGTCCAAGAACTACTAGCTAAGGGTGCTAGTGTGCTAGCCGTTGATGAAAATGGTAAATGCTGATGATTTCTAATCTTAACCTGACTATAGATTTTCGTATGTTTAAAATGTTTAGAGATTTGCAATATGTTGTGGATGATTTTATATATATATATATATATATATGTGTGTGTGTGTGTGTGTGTGTATGAGTTGTATTAACATTTTTCAAATATAGGCATCAGCTGATAAGGTTTTTCAGTTTGGCCGATGTGTTTGAAGCAGGACCTTTATTTTGACTGCGGTGAAAACAGTAGTGGTTCAGCACACATTGCTCTCATTCTCCCTCTTGTTTGTTGTTTTCATTTAACAATTCTGTCTAATACAGATAGAAGTCTTTTTAATAATCAAATAGAACGGTTAAACAAAGGAATTAAAATGTATACAAAAAAAGTGTATCTTAACGATTGCTTTTATATTATTGGTAGAAAGGCAAACATTATATATATATATATATATATATATATATATATATATATATATATATATATATATATATATAAACCGTGAACTATGATTATAGTTTGGTTTAGGTATGTACCTACAGCATAGGTTATATTTGGAAATAATTATCATAATTTCTTTTCTTTCTCTAAAAGGCTATACTCCAGCCCTGGCTTGTGCTCCTAACAAAGATGTGGCAGATTGCCTGGCGCTAATCCTGGCCACCATGATGCCCGTGTCTCCCGGCGGAGGAGCGGTGCCCAGCCTCACGTTCAGTGCCATCAATCACTACACCAGCCCCACCAAAAGCGTCACGTTCGACAGTCTGCCCATGCTCCGCTCCGAACACAGCTCCTACTGCAGTTTCAACAGCATCGGTCGCCATGACGGCTTCTACAAGGACGACGAGCTAAACGACTCGGACTCAGAGACGTACTGAGGAGAAGGAAAGGAGAGGCACACATTTTGTCTTAATTACCAGCGGCCAGCCCCTCCGCAGAGCCTTAAGAGTCTCTACACACACCACACGCAAACAAACAGATGTACGAGGCGCAGCAGGCTGGCCCTCCCAGCCCCCTTATCCATCAGCTCAACCTCTGCCAGCACATCTTGCCATACACAAATATGACGGAGAAGTTGGCGGACCTCTAGACATGGCAATAAAAGACAAGAATCAGCAGCCTGGGAGCAACTTTTGCACAAGCAGTTTGACACTGTCGTAGTGCAACTGGGATTGGACGTTCAGATCCTCCCTCGCGAAAGACTGGCAATATTTGTGATGCTTTCAACGGTTTCAAGTCAGCGTGCACTTCTGAATCGATCATTTACATTTACTTGGAAAGAAATGATTTATTTTTTAAAATGCGATTTTAATACCTGTCTACTTCTCTGTCCCTCTGAGGGGGATAAAATAAAAAATCTAATAAAAATCAGCGTTTCAGTAGTTTCAAAACCGCAGGGGCAAATTGCGGACATGAACATCAGCGTTGTAATGATTCTGGCCACAAGCATGAGTGATGTTAAAATGCTAACTGTCTCCATCTTCAGTTTTAGGATAAATTATTCCTTTTATCTATGGTATTTATTTTTACTTTCCATATTTCATCATCATTTTGTGCCTTCATAAATTACTGTATGGAGGGAAGGGGCAGCTTGAGAGAACAAATGAGATGCACAAGAAGTACAACACTACGTCTGTGAAAAGCACTGAAAATGAAGAGGCAAACGGCTCCCAGCATGCTTTGCTCCAGAATGAGGAACACTGTGTAAACCAATGGTAGAACAGAATTCGATCTCTTTGTATGTTGAGATATAAATATATATTTTTTTCTGGCTCTTATTAACATGACTTTTTTGGGCAGATATGCTCGCTTCGATTTAGCAAATGAAACCACTCGATCCTTCTGTGATGGCCTGTCAGAAACCTGTGTTTGTCTCTTTTCAAGCTTTGATTTTGGAATGATTGAAACTGGAAATCTGTTCAATACAGCTTCCCGGCTGAGAGGGGGTCAGCGGGGATCTGTTTCCTTTTCTGTCCTCTTCTTTGGGGAAAAGGAGAGTGATTGGTGCGGTCGATGGCCGCTGATGCCCCCTACTCACAAGAGATTCCTGTATATTTTATGGTTGATTAAATAAATGAGTTCAGTAATTTGAATCTATTATTTTTCTTATTCTCAAATGTTTAAAGCTGCAGTCCGTATCCATTGTAAAAAAAAAAAAAAATTATGTAATGAGTACATCAAGAATCCATCACCTCGTTACACCTAATAAGTGTTTATATCCGGTCTATTTTAGATCAGTTCTGGTATGAACCCAGCACGTGTATGATTCATCATAGACATAAACGGATATAGGTAGCTCCAATGTTCTTGCGCAGGATGTGCGCAGTTCTTTTTATTAATCTCTAGAGCACTAAAAGTTGTGGAATGCAGTAGGGGTGGGAATCGAAAATCAATTCAAGTAATGAAGCAAGTAAATCTTGAGTGAGTCGTTGAAACCTTCCATTCATATATTCCATAAGATTTGTTTATTGTATATATATATATATACATATATATATTTTTCGGAATTATGAGAGAACCACAACGTTCAATTAAAATAAAAAAAATTCTAAATTGATACAGTATTTTGCAGCTCTATTTTGCATAAAAACAGTACTGTTTTATAGTCAGCTGATTTTTGTTCATGGTATTTAGCAGCAATACATTTTTTTGCAAAAAGAGAAAAAATAAGTTTGATTTCAAAATGTTTGACTAATTTTTTTTAACCACACTTAAATTGAAAATGGGAATCGATAAGCAAAATTTTATTTGGAATTGATCAAAATAAAATTACATTACATTTGCATTAAATGTATTCATTTAGCAGACACTTTTATCCAAAGCAACTTACAGATGAAGACAGTGGAAGCAATCAAAAACAACAAAAAGAGCAATGATAAGTGCTATAACAAGTCTCAATTAGGTTAATACAGTACACGTAGCATGGGATTTTAACTAATATAATAAATAAAAAGAAAACAATAAAAAATAAAAGAATAGAGCAAGCTAGTTAGAGGTATTTACACACACACATACATATACAATTGCATAATAAATGAAAAGAAAATAGAATACAAAAAGATTAGAAAGATATACCCAGGAAATTTATAGGTATTATTAAGGTAAATTATACCCAGTCCTAGACTGCAGCTTTAAGAAAACTATTTACAGGTAAAGGAATTGATGGAAAAAGTATGAAATTGTTACTTGCAGACCTATCTTAAATTTATAGTGAAGAAAAAAAACAATTATAAACATTCATATGAATGTTATATTGTATTATGTATATATATATATATATATATATATATATATATATATATATATATATATTAGTTCATATATTAATTCAGCTATCTAGCTCAACTTTAAAAGCCTATAATTTGTGCTTTTTAGACATAATATTCATAAAAATAATAAAGATTTTAAAATAATAGAAACAGAATGAGGAGCCTTGTGTATAAACACCACATTGAATAGTGGACCTTTGTAGGGTTTTTTCTGTCTTAAAAAAAAGATAAGCTACATATATATTTTTTATTAGATTTATATAATTGTCTAGTATTCATTTATTTATTTATTTTTACTTATTCTTACCAATGGTTTCTTAATTTCTCCCACCAGTATTTGAAATGCCATTTTTATGTGTTCTAAAATCGTCTGTCATTTCTAATGGTTCATGAAGGTTCAGCACATGCTGTCTTTTTGTTTTCTGGCTGGACCGAGTGCAGAAGAGTTCAGAAGAGTTCAGAAGAGTGCAGAGCTCATCTCAGTTTAAACATACTTTCACTTAGAGCTGTTCTCCTGCAACGATTAGCTGTGAAACATTTTCATATAAGTGTGAAATTAACACGTTTTAGTTTAGTACACTTATGAGGCTCTGTTTGGGATAAACCAATTATTACATTCAGACTCTGAAAGTAACTATAATTCCTCAGTCAAGATTTGAGTAATATTGATTAACCCTGGATTAAAAATATGTTGTTTCTCTGGGCCAGAGTTATTATATCCACTAATCTCACCTGTTTGGACTGAGATTAAGCTGTAAAACAGGAATCTTCAAACCTCTTAAAGCTTAGGACAGCCAATGATGATCCTCTAATTCTCTGAAATTACCAATTTACTGTGTTAAACTAATAAAGTAAAAAAATAAAAATAAAATTTATACAAGACGTAGTCAGCTAGACGATGAACATCATTAATATTATTAATTAATAATTATTCTATGATGCAGTCACACATGTAGCAATAAATGTTAGTTCTGTTTGTTGATTCAGGGTTAGCATCATCTGAGGTCCTCTGATCAGCATCATCTCTTCTCAGGTGTTCTGGATCCAGACTGGAGCTTGTGTAAATCCGGCGAAACATAGAAACAAAATAGAGACATCATTAGCATAGCTGCTGATCCAACAAACTGAAATTAGTTTAACCCAAGCTAATGAATAAAACTGCACATTTGATCAGATACAACTAAACTCACAATTTAAGTGATACATTATTTGAATGCTTGGCTAAAGAGATGTGTTTTTAATCTAGATTTAAACAGAGAGAGTGTGTCTGAACCCCGAACATTATCAGGAAGGCTATTCCAGAGTTTGGGAGCCAAATGAGAAAAAGCTCTACCTCCTTTAGTGGACTTTGCTATCCTAGGAACTACCAAAAGTCCAGTGTTTTGTGACCTTAGGGAGCATGATGGGTTGTAACGTGGTAGAAGGCTAGTTAGGTACGCTGGAGCTAAACCATTTAGGGCCTTATAGGTAAGTAATGATAATTTGTAACTGATACGGAACTTAATAGGTAGCCAGTGCACTGCAGAGACTGTAAAATTGGGGTAATATGATCATATTTTCTTGACCTCGTAAGGACTCTAGCTGCTGCCTTTTGGACTACCTGTAGCTTGTTTATTGACGAAGCAGGACAACCACCTAGAAGTGCATTACATTAGTCCAGTCTAGAGGTCATGAATGCATGAGTTAGCTTTTCTGCATCAGAAACAGATAACATGTTTCGTAGCTTGGCAATGTTTCTAAGATGGAAGAATGCAGATTTTGTAACATTGGAAATATGATTTTCAAAAGACAAATTTCTGTCTAATATAACACCCAGATTTCTGACTGTAGAGGAAGTAAGAGTACATCCGTCTAGTTGCAGATTGTAATCTACAAGATTCTGTGTTGTGTTTTTTGGTCCAATAATTAATATCTCTGTCTTATCCTAATTTAATTGGAGAAAATTATTTGTCATCCAATCTTTTACATTTTTAACACACTCTGTTAGCTTACATAATTGAGAAGTTTCATCTGGTCTCGTTGAGATATATAGCTGAGTATCATCAGCATAACAGTGGAAGCTAATTCCGTATTTTCTAATAATATTACCAAGGGGCAACATGTATATTGAAAATAGAAGGGGACCTAGGACGGATCCTTGTGGCACTCCATATTTTACTGATGATAAATGAGATGACACCCAATTAAAGTAAACAAAATGGTAGCAATCGGACAGGTAGGATCTAAACCATCTTAGAGCCTGCCCTTGAATACCTGTATAGTTTTGTAATCGATCTATGAGTATGTCATGATCTATGGTGTCGAACGCAGCACTAAGATCAATTAAGACTAGAAATGAGATGCAGCCTTGATCTGACGCAAGGAGCAGGTCATTTGTAATTTTAACAAGTGCAGTTTCTGTGCTATGGTGGGGCCTGAAACCTGACTGAAATTCTTCATACAGATCATTTTTATGCAGGAAGGTACTCAATGGAGCAGACACAACTTTTTCTTAAATTTAAGACATAAATGGAAGATTTGAAATAGGCCTATAATTTGCCAGTACACTAGGATCTAGTTTTGGTTTCTTAATAAGAGGCTTGATAACCGCCAGCTTGAATGGTTTTGGGACGTGACCTAAAGATAACGACGAGTTAATGATATTGAGAAGTGGTTCTTCGGCTACAGGTAACAACTCTTTCAGTAATTTAGTGGGTACAGGATCTAATAAACATGTTGTTGGTTTAGATAAAGTGATAAGTTTATTTAGTTCTTCCTGTCCTATGGTTATAAAGCACTGCAGTTTATCTTTGGGTGCGATGGATGAAACTGAAGTGTTACATGCTGTAGCATGTTATCTATTTTATCAGTGAAGAAAATATGCTCTGCCCTAGCAGTGCGTTCAAGACTACGAGTTTCTTTCTTGAAAGAGTGAGTATTACTGTTATACCATGGCACAGTACGTTTTTCTCTAACCTTTTTCAATTTGATGGGGGCAACAGTTTCTAATGTATTAGAGAAAATAGTGCCCATGTTGTCAGTCATTTAATCTAATTCATGTGTATTTTTGGGCACAAATAGCAGTTGAGATAGATCAGGCAGGTTATTTGCGAAGGTTATTTTTTTTTCCATCCATTGAAAAAAAAAAGTGTCTGACACGGCTCCGGGGGTTGAACAAAGGCCTCCTGTAGCGAACTGATGCGCTCTTGTAAGAAAAATATCCATGTTTAAAACATAATAATCACTTTAATGTAACATTCTTTTAGACAGTAGATGACATGTTATGTTATGGTAATTTTGTTAGTTTAAAATTGGGCCACAATCTTTAATGTTTTTATTTCAGTGTTTGTGCAAACAAAAAAGTGCTTACTACACTTGTTTCTGAGATACTTTTTAAAAATTTCCAGCACATTTTAACATGTTTAACAGTTTGGTTTGATACATTATATAAAAGATTTAAGTATTGTATAACATGGGTAGCTCTCAGCCACTTTCATTTATAAAAACCTCTCGAATGAAAAAAAACCGTTGGAGACCTCTGTGCTAAATTATCCTGTGAATATAAAGACCCATAGACATATACAAGAAGAACACACGGGTCTTTTAGCAATAGGAAACGGCAGCAGAATAATAAAAAAAAGTATAAAATGTCTCAGAACTAAGTTCAGAAGCATTAGTGCTCATGCGTTTTTTTTAATCATTCTGTGGGATATGCAATAAAAAAAAATCTCCCTTTGAGCTTTCACACTCCTGGTTGTTAGTGCAAAATAATAATTGATTGTCAACATTCGTCCTTATATTCATATTCATTAAAATATTTCCTATATGAATTTCACTAATATGTCCGGTAGTCTTTTACATTCATCATTCCCCTTTAAAGGTTAAGCCATAAATACCAGCGTCATTATAAGAGGCTATTCTGAGTTATATGTTTCTAAGGGAGCCATGATGACGCAGTAAGGTTAATTATATCAATTATGGCACTCGTTGCCTGTCCAGATTTTCTTTGAGAAAAAAGTAAATGCCAATTTGCCTGAAGGTGCAAATTGTTCATGTGTGGCATGCCTCTTATGCTGTGTATAAAAGCAGGGGCAGAAAGCTTTTGGGAAACCGAGGCAACCCAACTGCAAACTGACCTGGCAATCACAGCCACTGCAAACATGTGAGTTCTTTGGCTCAGATGAAGATATTGTTGTGGCCTGAGGAAGACTCTGTGATGTCTCTGTGTTTGTGTTTGGCATCCAGGTTGACAGTATTGGCTCTGATGACACTGCTGATGGTCTCGGTTGAGTCGGACCTCTCAAATGAAGAGTGGAAGTCTCTGAGTAACCCACAAAGCAGGACCCTGGTGAGTCGGACAGCAATCGATCCTTAGTAAAAAATAGATACAATTGATTTATAATAGGGTTTTTTTTCCTCTACTGGCTATTTTTGAGATTTTTTTCTATTTTTTTTTTCTTTTTTACTTTATCTTAATGTGTTGCTTCAGACTATTGGATAGAAAACATGCAGAATGCTATTTCTTGACGTGCTGATTTTTGCATTTGTAGATCTCAATTAAAATATGTATTTTTAAGAGTTTTATTTTCCTCCTACACTGAGCCATTATCTAAAATGGGTATTTATGGACTAATGTGTATTATTTAGTCACACACTGTGTATTTGTAAGCTTCATTTATTCTTTTGTTCTTACAATGCAAATATTTAAATAACACACTGCATTTTAAATTCACGTTGTCATTCATTCAGTTTTTCCGGATCCTGCAGTCCTATCTTGAGGACAGAGAGAGTGAAGCTCGAGCGATGAACAGGAAAACGAATGTGAAGGAGAACAAAAACAGCAATGTAGAAAACACTGGTTATGACAAGTATGACCTCTTTCTTCACAATGACATTTATGATGTTTAGTTGAAGATCTCATTTTTAGTTGGATGATGTTTAACGTGTAAATTGGGTGTTAGATCTAATAGCTTGAGAAATATTCAAGGCATTGTAATGATGTGTAGTTTAGTACAATTGAAACACTCTATATATTTCTCTTCTAATATGCTATATAATGTTTTACAAAGTTAAAAACTAGTTGATAAAAGCTTAAGATGTCATAGATACTGTGTTTATACGTATGTAATAAGACATGTATTGTTATTTCAGAAGTATAATTCCTCTAGTTGAAATCCTTGTAGTTCTTTATTTCTTTACTAAATAAATAAGAATGGAAAATGAGATGACCAGTTGTTTATTCTATATCTTCGCAACCCAGAACAGTCTACAACCCTTACTAAATTTTTTGGAAACATTCGGGAAACTCTCAGGTAATTCAGTAAACTGGGAAAAAAGTCTTTTTTTTTTTGCAGCGACTAACAATATTGACTAAAATTTTATGGTACTTTTAAAATAGGTTTGCCAAATTTTCAACACTATTATTGGGCTGCCAGTTGTAGAGCCTTAACTCTTTGGCAGGACCCATGCCCTGAGTCTTTCAGCTGATGTCCCTTCATGGTTTATGATTGAGCGGAGTGCTTCAAACTCTCTCTCCTCATTGCTATTTGCTGCTCCAGTCAGATCTCACTTTATGATCAATAACTCCCTCAGGATGTGGCGTCACATCAGTAAGACATTCAAACTCCCCAGTACCTCCTTTTTAGCTCCTGTCTGTAACCTTGGCTTTAAACCCTCACTATTAAACCAGTGTTCATAGATTGGGCTAGAAAAGGAATCCTCACCTTGAGAGATTTATACATACCTAGGCAACAATTTTGCTACATTTTCTCAACTAACTAACTAAAAGAGAACTATGTCCTGGCTACTTTACACTTCTTTAGATACCTGCAAGTTAGAAATGATCGTTCCACTATCCCAAACTCTGAAACCCTTTCAGCTGATATTGAATTACATAAACTACTTACTTGCGTTCCCAAGCAAAGTTAGTCACAAAATGTGTCTATTTTTCCACTAGTCAGTTAGACATCTATACTAACAATCTGAAAAACGATTGGGAAAAGGAACTGGATATTCATGTCTCTATGGAAGACTGCAAAATGTCCAAAAAAATATATATATAAACCTGTTCTATTAATGCCATGCATCAATTTATTCTGTACAGGGTTTTGCATAGATTGCATTACTCAAGGGTTCAATGTAATGCTTTCTATCCTGCTATATCCTCTCTCTGCAAGTGTGAATCTGCAGCTAGCCTACTCGTTAAATAAATAAAATCACATATATACATGAATGAATGAATGAATGAACCTATATCATGGGAGTGCGACAAAATGAAACTGCATGATAGTGACACTCTGCAGCACATCAAGTATCCAGAAGGTGGAGGCATGAGCTTTCATTTAATTTGAACTACACGCAAACCCCAGAAGAAGAGCAGCAGGAGCACCAGAAGAGTTTGATATGTGTGTCTGAGAGATATGAATGTGTTGTGACCGTGATTATGGATGAAGTGACTGGAGCTCAGCTGATCGCTGAGGCGCTCAAATCTCAGGTCTGTGTTGTGTTGTGTTGTGAGACTATTGGTCTGACTTGCCTCTTTTGCTCGGTTCTCAAAGTTTCTCCTGCATATTTTGAAGTAGTCGTGCAAAGGGAGTTTTTATCAAAAACGCTTGTCCTTTAACAATTACCGTTACCCAATTAGTAAAGAATAAACGCGTATATACAGTCTTATTATTGCATTCTTTGCAACATCGCCCGCTGTACTATTGAACTTGGACAGTGTGTCAAAGGTGCTGCACATGCGCACTAGAACTGACAACAAAAAAACAATGCAAACCATAAATTAATAATAATATAAATATGTGTGTAATTTTCCTTTTTTTCTGATGTGATTATATATATATATAATCACATCAGAACATTGTCATTGTTATTTTTATCTGAAAGATTGAAAAAAGATAGTTTTCACTAAATGTGATCATCTTAATGCGATGGACATTAATACTGTGATGAATGAATATTACATAAATATGTCTAAAGTATTATTTGGGAAATAATTATTTTCTTTTACATCATTACGTTTTTATTACTATAGTATTGTACTGTTAGATGTGTTATTAATGAAATAAAATTTTAGTTATGTTTAATCAATTAAATTAAAGCGATATATATATATATATATATATATATATATATATTTATCATCAAATCAACTTTTATGTTTTTTTTAATCAACTTATTTATTTTCTTTAATTTTATTTGTCTAATCTTATTTTATATATTTGTACTCTTGTTCTTTCTTTCTTTCTTTTACACTCTTTACTCTTAAAAAAAAATCACATGGTCCCTCTAGCACTCTCTTTTTTTCTTTTTTTTTCTGGGGGTTCTCAGACCCCAGTTTGAAAACCTCAGGCCTATGTGTGTACTGCTTCTTTTTTCAGAAACCGCTTTTAATAAATTAATATTCAAGATATTAGTATGTCTATTAGGTATGTCTTTACTTCTATTAAACTCCATGTGCAGAATGTGGAGTATATGTTTGGCATTGTTGGCGTGCCTATCATCGAAGTGGCCATGGCCGCCCAAGCAGCAGGCATCAAGTATGTCGGCATGCGCAATGAACAAGCAGTAAGACAGTCTCAACTTTCACTTTTATTTAAAATGTATTCCTGTTTCATTACACTGAAGACTGTCTGGGTGTGTTTTCTTTCTCGTAACAGGCCTGCTATGCTGCTTCTGCTGTTGGGTATTTGACAGGATGGTATGAATTTGTCAATTTGTTTCTCAGTATTTCTTTTATTGGGCTCTTTTTGTGATGAAGTTACATTTAATTTTCCAGGCCAGCGGTGTGCCTGGTTGTGTCTGGACCTGGGCTGATTCATGCTCTTGGAGGAATGGCCAACGCTAACATGAATTGCTGGTAGCTCTACACTGCTGAATTCACTTCAGTTCAGATTAAAGCGAACTGATGGGCAGTTTTTGTACTTTTCTTCTCTTGTTTGAATTCATAGGCCTGTCATTGTTATTGGCGGCTCATCTGATAGGAACCAAGAAACCACAGGAGCGTTTCAGGAGTTTCCTCAGGTAGGGTTGATAGGAAATCTTTGGCTTTGATATAAAAACAGTTTGTTATTGCAGTATTGATTTGAAATTGATCCCTTAAGAAAAAAAATAAAAAAATGTTCTGATTCAAAATACAGAGTCAAAATGTTATTTTCAGTAATTCATGGAAAGAAACTTTAATCTGTATGTATTTCATCTTGTTCCTCATCAGGTTGAAGCTTGTCGTCTGTATAGCAAGTTTTCTGCTCGACCGAGCAGCCTTGAGATGATACCTGCTGTAGTCGAAAAAGTAAATATTTAATCAAAATTGAGGTTTTTTGGTTCATTGCCCATGTCTGTCAGTTGACAAAAAAATGCCAAACTTTATTTAAAATTTAAATTTTTAGCATTTTTAGAAATTTTAAATTACTTATTTTCTCTTACAGGAAGAAATGTAGAGGATTGGTCTTGTTTAAAGAGATGTACAAATTTAGGCCATACTGTCATGTTAAGGAAAGCAGAGCTCTGTGATATGTTATATTCAAAGTCAAAATATTTTTTTCTCACTCATGTTTTTGTTAACTGAAAAAAACATATTCAGTATTGATATAAAATAAAGTATAAATATTAAATAAAATAAGTTAAATAAAATATATATGTAACAGATGAAAATCTTAAATGAAAATTTAAAAAAAGGAATAAATTAAAATAAAATAAATTAAATCTAAATAGAAATTTTATACATATAGTAATAAGATTAAATAAAATGAATAAAAGAAATATTAAACTTGAACTATAATTGAAACTAATTCAAAATATAATAATAATAATAATAAGGTAAATAAATAATACAGAAGTAACACTGATTAGTTTTGACAAATCTTGTCAAATGTTTTCAAATGTTTGGCCAAATATACCATATACTATGCAATGTAATTTCTATATCATTAAGATACTATTAAAGTTTTTGTTAATCCTTTAAATAAGATCCCCCCCCCCCCCTTATATTTTAGTTGGGATGTTTGTGTTTTTGTTAGGTTGTAAGGAGCAGCATTTATGGCCGTCCAGGAGCGACCTACATAGACATAGCTGGAGACATGGTGAACGCCAAAATAGACCGGGCCAATGTCAGGTGAGCATTATGTTCAGTTAAACACTAATCACAGTAATGGAGAGCTTCCTAACCACATTTTTTTATGATGTGATCTCTTACTGATCATTGTTTTCTTTTGCATACTGAAATGTGCAAAATGGCATTGCATGTGTCTTCATTGTCTTCTAGGTTTGTTTCCTGCTGTCCTGCTCCTCCTGTGAGTCAGGCTGACAGCAGGGAGATCACACAGGCTGTCAGGCTGCTCAGAGCGGCTCAGAGGCCTCTGATCATCATCGGCAAAGGTGAACAGAATAGAACTGAATGACTGAGAGCGAGCTGAAACTGATCAAAGCGATGTTGAACTGTGATCTGCTGCAGGTGCGGCGTATGCCAGAGCAGAGAAGGAGGTCAGGGAGCTGGTGGAGGTGACTGGGATACCTTTCCTTCCCACACCTATGGGGAAAGGAGTACTGTCAGATGACCACCCTAACTGTGTTGCTGCGGCCCGGTCCAGGTGTGCATATGTATCAAAACGATCTTTCCAAAACAATCTCCTTCTGATGGACTGGCGTGATGCCCATATTTTTTTTCTTTTCTAGAGCTTTATTGCAGGCTGATGTTATAGTGTTGCTGGGTGCCAGACTCAACTGGATCCTGCACTTTGGCTTTCCACCCAGGTTCAGTCCCCATGTGAAGATCATTCAGGTTAGTTACACCCTGGACACTCAGTATGTGTATCTTTGCCGTAAAACATGCCATAAATGAACTTCAGTTCATCTTCAGTGTGGCCTCTTGTGTGAATTTGTTCAGGTGGATCTGTGTGCTGAAGAGTTGAGTAATAATGTGAGAGCCGCATCTGCTCTACTTGGAGACATAAGAGCTGTGGTCAGACAGGTAAACTACAGTATACCCTGAGTCGTCTTGCATAAAATGCAATGTTCTTAGTTTTATACTTTTTCTGCATCTGCATCATTACATTCTGTATGTTCTATGGGGTCTGTGAGAGACTCCTGATGTCCTATTGAAATCCAGTATGTTTTGTAGCATTTATTCCTTTACCTTTAAGTCTTTTCTATGTTAGTGACATGTTTTGTTTGGCTAACTTCTTAACCTCTGACCATATTAGAGAATACTGAATCTGGGTGTTAATCGGTATAACTGTTCGGTCGTATGTTAAAGGGGTAGTTCACCCAAAAATGAAAATTCTGTCATCATTTTCTAACACTCCAATTGTTTTAAACAACTGGATAACAAACTGAATACAAAAGAAGATATGTTGGTAACTGGACACTTGATGGTATTCTTTGACCTTCATAGTATTTTTATTTTTTATACTATGTATGGAATGGGAATGTAACAATTCATTCAACTAATGATGCAATATGATTCATTATACTGATTTCACAATACATTTTTTCTGCAATGTTTTTTTTGTTTTTGTTTCACAAAATGAGATTTAAAACATTATAAATGAAGTGGTGTCCTTTTATTTTTACTTGGACAGAATGCTGCACATTTCTTTGTTGAATATAAAATGACAAAATGACACAATGTCAAATAACAAAACTAAATAGAAAATATTAAAACAAACCCCAAATCGTATAAATAATACAAATAAATCTAATCTCTTCATATGAACAAACTAAGATTTTGCCTGTGCTCTTTCCATATAAAATGAGTGGCAACCATTTTTAGCCAAACAAAGATGCTGCACACATGCAGCATGAGCAGTTTCAGTCTAAATTAGATTGGATAATTTCAAAATTTGATAAAAAATGACTTTAGTTTTGTGAAACTATACTACATAAATCATCTGCATGAAACAAAAACAGCAGAAGGGATGAATTAGAATGCAAATTCACTCTCTGACAGCATGGGGGGGGGGGGATGAAAAGAAAATACGATCTTAAAGGGATACTTCAACCCAAAATGATTTTTTTTTATCATTCCAAATGCCCCATGTCGTTCCAAACCCATAAAAGCTTTGCTCAACTTCGGGAACACAATTTAAGATATTTTGGATGAAAACCAGGAGGCTTGTGACTGTCCCATTGACTGCCAAGTAAATTACAATGTTACGGTCCAGAAAAGTATGAAAATAATCGCCAAATACTCCATCTGCCATCAGTGATTCAACTGTTACATTTTGAAGCGACGAGAATACTATTTTATTCAAAAAACTAAAATTTAATCAACAACATGTCTCCTCTGTGTCTCTCCTCATCAGTGTAGCGCTATTTTGGAGAATATGAGCTGAATGCAGGCAACTTACGCTCTTCTGTGTCAGCCGTGCCACAAGGATACGTTTTCTACATGTATTTACGCTTTGATTTAAAAGAAAAGAGCGCATCCTTGTGGCGTGGGTTATACAGAAGAGCGTAAGCTGCATGCGTTCAGCTCATAGTTACATTCCTACTACAGAAATCAATGGCTACCGTCAACTGGCTGGTTACCAGCATTCTTCAAAATATCTTTATTTGTGTTCAACAACTTAAAGAGTATAAGTAGGGGTGATAGAATTTTCATTCTTGAGTGAACTATCCCTTTAATGTGCTGATATTTATACAGTTTAATATCAATAAATTGTGTAAAAGTTATGGAAAATTGTGTTTTACGTGAAATGACCCCTTATATCTATTTTTCTACACTGTTTGAAGCTGTTGGAAACTGTAAGATCCTGGAGATTTCCTTCTGATTCACAATGGTGGTTGACTCTGAAAGAGAAAATGACTGCCAATGCTCAGATATCAAAGGTGAGCTTGAGTGTCGTTAGCAAGTAATGAACTACTTGATGTAATTGAACTTAATGTAATGAAATAGCATTGGTTGTTTTCTTGTTAACATGTGAACTGTGTGTTTAACTTTTATGGTATAAAGTGTACCATTAATATTGTTTCCCACAGAGTCTTGCTCTCCAGTCCACTCTGCCCATGAACTACTACACTGCTTTCCACCACATTTCTGAGCTCCTGCCCAAAGACTGCATCATAGTTAGCGAGGGAGCGAATACTATGGACATCGGCCGGACCATGCTGCTCAATTACCTCCCACGACACAGGTGAGAGACATTTTCCTCCCCCACTTTTCACAGCTGGACGAGAGATGAAGCTCTCTGTATTTGAACGACTACAGTTTTTATCTCTATAATCAAAGAACACCATAAATTAGTTCCAAAAGAAACATTAATAAAGAAATATAAACAGACAACATAAAGAAAAATGATGTTTGCTGATTGATATGACAATGGCAAAAAAATGAAGGCCACTCTGATATGGCATTTCAAATATGGAAATTATGGCTTATGAGTGAAATGAAGAGCGACAGTTTTTTTGCTGAGAGAAAGTTATGAGAAAGAGAAAACTATTATTTATGTTGTGGTTAATAGTAAATATTATGTTTATAGTAAGATAAAACAGCTTTTGTTGTATGTACGCCACAAGAAAGCTACTTTCATTGTGCAGATCATGAGAAAACAACTTTAGGTAAAAAAAAAAAAAGTTAGGTATAGAACCCAAGAAAAACACTGCTATGTTTTGATCCCCCCCCCCAAAAAAACAACAACTTTTGTTATGTCTAGACAAAAAATGTTAGGTTTAGAACCCAAGAAAAACAGTTATGTTTTGATCACAAAAAAAAAAACTACTTTTGTTATGTCTAGATTGCGTGTTTAGATCATGTGAAAACTAATTTTATGTTTAGATTGCAAGAAAAACACTATTATGTTTTGATCAACAAAAAAAACAACAACAACATCTTTTGCTCTTTAGATCACAAACATCTGTTTAGATAATGAGCAATCAATGTTTATGTTTGGATCACAGGAAAAGCAAAAGAGAGCTAACATTTCATTTTAGCCATACAACATATTGTTTTCTCTAAGACTCTTTTTCTGGTAAGTATATTTACCATAGTTCAGATAATAAAAATAGAAAATTCTTTTAAAGTGGGGTTCTAAATTTGTGATGTCCAGAGCAGTAACCTGAATGTCCTGTACAGGTTAGATGCTGGTACTTTTGGCACTATGGGAGTGGGTCCAGGATTTGCCATTGCAGCAGCAGTTTTGGAGCAGACGCAGAAGAGCGCTCAGAGAGTGGTGTGTGTAGAGGGAGACAGTGCCTTCGGTTTCTCTGGAATGGAGGTGGAGACCATGTGCAGGTGAATGAAACCTCCACCTACAGCTCCACCTATAGGGCATTTATACAGTGTGCAGCATAATAAAATGGTTCTGATTACTCCAAACACTCTGCACTTATTGTTTTTCCTAATTCTGAATAGGTATAAACTGCCAATCATCATCATAGTAATCAACAACAATGGCATCTACAGTGGAGTGGATCTAAATACATGGAAAGAGATGGAAAAGATGGGAGACATGACCACCATGTGAGTCTAGAGCATTCAAGGAAAGGTCTGGGTGTCCAAACATTTTAATACTTAAATGAGGGTCTATGTGAACTTACAGTGCACCTACCTAAGAAAGTTCTGGTAATATAAAGTAACTACATAGGATATGGTTAGGGTTAGGGTTAGGGTTAGGAGAAGGTTCAAGGTTATTACCTAGTTATTGTTACATACTATGTACATGTGTAACTGGACTGTAAAATAAAGTGCTATGGTAAAGCGCTAAGTATCTACGATTGATCTTGGACTAAGATGGAATGAAGATAATTCAACAAATTGCTCCATGTTGAAAGATTGTGTTTTACTGCAAATACAATGAGACTTAATTGCTGTCAGTAAAGTTATCTATCAATCAAACACAACAAGTATCAAATCTTACATAAGACTTGCCTTTGTGTGTGCCTTAGTGCACCTCCAGTTACGCTGCTACCAGAGGCACGGTACGAGCAGGTGATGAGTGCGTTTGGGGGACGTGGGTATCTGGTCCGAACAGTGGAAGAACTCCGCAGTGCACTACAGGAGAGTCTGAACAACACACAAATGCCCAGCCTCCTCAACGTACTTATAGACCCAGCCTCAGACCGCAAACAACAGGTATTTCACACACACACACACACACACACACACACACACACACACACAGGTTTGTTTTTGTGAAAAGTGTGAACATTCCATTCCAAAGTGGAGACGTGGTAATGTCCTGAAAAGTCACCTTCTCTTTGTAATACCTATGTTATACCCTTGTCATTATACAAATCTGTGTCCTAATGTCACAAAAATGCGCACACACACACACACACACACACACACACACATGCACACAGCCTTACATTATAGTTCAATCAGGTGGAATATCATTAACACTTTAGATTTAAAAAAAAAAACACTGCTTAATCGTATATTCTCATTTCTCACTTTTACAGTATATTGTGATAATATTTCAAGATGAAAACTTAACACTTACTCGGCTGAATCAAGGAACTTGAGGCTTTTAAACATCAGGCTTTTAAAGGGATAGTCGAAGAAGAATGAAGGTCTTATGTTTATTTGTACATCTCTTTGTCATCATTATATGTTTTACCAGTCAAACTTTATTTTAAGGTCCAGTTCTTGCTATTAACAAATATACTATACTTAGGTGTTATCATTTTGCCCCCACAATTAAAACCACAGACTTTTAATCATAAAACTAAGCATTTAAATATCTTCTCACTACAACAAATTATTGGGAAATATAAAGTGAAAATTAAACTCATATTATAATTATTTTATATAAGTAGTGAGTTGAACTGTTATAATGATCCCAATGTTTTACAAGCTATCAGAATTTCAACTTAATTTTGGACAATTTTATTAGCAGCAACTGCTCCAAATTTTAAACTTTTGTTCCGTTTGGGCCACTGAATATACCCTGTCATAAAACCTGTCATACACAATAATAGATACATTTTATATTTGTTTATTAAACCTAAACAAAATATATAAAAAAAAACTATCTAAAGGAAAAAGGTTTTTGTTCAGTATCATATTTGATAAATCATGTGTTCATGGATCATATAGTATTACGCATATAGGAGAATATGGGGCTCAGAGTGGAAACAAAACACCTACATTTTAAGTTATTGGAAAAAGCGCGGTGTGGTGTTGACCCTCTGACATGTTTGACTGTTTAGAGTTCAGAACATCACAAGGCCTGTGTAACCGTTCATTTCAACACTCAAACCTTTTTTATATCCCTCTCCCCCCCTCACATACACACACATTAAAAATAACTGACCTTTCTATTCTTGAAAGCCATGAGACCCCCATTATTGAAAGTTGTGACCCTCTTTGTTGTGCTGGGTGTATCCTGGCAACCGCATGCAGACATATTGAAGGATTGAGTGTCATAGCGGCCTGGGACACTGAAACTCTCCGAGCATGTCACACTGACACTCAAAGGGCTTCCCCAACGATGAATGGAAACTTGCTAGTGTTACAAAAGCAGTTTGAGATAAACAGGATTCGACTTCAGTGGAGGTTATTCATGTGTAAACAGAACTTTTGTTGTCTTTAACGTTCACATCATAATGTGAGACTTTGTGTTTATCTCCTAGGAGTTTCCCTGGCTGACACATTCCAATCTGTAGAGCTGAGCGAGATATCGGATGAGATCGGATCATGTCTGCATTTTCTTTCACTGCATTTGGTTAATTTAACTGCAGGTGACACCATTTCCTAAGAAAAGAAAAGCTGTATCATTTAACATGATCTCAATCACTACTGATTGAAATGAATTTCTATAGATTCCCGTTCTTTCATAAGTACCTAAAGGGAAACTTCACTTAAAAATAAAAGATCTGGGATCATTTACCTCGTCATTTCAAACCATTATGACTTCACTTTTTCTGTGGAACACTAAAGTAAAATGTTTAGAATTTTCACACACGTCTTTTCAGACAACAACAGTTCACAAGGTCCCCAGGAATACTTGGGAACACGTTTTTACATTTTTCTTTTATTTCTTTTTTCCCCTCTAAAGTCATACAGGTTTGGAACAACATGAGGATTTTTAGGCAAAACTATTCCTTTTATAGAGAAAATGCCTAACAATGTGTAATAACAAATTCCAAGACATTTGACACTGACAGTTTAGACTATGTATTGCATATTTGATTATTTTAATTAGCCATTTTTTGCCTATTCCTTCTACCTACCGTATTTTTCGGACTATAAGTCGCACCTGAGTATAAGTCGCATCAGTCCAAAAATGCGTCATGATGAGGAAAAAAACATATATAAGTCGCACTGGACTATAAGTCGCATTTATTTAGAACCAAGAACCAAGACAAAACATTACCGTCTATAGCCACGAGAGGGCGCTCTCTGTTTTCAGTGTAGACTACAGGAGCACTGAGCAGCATAGAGTGCCCTCTGGTGGCTGGAGACGGTAATGTTTTATATTGGTTAATTTCTCTCGGTTCATGTCAAATTAATTTTGATAAATAAGTCGCACCTGACTATAATTCGCAGGACCAGCCAAACTATGAAAAAAAAGTTTGACTTATAGTCCAGAAAATACGGTATTTGTTTTACCTTAACCTGATCTCAGGTCAGTGTTGTGTGCGCTGCTTTAGAGGGCTTCTGTTTAAGCTCATCTTTGTTTCTGGGTAATTGAGGTCTTCTGGCCTCATCTTCTGCTCTTTCATAAAGCATCATTACTGTGCTGCTTTATCACAGAGCAGGAGAGCATCTTCTCCTTCTCATCTTCACATTTCCAGCATAAAAAAGACTTACTAAAAGAACCATTTTTTCACAGCCAGATTTGAAAAGGTGAGAATGACAGGATTGTACAAAGGCAGCCATGCTTTAAAAGCCTTATAATTGTTTGATTATTGTGCACAAACTAAAAATGGCCATACTTGCAAAATGTAATTGTATAAAGAATTATAGTGATAAAAAAAAAAAAAAAAGAATAACAACTTCACAATTAATGTCGTTTGATGTTCTTTGAAGGATTTTGTTTCGTGGGGAAGTGATGGAAAATTAAAATGCGATTCATAAGAGCTGCCTGTCTGTTTTCTTTGTCCTGCACTCTGTCTGATCTCCCATCAGGCTTTTAAACGGCCTTCTTCATAATTGCTCTGTCCATTAATTCTGAGGGAAAGTAAAGGCGCCAATAAATTGTGAGTAGTGGTGGTCGATAAGTCCTGAAAGAAAGGACACAGAGAGGGAGGGTGAGACGGACGAGAGGGGCTGGAAAACATCTGTGATATTCCACTACAGAGCACGCAGGCTAATTCTGTCATTTTATGCATGTGTGTACATCACATGCCAGTGGCAGCCGTCTCAGATTCAAGTCCTCCAGTTCAGACATCTTAGATGGTCACCAAGTTATCACACCAATTTTTATAAATAAACACCCGTGTGTAGTTGTGCCCACATCAAATCTGACTCATACTATATAAACTGAGATTACTAATACATTTGTGCTGATTTGCAAAAAGCTTACAATCACAAGCAGGTTCTTTACAAAATAAGATTTCTCATAATTTACATGGGCTGTACGTATAAGCTTTAAAGCACTTCGCAAAATAAAAGCAGTTTTAATGACAAAAAGATGTATTTAATGTATCACTCAGATACTATTATAGTTTTCATTTAATATTAAATTAATTTTTACATTTTTAATACAATTTACTTTTTAAGTTATTTTAGTACATAAAGTACTTTACTTCGATATTTTAATAACCTTATAATCAGCGGAGGAATGTAAAAATATGATTAATATTTAATTACTTTTTTTTTTTTTTTTTAATCTGCAATTTTCTCTTGCTGTGTGGATATTGTTAACAGGGTTATTATAGTTATCTAAAATAAAACCATAAGAAATTATTTAAAATGAAAGAAATATTTAATTCCAGCTAGTTGCCGAAGCAATATTTCTCGTTTTCATTTAGTTCAACCTGTAATAAAACTGAAACAAAATGAATGCAAACTATACTGACATACAAAACAAAGACAAAAACACAACAAAATTACTAATATATAAACTGATATAATATAACCGTATCTCAATGATGCTGAAATAATAACTGTAGTAAAACAGCCACAGCATGTTCTTCTGTCACTGGTGATCATTTTCACTTTGAATTAGTCATACAGTCAGTAAATCATTCTTATGAGAGAAATTTGAACAGATAGTTCAAACCTGGCTCAGAGGAAAATATGAATCATGTTGTGGGTAAAATAGAAGGATAATAGAAGACTTCTTTACCTTAATTATGGATGTCCAAATTCAAAAATGCTATTAAACGTGAATCATATTTTGTGAGAAAGTGTGACATGCTAAAGCAAAACAGACACTTTGGACTTTGGCACTTTGGAATCAGCACCCCAAAATGAATAAGAAACAAGCATTGGATTTCCTTCAGCAAAGCTGATGCAGGGTGGTGTTATCGATTAAATGAACGGTGGTAGTCATTTCAATGTCATTTCTAGCCATACTGTTTTGTTTTCTCTGTCCGTTTTAGTGCTGGCAGTAGTAACGGCTAATATTGGCTACAGAGGGCAGCTGACCGACTGCCTCCTGTATATTTAGCTCAGGGCCAATACATGGGAGAGGTGTAACAGACATTAGCTGGCATTCACTTCTCCTAAAGGCGTGGATCTTGTGTGTGTGTGTGTGTGTGTGTGTGTGAGGGAGAGAGAAAGGCGGGGAGAGAGAGCAGTAGTGCGGGACTGCATCAGATCACTTCACTGTGCTATTGGAGGTAGACCGCAGCCGACAGCATGATTCTGTTCACACTTGGACTATATTTCCAACTCCTCTGCAATGTGGCATCAATCTCTTACATGGATAACATATTCCCTCTTCCAACAGGTAAGAAACTCTTTTTTTTTGCACGTTTGGTATGCTGATATTAAGGTTTTTTTTTTCTTACAGAGAGAAGTACGTTTGCACATGACATGCAAATCAAATTAATTGCACCAACGGAAAACACCAGCACAGACATATTTGTCTGACTCTGTAATTTCAGGAGTCATGCAAATTAAATAAATGCAGTTGCAGAATCTTGATAACATGAATTAGGTTGCACCGCTCTTTAAAAAGTATTTTTATGATATACAGTATATTGTGTGCCAGTATAGACTGGTTTGAATATAATGGGGAAAATTTCAGGCCTGTAATAATAAAGTAAACATTTGCATCATTTTGCAATACATTTCCCCAAAGGCATCAATTACTTATTTCTGGTTATTATTTCTGACGGCAAAATGGCTGTGTTTCAGTTTTGTCAGCCAACACTGCAGTGAAAAGTTGAATTATTCAAGTGCTTGTTTTTGCAAAGTTAGCATCTTTCTGGTCTTTCTCCTATTTTAAAGCGTGTATATATGTATGCATGTGTGTATTTATTTAAATAAAAATATAAAAATGTAGGTTGCTATTGCTCCTGCACAACAATAATAGTTATTTACAGATTTTTTTTTTTTTTGTACTTCTGTGTTCATTGTTAATTTCTTTCACTTTTTACAAATACATACACAATGTTTGTTTATATGATTTTAAATAAACATTTTTTTTTTTTTACAGCAAAACAAGTATCAAATAATAAAACAATACATATACCGTTCAATATGACAGTGGCTGTCAGATGTTAGTGTATTATATTCTTATAGTAAATGCAACTACGAAAATTGACCAAAAATCTGTAAAATCCCATTGATGAGGTCATAAATGCCTCGGAAAAGTGCAATTATTTCTAAGAAAAGTTTTAGAATTACATATTTGCAGATTAATCTTCAGTTTTAGTAATGAAAGACCTTTCATTACGGTCTTCATTTCATCTACCTGATAAGTATCATAGTATAAAACATACGTTTCAGTCCCTCTTTTCTAAAACAGTGGAGAGAAACACTGTTCCGCTGGACCATGCGTCTGCTGACATGTTCCTCCTGAACCTTATTTCCCCTCATCTAGATCTCCAGTTGCTGGAAACCAGGAAGAAATTCAACCCCTGCTGTTTACTGAGTCCACCTCCACCCCCTCTCTTCCCTCCACCCCCTTCACTGTGGCGGCAGGGCCATCTGGAGAGTCCTGATCAAGGGCTCCAGGTACTACAGGGATCAGGGTGTCAATAAATACATTATGTATGTCTAAATGACCACAGTAGTTGATGGTAATAATAAAAAATATATAATAGATGTTAATAGAACCGATGAAACGGTGAAGATTGTAACACTTTATGGACAATTTTTTATTTAACATTTTCCCCATTTCTATTGTTTCCAGATGTAATTTTTTCTATGACTTCTCTTATAGACTGAGACTGATGTTTCACCAAATGTCCCATGCAAGCCCACACCTCAGACATGCTCCCCAGGGCCTCCGGGACCAGCAGGTCCTCCTGGCCCTCAGGTATGTGCTTCCAATTTTCATTCTGAGGATGAAACATAGTCGGATGTTTTTAAAATGAAGCCATGCATCTATAAACAGCTTTTTCCACATTGAGTGAAATGTCATGCCACAATGATCTGTAGTTGTTTTGTTTGTTTGGCTTGGTTGATTTTGTATACAGTTCAAATGGCAAAGACTATGTAGGTGAACATTTGACAAAGCTAGCTAGACAGAAAGAAGGGCCGATGAGAAAAAGGAAAAATCTTATGTAGATCAGTACGTACATGTGTTCATGTTGCTCTCATATGGTTCTGAAAAACTTTAATGCCATTTTAATATCAGAGGTGTTTCAGTTTAATGCTTTAAAATTTCATGTTGTGTACTATCAAGTAAAATAATTTTCCTTAATACACCTTTTATTACTTTTGGGTGTATGATGAGCATTATTTTAAATAAAATAATTATTTATTAAAATGTATGTATTTTCAATGAGGATTATTCGTTTATAAATTAAATAAATTTTAAATAATAAAAAAAATTCAAATGTGTAAATAATTCAAATATTTCAATTAGTGAAGCAGTTTGGTTAAATTATTCTAATGAACAAGTAGGCAACAACAATTTATATAGATTACTTTATAACCCTTTTTTTGCTTATATATATATATATATATATATATATATATATATATATATATATATATATATATATATATATATATATATATATATATATATATATATATATATAATTTATTAATTTATTAATTTATTATTTATTATTTATTTCAGAAATATAAAACCTAATCCATCATAGAAGAGGATTTATTAATGACATTTTTATTTTTATTTCTGAACATATGAATCGACCCAGACAAACAAATAATGCCATACTGACCCATTAGCCATATTAACATGTACAGATCTTGACAAAACCAAAAGTTAAAAACTGTCTAATACGTTTATAAGTACAAGCAAGTCACATGCGTATTGGGTTGTCACAATGGTCAGTTACAGCTCTGTAATTAGCCTGCATAACCCTCTCAGCATGTGAGATCTGTGTGAGTTCCCCAGACGTCTTTCTGTAGTGACACGGATGTGACCAGTTTGGCCCCCCACGACACAGTAGGAGCAGGCTATTAACACGCCACATTTAGAACAGATGGAAATAGACCTTTTTCCATTGCCAGCCTCTGCTCCATCGTACCATTCTTAGAAACAACCCCAAGAGAGACACCCACAGACTCTCAAACCCCAAGAGAGAGTTCTCCCCTGCTGTTCAGTCCAGTCTCAGTACAGATTGATTTCTGCCATAGGTTATCAGTTGTGTAGGGGATATTATTGAGATTGTCAGCCATAAACATTATAAATGCATCCTTTTGTAACACTGAAGTTTGCAACAGCAATGATAATTTTAAATGTGCACTGCATAAGTTTTCCATTAAAACATTCCAACTATAAGGAAGCTTTTCATGTGCTGATTTCCACAAGTTCAGATGCTGTGACCCTTTGACCATTGTTTTGTTTTTGGGTGGGGCTGTCACATTTATGTCTACCAATAGGAATGGAGGAGTGTTTGGGAAACCTGTTTGGAAACAGTCATCATTTTGGCATGGAAATGACTTACAAAAATTATTAGTCAACACTCTTGGTCAAAACAATACAAAAATTGCTTCTATGGATTTAGCTAAAGGTTTTGGATAAGCCCTAAACAGGTATGTTTGTTTTATTATCAGGGTCCTGCTGGACTGCCGGGACCAAAGGGACCAAAGGGAGATAAGGTACGAAACAAACTTATGTGAATATAATACAAACATACAACAGCATGAAAAGCAATTAAGAACGAAAGAGAAATGAGGCTGACTAAGTGGTCCAGTGAGTTAAGGAAGCAAATAAGATGCTTGTTAAGGATGCACTTTATTTGACAGTCCTAATCAGCAAGTGCATACTGTGTACTTATTATAGTAATTAAAATAACTTTAAAATAAAATTATAGTTATGTGTAATAACTACGGTATGTACTATCGCTGAACTAGGATCAGAAAATACAAAATAAGATATTTTAAAGAAATATTTTGCTAAAAACTTTCTTAAAAATTTCTTCTTTTGAAATTATGACTAAAAAAAAAAGATCATTTTATTAATTATTGCTTTATAGACTATTCAGTCACCCTCAGGAATGTGTATACTGTAACACATAGATGAACTGATTGGTTCCCTCCTCCTTTTGCTAGGGTGAAATTGGAAGACCCGGACAAAAGGTAAGACTCACTGTCCTGTGTTTTGCAATAAGTGGATTTACTTTGAAAAAAGGGAAGGAGGAGGAATGGGAGATGCACACACTTTTACAGCTGCAGTATAACATGAGCTGAAGGAAATTCAAAGCAAGTGCAACCTTGACACAGATACACATGATTCACATGATTCCACATGATCTTCTGTATTTTATAAGCAGCAGAGAGCTAAACATCAGGGGAAGCTTGTGGTCACCATCATTAGGTTCAATCCACAATGGAATATCCCCATGGCTCCTGTCCCACAATCACATTGTGGGCTTGTGTGGTTTCCTGGAAGGCATTTGGGACCAGAGTCAGTAATACCTACAGCGGGGCTGTGGGTAAACCGAGAAGCCACTAAACTGCTGCACAGGATTTTGGGTGTGCTGGTGCATTGTTTTACTCCAAACAGGCACTGAGAGTGGAGTGCTGCTGGCGTAGGAAGCTTTGCAGCATTGCATAGTAATTTAGCTTAGTGCTGGGGCAGCACAATAAATCATTTGCTCTCCCACAATGCCCGGCTCCTGCCCTTAGCGCATAATTTAATTAAAGCCAGGAGACTGATGGGGCTTGGTATAGTTTGTTCTCTCGCTCTCTCTCCATCTCTTCTGATGGCTGTTTTGTCCCTCAGAGCACTCAGAAGACATGTTGTCCTCACCTTGTCCCTAGTGCCAGTCGTCTTTAGGTGTTACACACATCAGATGTTTTGGAAAAGGGACGGCGGCCATGAAACCTAGCTGATACTTAGTGAAACCATAAATATTTGATTTCTGTAGAACATTTGGGTTTTTACATTTGGACACATGCCTGTCTCAATCACATTTCTGATGTACTGTATTAATGTTTTTATCATTAATCAAATTATCAAAGCTTATATGAAATAAAATCAAAAGAATTTTCACGATTCAGGGAAAAAAATGGCTCTTCTTTTAGAGCCAAGTAGTACATTTGATTTGGGGCACAATGATATACTCTGTCCCCGCTGGAGACTTGAGTGGGTGTTACTGTATTACAGTGGTTTTACTTTGATTTGTCAAATAGGTTCGTCTGGTGCAGGGGAAGGCACCTTCTGTCCTAGAGAGTTGCTGTCCTGCAGATTTTAGCTCCAACCCTTATCAAACACACCTGAACAAGCTAATTAATGTCTACAGGATTACTAAGGCTATAGTTAGGTGAGTTTTATTTTTTCAGGGTTGGAGCTGAACTCTGCTGGACTGAACTTCCCTGGTCTGAGGCATCACTCATCTTCAAACATCTATCTTTTGGGTTGCGGTGTTCCGCAGGGATCGATTCTTGGACTAGTGTTGTTTTCCCTGTTTACGCTACCCCAGTTTCTTTTTTTGATAAAAATGTCTTTTTATCTATATTCCGACAACCCACAAATCTATCTTATAGCTTAACAATAAACACTCTTATAGAATTTAAACTTCTTTTCCAAATCTAAATAAAAAGAAATCCAAAATTATTATTTTTTTGATATTTCAACTTTTTTTTTGGATCTTGACATTTTTAATACTGTAATATAAAATGTGTAGTGTGCCAGAAATTTGCCCGTCCTATTTGAGTGCATCTTAAAGTTTACTGTTGTTGTCAAGTCATGTTTTAACTTCACCTTCTTACTAAAGTTAAGATCTTTTCATCCATGAGCAATTGAAACTGCAATCCATGCCTTTGAAACATCTTTGCTTGACTACTGTAATACTTCATTATGGCATTACTCAAGCTTCCATTTCCTGTCAGCAGCTGGACTACTTAAAGGGCAAATATAACCACATTACATATTTTAATGTATTTACTTGCTCCCTGTCAAGTATAAATTAACTCTTATTTGTCTACAAAGCCCTCAAAACCTGGTACCTCAATACTTGCTCCTGTATACTTCTAGAACCTTAAGATCATGTGACCATGGCCTACTCACTGTCCCCAGAGTAAAACTTGAAAATCGAGGTGATTGCACTTTTGCTCTATTCACAGTAGACAGGTTCCATTCATCACTGCATTTAAAATCTTTCTTAAGACTTTTTTTTTTGTCTCTGTGGATTTTTATATTCCTTAAGTATGTTATTTTGGGTGTCTCTTGTAGATTGTAGATCGTTGATTGTCTATGTGCTCTATAAATAGACATTTATTGACGATGAAAAATGTACACTTAAAAAAGTGGTAATACTAGAATTTAAAAATATATATATATATATCAATACAGTATTCCATCTGTGCTAAAAACTCATGGCATATCAAGATCTGTTATATTGGGAATATTTTATCAATTAATACTTAATAAATTTGTGTAATTAAATTACATTTTAATTAAAATTGTCCTAATAATTGTATTTTGTGTGGTAACTGCTCTGAGCCACTGCACTAGACTGCCAAAACCTGTGCACTAAAGATATATCAGCCAAAATAATGTCAGCAGTCTGCGCATGCAAAAAGATTGGATATTTGGACGTTTTTTAAGCCATAGAAGATTGGACGTTTATTAAGCCAAGAACACTTTGTCAAGCCATTAAGTTCAGTGAAATCTGCCAATATGTAAGGATATATGGAGCTGATTTAAAGCTCACAATACTTCTAAATGTATTTTTATCTTTGTGTGTAAAATGTTGCCGTTTGTGTTACAGGGACACATTGGCCCTCCAGGTCTCCCAGGACGTCAGGGAACAAGCGGATGGCAAGGACCAACTGGGCCTAAAGTGAGTAATTAATTCCATCCTCACATTTACAAAAAGCTCACCAAGGCTGCATATTTGAATCAAAAATAAAGTCAAAAGATTAATGTTGTAAAATATTATTACAGTTTAAAATAGTCTTCTATTTTAATGTTTTCAAATGTAATTTAGTAAAAATGTAATTTTCAGCAGCCATTACTCCAGTCTTCAGTGTCATGTGAAAGTCATTTTAATATGCTGAATTGTTCTCAAGAAACATTTCCGGTTATTATCAGTGTTGAAAAAGGTTGAGCTGCTTAATAATTTTCTGGAAACCATGACCATGTTATTCCTGTGTCCCCTGTGTTTTTAACAGGGGGAGAAAGGCGACCCTGGGCTGATGGGAATGCCAGGGTCAAGAGGACCAATTGGACCCAAGGTCTGGACAGCATTTTTTCCCCTGAATTAGGACTCCTACATTCATACTGCATTGTCATATGAACATAAAATTCTGTACTCTGTTCACTAAATATTGTTCATTTTTTGCAGGGCTTTCCTGGACATAAGGGAGAAAAAGTGAGTTACCTCTCTGAACTCTCTTTTATCATTCAGTTTATTCTTTAATTTTGTACCCCAGTGGTTCATCATTAAGTTAGTCTTTTGCTCTTTTGATCTTGTCCTGTTAGGGCTCACAAGGTTTCAGAGGTGAAATTGGTTTAAAAGGTGACAAGGTAAGTAACCATAGTGCAATTAGTTTTATAATAATGCAAATTGTAACTGGTCTAATCCATAATTTATTTTTTGCACATTTTTGTACTGTTTCAGGGATTAATGGGTCTTCCTGGAATGCTTGGCCAGAAGGTTCTGGAAAATATTATTGCATATTATTATACATATGTTTTAAGCTATTGGGTAGTTAGTATTATATATAAAAAGAAATGGTCTGTTTTTTGTTAACATAATGAAACAAAGGCAATCTTCTATGTGATTTTGAAATAATTTCTCAGGGTGAAATGGGTCCAAAAGGAGAACCTGGAAGCTCAGGGAACAGGGGACCCACCGGCCGCCCAGGAAAAAGAGGAAAGCAGGTGATCCATCCCTAAACACATAATAACAACATGATAACAGTGCAAAAGCACTGGAAATAAATGACCGTTATTATTGATTTCTAATGCAGGGTGCAAAAGGTGACATTGGCACATCTGGACCCATGGGTCCTGCAGGCCCTCAAGGGGTGCCTGGTCACCCTGGCCCTCCCGGTTTGCCCGCCTCAGGTATTACATTTACATACAAGTGCTAATAGTTCTCAAATCTCTAAAAAAGTATATTTTCTTTGGGAAAAATTCCTGGAAAATTTAGAACAGAAAATGAATAAAGTAGATGAAAATAAATGTATTTTTGTTTGTAACTAATTCAAATTAAGAAAATGTATGGCCATATCTAATTATTTTGGAGGTGGGAGGCGGGGTCTTGTCCCCTTCAATGTCTATAGTGGTAACAGCTCGGTCAAAATCACATGATGATATTGCAGCATTCGCCATGTGCAGACGGTGAAGCACATGGATCTTAAATCACTGTAGGAAATCCCACCACTCTTCTATTTCGCTTCAGAAGCAACCTGATCCATGACTGAAACAGATGTCCCAAAGGAGACTGAAGCCATGACATCATGTCCTTAACTGACGGCCGGAGCGGCCAAGCTTCTCGCAGAATTACAAACATTATGTCATCACTTTATTCACAGGACAGCTGCTGTCTTGTTTTGGTTTCTGTGCATATTAACTCAGTTGCTTTCTCTTCGTGATAAATGAGGGCTCTTGAAATCACTCCATTACTTTGCATCACATGGAGGGACATTTATGCCTTCGGCTTAATGTTGTTTACCTCTCCTCCAGGACTGTACATGGTAGGACAGAAAGGAGAGAAGGGACAACCTGGCAGCCTGGGACGCTGCGGCTGTAATGCCCCCTCCTTTGACCACTGGGGCAGCTATCCCAGAGTGCCAGCGGTAAGCCAGCAATGCCAGCATGCTTTACAAACTAAGCCTGAATATTCCCAGATATCTGTGCACTGCACTGGATTGATTGTTATTTCTGGATGATATTCAACATTAAAACCATTCAATTCATTTTGCCAGTAAAGCAGTTGATAATATTTAATATCTGTTCTCAGATCTTTGTGGTGAATAACGAACAGGAGCTGAACCGCCTCCAGACTAATAATGCTTTGGCCTTCCGTAAAGACCAGAGGTCGCTTTACTTCAGAGACATTGATGGTTGGATGCCAATTCAGGTGCACATTATTGTTGTGATCTAAACATAATCCAGTTTAGAAATGACAGATGGCATAATTAATTACTTTTATTTTTATCAACTTTCTAGTGTTAAAATCATAGGAATGTGTTAGGAAAAGCATATTTAAGGTTGTATAAGGTTTATTTAATTTATATTTGATAATAAATGCTACAAGACACTAAAAGCAAAATCATTGTTTTTTTTTTTCCCACACTGGGCTATTTTGCTTCCATAGCTTGTCTTCTTTCAGACGATTTACCAAATTACACATTTATTAATTTTTTTAAGTCACACTTTATCTATTTGTGTTTGTATATATATATATGTATACAGGTGCTTCTGAATAGATTAGAAAAGTCGTGGAAAAGTTCATTTATCTCAGAAATTCAACTCAAATTGTGAAACTCATGTATTAAATTCGGTGCACACAGACTGAAGTAGTTTAAGTATTTGGTTCTTTTAATTGTGATGATTTTGGCTCACATTTAACAAAAACCCACCAATTCAATCTCAACAAATTAGAATATGGTGACATGCCAATCAGCCAATCAACTCAACTCAAAACACTGGCAAAGGTTTCCTGAGCCTTTAACCTTGTCTCTCAGTTTGGTTCACTAGGCTACACAGTCATGGGGAAGTCTGCTGATCTGACAGTTGTCCAGAAGACAATCATTGACACCCTTCACAAGCAGGGTAAGCCACAAACATACATTGCAAAAGAAGCTGGCTGTTCACAGAGTGCTGTATCCAAGCATGTTAACAGAAAGTTAACATCATGAAAGAAAAAGTGTGGAAGAAAAAGATGCACAACCAACTGAGAGAACCGCAGTCTTATGATAATTGTCAAGCAAAATCGATTCAAGAATTTTCCAGCAGTCATATCACCCTGGAGCCCAAGACCGGTTGCCCACTGAAGCTAAGCAGGGCTGAGCCTGGGCAGTACCTGGATGGGAGACCTCCTGGGAAAACTAGGTTGCTGCTGGAAGAGGTGCTAGTCAGCCCAGAAGGGGGTGCTCACCCTGTGGTCACCCTGACTCTCTGTGGTCATTAAAAATCCCAGCATGTATTTCGAAAAGAGTAGAGGTGTGACCTCGGCATCCTGGCCAAATTCACCCATTGGCCTCTGACCATCATGGCCTCCTAACAATCCCCATATCTTCTGATTGGCTTAATCACTTTGTCTCCTTTCCACCAATAAGCTGGTGTGTGGTGGGTGTTCTGGCGCAATAGGGATGCCGTCACATCATCCACGTGGATGCTGCACACTGGTGGTGCATGAGGAGATATCCCCCTCACAATGTAAAGTGCTTTGCGTCTCTAGAAAAGGGCTATATAAATGTAAGCAATTATTATTAATATTATTATTGAGTGAACTTCACAAGGAATGGACTGAGGCTAGGGTCAAGGACATCAAGAGCCCCCACACACAGACGTGTCAAGGAATTTGGCTACAGTTGTCATATTCTTCTTGTTAAGCCACTCCTGAATTACAGACAATGTCAGAGACGTCTTACCTGGGCTAAGGAGAAGAAGAACTGGACTGCTGCCCAGTGGCTCAAAGTACTCTTTTCAGATGAGAGCAAGTTTTGTATTTCATTTGGAAACCAAGGTTCTAGAGTCTGGAGGAAGGGTGGAGAAGCTCATAGCCCAAGTTGCTTGAAGTCCAGTGTTAAATTTCCACAGTCTGTGAGGATTTGGGGTGCAATGTCATCTGCTGGTGTTGGTCCATTGTGTTTTTGAAAACCAAAATCACTGCACCCTTTAACCAATAAATTTTGGAGCACTTCATGCTTCCTTCTGCTGACCAGCTTTTTGAAGATGCTGATTTCATTTTCCAGCAAGATTTGGCACCTGCCCACACTCCCAAAATCACCAAAAGTTGGTTAAATAACCATGGGGTTGGTGTGCTCTACTGGCCAGCAAACTCACCAGACCTGAACCCCATCGATTCTCCATGGGGTTCAGGTCTGGTATTGTTCTGTATTGTCTGGTATTGTTCTGTGAACATACTTTCCAGAAGGCCAACAATTCACTAAAAATGTTTTTTTTTTTTATTGGTCTTATGAAGTATTCTAATTTGTTTGAGATAGTGAATTGTGATTTTTTTTGTTAAACGTGAGCCAAAATCATCTCAATTAAAAGAACCAAAGACTTAAACTACTTCAGTCTGTGTGCATTGAATTTATTTAATACACAAGTTTCACAATTTGAGTTGAATTACTGAAATAAATTAACTTTTCCTAGATATTCTAATTTATTGAGATGCATATATATATATATATATATATATATATATATATATATATATATATATATGTTATGTATGTATGTATGTGTATGTATAGTTTTACACACAGTGATTTTAGTCTCCAAGTTCTGTAAAAGACTCTTTGATTCCAGTTGACACCATTCCAGTCGATGGAGCGTGATCCCGACCAGGAGGGTTTCTGCGGAGACAGCATCGTACAAGTTGAGAATGGAGAGGAGTGTGATGATGGAAATAAGGTGGTCACAGATGGCTGTGTCAGTAAGTATCAGGTTGAAACAGAGGCGCTCCAACTGAAAGCTTATTCCCAACAACAAGCTGTAATGCAGTTTAACGTGAGCATGCATTCTGAAATGGGAATATTCTGGTCCGTATGGCAAATGAAGCTGAGAATAACACCTTAATTCAGAAGTCACCCCAACATATGTGCTCATAATTCATTATATTGTGCTCTGGAATACTTCATTCTGATTGGTCGATAACTACATTCCACGGTCAAATATTTTTGTACAATGACAGCTAAACTGTAGATCTGGCTTTGTCCCAGGTATTCTATGTCATACATAGTTGTGCTGGTTTTAGGCCTTGTGTTGCACCATGCTCTCTTTCTTCTCATTTAATGATTTAACAGTCAAAGCAATATTTATGTAAGGAATAATTGAAGACGTGCGATTGAATTATTTGGAAAATAATGCATTCCCAAATTGGTAATTCAGTCACAGCGTGAAGCATAGTATTTTTGTGTATGTTCATTTATTTTGTGTGCCATGTAATAAGCTGAATAATGTGCCGGCATGCATCAAGAGTTTATTTTGCCAGAATGTACTTTATCTATCACTGTAAAAAAAATTAATTAAATTTCTATATTGTGAGAAACAAAAAAAAAAAAACAAATAAATAAATAAATAAATGTAATTAATTAATTAATTAATTAATTAATAATTTATTATTATAATCTATTCATTTTACACTAAAATACTGTTAAATGTAAAGTTTTTGAAAGTGAAAAAGAAAAAGTTGTCTTATAATTTGAAAAACAATAAATTGGCATTCCTAGTGAGACAACTCACATTTAATGGTTTTCCATTTAAATACCGTTTCTCTGTTGAACAGTCTCTTTGATTACATTGCTAGGCACATGGAGAAACTCCTGTTTACTCTTAATACTGAAGCCTGATTTGTTCACATTTGTGTAGCAGCATGAACAAGTCATGTTACCGATGACTCTAAATTGCTGACAGCTTCAGATGCAGAAGATTGAATGTATTCCAGTGAGGACCCTGGCACAGTTAGCAGATCTGCATCTTCTCAAAGGCTGTGGAAGTCCTTGGCTTGGACTGGTTTGGCTCCTGAAAAGCCTGCCTGCAGCTGCTTAGATGAGTGGTACCTGCAATGATGGGGTCTTTGTGGTGAATTACTTACAGGAGCTGAACCCTAGATTGATAACGCTTTGGGCTTCCATAAAGATCAGAGGTCGGTTTGCCAAACAGTGGCTCCCATTGAGAGTGGCTAATTCCATTTTGGAAGCTAGAGCCCCATCTAGAAGACATCTCTACGACCTTAATTTGAAAGTCTAAATTGTGTACAGCACGGAATGTGGATCCATCCTTTGTGACATCCATGTTAACCTTTCTGCAAGAGCTGCCGGACAAGGGCACACTCCTTCAATGCTCTAAGTGTATATGGCACCCTTTGCAGCCAATAACATACTCATGGCTGGCCAGTCTGTCGGATTAAGTTTTTGAAAGGAGCTTGAAGACTAACCCCCCTAATCCTTATACTGTGCCGACATGGGACTTATCCATAGTTTTAGGGCCCTATGATTAGCTGACCTAAGGCCTCTGTCACTTAAGACCACCCTACTTAGCTTTTTGTTTGCTTCAGTGGCCACTGTAAAGGGCTGATAGTTGCAAAGCAGAGACTATCTTGCTGAATATTTGAAGCTATAGCCCTGACTTACACCATAGTGAATTTGCAGTGTCCTATTGGAGTGAGGGCCCATTCTACCAGAGGAATATCCTCCTCCTGGGCTTGGTCCAGCAGAGTTTCAATTGGTGATATCTGTGCAGCTGCCATCTGGTCTTTGCCGTTTACCATTCTAGATTTTATATCTTGGCGGTCCCTGGCCTTCAGGCATGGATTTTGCCAACTTAGTTTACCTAATCCCCTCTGTGAGTGGAGAAGCTCTTGTAACATGGGCCTCAACCTAGTGGTTTATGTCTCATATTTGGCTCATGCTTCTTCTTAATGGCCATCATTATGGGTTCTATGATGCTGGGCTCACAGAGCAGCTTTGCTCTGCACTCATGGCACCATTGGATGCGCTACATATGTGTAGCGATGCAAAAGGAGCGACTGTTCGATAGGGAATCCTCCAGTTACTAATATAACCTCAGTTCCCTGAGATAAGGGAACAAATTGGGTAACCTGCTGTGCTATAAGTCTACACACAAGTCGATGAATGTCACTATCAGTCAAAAGATTCTGACAAAATGGCATTAAGAGCCAACTGATATAGTAACCTGGCGGGTTGAACTGCCATTTGTTCATGCAGCTACACAAACATGAACAAATCAGGCTTCTGAATTAAGAGTAAACAGGAGTTTCCAGATATATGTAGCAATGCAATGCTCATTCCCTCATCTCAGGGAACTGAGGTAGTAACACCAGGTCATTTTTCTCAGTTTTTTTATTATTTCTTTTCACTTATGTACATTAGGGTTTTATGTTACATCTTAAATTGTTTAATTGATCATTATTGCATTACTTTAGTGTCATGTCTGTTTACCATGTTGGTGTTTTGTATTTGTGTAGACATCTTGTTTTTAATTTGAGTTCAGTCTGTAAAGCTTAAAATGTATATTTACTACCATATAACTGCCATCATTTAACTGTAAATTTCCCCAATCTTTTGCTCTTTCTCAGAGTGCAAACTTGCATATTGTGGGGATGGATATCGCTATGAAGAGGCAGAGGAGTGCGACGGAAAGGATTTTGGCTTTCACACATGCAGATCCTTTTTGCCTGGGTAGGACTATTCAAGCCTGTTTAAATGGATATTGCAAAGCTAACATCCCCCTGAAGGAAAATGTGCCATTTTCTCCTCCCAAAGATTTTTTATATTATAAAAAAAATATATATATATATATATATATATATATATATACTCTAGCACAATGTTATATTAAAATAATATTTTGAAAGAATTTTGCTTTGATTGAAATGTTATTTTATTTTCCAAATAACATCCATGTCTTTCTGTCCACAGATCTTATGGACATCTCAAGTGCACAGCTGACTGTTTCATTGACTCAACAAACTGCAAGTATTTCACATGAGGACAAAAGAAAGTAGAGTCTCGTTTCAGCTGGAGAGACCCATATAAATGACGACACTGAAAACCGTAGATTCAGTGGATAAACTGAGAGTAGAAATCATTGATGGAATTATCACAAACACATTAGCTGAACTCCTCTGTTGACATGATGCTTAGAGGCCATGTAACTCACTCGGGAAAGGAACGCTTGGCAAAGCCACGTTTGTGCACGTGCTCTTAAGAACTTTAACCGGACTTCAGAAGCCATTCTCCATTTATTCAGCCTCTGCTGCCTTCCATTCGGCCCTGGCTCCACATTTGGCCAGCGTGGTTGGCTACATTAAGAGGAAACAGGTGAGTTGGCTGCCTCTTGGAGATGGGTAAAGGACTTCTCAATACCTCAAAGTACTGTAGTACTGTTTCAGAGGAAAGACATTTTCTCCTGGTCCACACCACCTTCCCTCACATAGGGTGCTCTATATGTGGAATGCAATGTGACGTTGTTACTATAGTATTTTGCATGAGGCTGAGATTGCTGTAGACATGTCAGCAGAGATCATTACCAAGGCATGTAACTGAAAAACAAAAGTAGCTCATATCTTTAAATCTAATATTATGTAGGCTTAGACCAAACTGGCGCTTGGCCTTGGAAGAAACCTAATAATTGTATTATCTTAAAAAACACTGATGTACATCAGGCTTAGTACAGTTTTGCATTCTGGGTCCTAAAATAACTTGTTGCCATACAGCCCAATAATGGGTAAAAATGGAATTTAAGAGCTTATAAAATGACACAATTATATGCCAAATGACAGTTTATTTGAAAAACATTGCATGATGGTTGTTCAGAAGTGCCACCATACCATATGCAGTACCAAGATTTAGTATCTTCTGTATTTTTTTATATTAATCAAGCATAACCAAAAAATTATTCACAGCTCAATGAACGATTCACTGCCTGAGTCTGATTCGATACATTACTCAAATATAAATTCAAGGTAGTGTTGTAAGAAAATGTTAGAAATGTGTTCACTAATGCATATGTTAGGTAAATGTGACCCCCCCCCCCCCCCAAAAAAAAAAAAAAGATTGCAAAGTTGGAACTGGAATGGGTACGTATTTTCTAATTGGAATTCACACTATAATTTTGTTTTTGTTTTTTGCAAATCGGACATCACGGTTTGCGCAGTTTGTTGCCACATTCAATAAAACACGAGAAATCACAGATGGAAGCATATGAACTATACTTTTTGTTAAAATAAGGTAAATTTTTGTCACATTTACAACCATTTTACTCACCCTTCTATCAACCACTACCTCTCATAAACCATTTATACACTCATTTTAGTGGTTTCTTGCAATTTGCATTGTTGCAGTGACCCAAATGGCCAGTAAATCCATCTACTTAAGCACCAAATTCACATTTTACTTCAGTTTGGTGCATGGCAGGTGTTATTTGTGGACCCTGGGGATAAAAGGTGTGTTTTCACAGACTATTTAATGTATATTAAAAAAAGGCACTTAAACACTAAGTACAATAATACTACTGACTGACAATATTTAGGATGTTTAAGATTAGAAGACCCTGCTTTCCAGGCTCTCTGTATGTTTTATGGGGTCAAACTTAGTTAACATTTCCAGCATATCTCAGGAAACCACTTAAAGATATCCATAACCCATCCACCTCCATGTGTGGAGTAGGGTGCACATATTCCACAGTTTAGCTTAGTTCCACGCTGCTGTTTTCTGCTTCAAGATCTTGAAGAAAAGCAAACACTGCTTATTTATTGGGTTATGGGTCTGAAGATCTTAAAATAGGGAGGAAAAACCAACCAATCTCACGAGGAAATCTAACCATTTTACAAGGTGGCAATTTGTTTGAATTCATACAATGTGATTTTCAGAAAACAGTACGCATGAAGAACTGTCCCTAAACCTAAACCTTCAGTAAGTGGGGTGTAAGAATGTAGTCATCAATTTGCCAAAATGCAAAATAGCTAGGAACTTCCGTGAGGTTGTGTTGGAAAAACTATTCAGTATATGAAGGCTCTGCAACTGTTATTGAACATTTTGTACTGTCTGTTATTGCAGGGGTAGCATTTTGCTGCTATTCAGGCTAAAGACTGTTGGATTAAGGCTGGACTGTTTTTGTCGTCCCAAAGGCTTTAAACTGATTTATGCCAAAGTCCAGTCTGAATATACCTCAGCATATACAATGTGCTTTAGCCTTTGTGATTACAGGACCTGAGGTGTAGAATACAGCACTTACTTACTGTTAAATTCACTGAAATCTTGCTTAAGTTTCTTTGAGTTTTTTAATGATCAAGCCAGTTTTCCATAAGCTATATGATGCATTTGCTACAGAAAGCTCTTTGCTAACATTTCTGGGGTGATATTCCTGACTTCCCTGTAGATTTCATGTAAAATAGTATGGATATATTATCGAAATAAGTGTCTTGAATTTATTAATCTGCTGAAACTGCATGTTTATATTGTATACTCTTGTTCAAAAGAGCAAAATTTGCCACATACTGTAACTGACTGTTATCCTCAGATTTGTACAAACTGAGGAAAGATGTTAACATCAAATATTGCACAACACACGCATCCAAAAGAGAATGTTTTGTCCTAGTGTAATTTGAAAGCTGTTCTCAGTATTAAAACGGTTTATGGTTTGATACTGTCCTGTAATGATGCTAAAATAAAGCTTGAAAAGCTAACTTTTACAGTATCGCTGTTGTTTATATTGGACCCATTCATTTTCTTCTCCTAAACATGAATTTTGTGATGATTTTGTCTTCATATCCTTCCATCAAAATGTTGTAATAGATTACACAATATTGTCAATGTAAGTTGCCCAAAGTCAGAGACAATCTGTAGATTCTGGGCAGTCAGATGTGACAGATTTAGCTTAAATGATTTTATGATGGGCACAAGTTGTTCAAGTCATTTTGAACACAACAAACTCGAACAGAGGTGAATTATGAATGTTCCTTTATGTTGACTGAAGTGATCCTTAATCTTTTTAAAAGTTATTTTTGGATCATATGATATATGAGTTGGCATTGCTAACATTTTTGTGTTGGCAAGCCTTCAGAGAACGCAGCACTGTTCTCATTGCTGTATATTTGATGAGTTTTTCTAGCTCATCAAGGTGTTGTAGCTGACTAGGCTCTGTGCTTGATCACAGCCAGCCGCAGTTACATCAGCATTTCTGTGATGAGTCTCCAGATCTGCTTCTCAGAGACTGTATATGTGGGCGTGAGGCCTGACAGTGATTGACAGTGTATTGATCACGGAGGAGACGGAAGGTGACAGAGAAAGATAAAAGGGATGCTGTCGACAGATTTCCAGGAAATAAACATTTTGTGCCGATGGAAGAATGGACCATAGAGCCTGAAAGGTCTTTCGCAATGGCTTTAGACTGGTATTTTTTTTATTGTGTGTGTTTGTAAAGGTTGGGTTGTGTTGAGTTGGGTACACATATTTTTGAAGATGGTTGCATTTCAGTAACCATATTACACAGCCGTATCTTTCCCCGCTAATCACATTATGGTAATCTGCCTGCAGATGAGCTAGGCAATATCTTATATATGCATTGCATAACACAATCTGATTTTAAACTTTGTTGGGAATGTGCCAGTATGAGTCACTGAAGAGAGGGTCGCATGGAACTGGGTGTGAGGCGAGACCCCTGTTGCATTTGCAGGGGCTCAAACGGGGTCTTATTTAGCTAAAGCTGCCCAGGACTTTCCATTGGGGCTGGATGGAAACTTTCTGATAATCTTATAGTCTGGAGTTTGAAATGTCTGCTAGTGAAATCCTAAACGGTTTCCCAAATCGTAACCTATATAGTGCACTATTTTCAGGGTAGTAACTAAATGTAATTTAGTAATTAAATGTAATCTAGATTATGCAATCAGATTCCAAAAATAAAGTACTTGTAATTAAATTATAAGACATTTTAAAACGCTCATAATCAGATTAAATACTTTTATTGATTATATAGTCAGATTAATTACATAAAATGTTTAATCTAACTTTGGAAACAGCTCTATTGATTGTGATTAAATTAAATAGGAAAAAAGACAGCTGCCGTATTGTAAGTATGATGATGGATTATACCGATGCAGGTTTAGGGGTGTCACGTTTCGGCTGCCGGTGCAAGATGGAGGACAGGGGGCCTCACAGGCAGGAAACAGAGAGGACCCAGCTGTCACCCGAGGCCCCAGTGAAAATCCCTGACCTACGGAGGGAATGGCAAACATGCAAGGTGCAATAGAATGGCAAGGAATTAACAACATACACAAACACATAAACTAGAAATAAATGGATGGATAATAGCCAGGAACAAAGTGCCACATTACAAGAACCCTTAAACCTTAGAAGAGTGTTCATTAACATAATATTGAAGTCTTATACAGGATCAACTAGCTAAATTTTATGACAAAGCTAATAAATGCTATATAGTGCAGTGATTAAATTTTTTAGGTCACACCCTGGAACTTGGCAATTCACTGTCTCGACAAAGAGTCAAGATGTTTTCACTGGCTTTTGGATTATTGTAGGAAATAAGGCAACAAAACGAGGCTTTAAAAGCAGACTAGTGAGTAGATGTTTTCTTGTTCGGTGTGATGACTATTTATGTCCGTAACAACCTCTGATGTAATTTTATGTCAAGGAATAAAGCATGAAAATATATTTAGCTAGCTTGTGTTACCCTTAGAACTTATTGTATTTAACCAAAAACCCATAAAAAATATATTTTTAATTAGTAATGTGCATTGCTAAGAACTTAATTTGGATAACATTAAAGGCGATTCTCTTAATATTTAGATTTTTTTCTGTCTTTTTTTTTTTTTTTTTGCACCCTCAGGTTCCAGAAATGTCCTTGTTTCAGCCTACAAATACATAATCTCTGCAGCAGTCTAATATATTTAATACAACATCTGTTTGCAGTCTTCTAAGTTGATTGATTGAGCTGCATCTGAAATATGCAGTGTTTGAGGAGTGTGAATGTGCAGCAATGGAACTGATGTCATAGGTCATGTGATGACAAAGCCAAAGTTGCCAAATTAGCATCACAGATTGACCTCTTCCCTCAATACAAATAATACAAATGTCAAAGCTGCAGTGAAGCAGGCAAATATATTTTCATATCTTGAATTTATATTCTGTTGAATGTTGCAATTAGTTGTGGTGTCCATGCTTAAGTGTAGGTTTACAATGACAACAACAATCATTGCATAATCAAGTAGGCCTATGTATAAGGCATTGAATCATTACCTCAATTCAATCAACAAATCCTGATTGGTTTAAGAATTAAGTATCATTAGGGGTAATTTACAGAAAATGCATTTTCACCGTTAAATAAGAAAATGCTAACTTTAGCCTAATAGCACTGAAAGCAAACGTCCCGTCCTTCCTGCAAACAGCCATGTATGTATATACATATGTTGACAGAAAGGAAGGAAACCCAAGCAAAACGTTCAACAAAAGTTTTTGGTTCCTACGCCTTCCACAGAATATATAAAGAAATATAAATACACTTCGATCACTTCCCTTATTGATTGCTATCGGGATGTGAAGAGACTTTCAAACAGCATAACAAAAAAAAAAAATTAAATGTTTCTGAAGACAATCACCTATTGCACCTTTAAATATGGCAGTCTAGCAGTGGGCTAGGATGCGTTTATTATGAACTTGTTAAATTAAATGTTGTACAAAATCATGTGAAACTGCTCTATAAAAAATATTTTTGATTAACTGACTGGCTGGCTGAAATCGAATAAACATATTAGACCTCTTCTTCCAAGAAGCTTGCATTCAGGTCAATGGAAAACTCTGTTCATGGGCCAAGAAGTTTTTGATAGAGTGCTGGGGGTGTTGCAAGAGGTTAATTTGGCATCCAGTTGCCAATTCCATCGTGTCGCCTGCCCAAGAAGTTCTCTCAAATGTTTCCCCATCATCCCCTAGAAATGGATGGAGCAACGCTGCATAGATAAAGTGTTTCCACTGAGTATGGAACGCCTCTCAGAACTGTCATGACGGTCATTTAATAAATACTGTATTCGACTGTAGTAGTATATTTAGTCACTACAGACTGGTCATGTGGAATACACTCTCAAAACATTCAAAGCCACTACCTCTGGATATTTTCTATGTGCTTTGACAAACCAAAACATTACACATGCACAAGTGCACGTAAAAACAATCCTTCTATTCTCGGCCCTTATTATTGAGTCTAGAGATCATCCTTGTTGTGGTGAGAGTATCCCAGCAACCACATCCAGATATTGAAGGATAGAGTGTCATAACAAGGATGTAACATTGCATGTGTCTAAAAAGGTCACTTGAATGGATAATGCTTGTTATTGGTCACCTCATGAATTTACAAAATTGATCTATGTTGTGAGACATTTAACATATTATTGAATAAAAAGAAGAAGAAAACAAAAAAACAATGAAGACAATTCAGTATTATTAACATACAATTGAAAAAGTACAATTAGCAAATACTTATAAAAAGGCATTCCATATAGATATATTTTAATACTAATGAATGGCAACATGAATCCTGTGTGCTATTCTTAGGATGTCAAAACTTCAACTGAATTTAAAGAGACCTTTTAAAGAAGATATTTTGAAGAATATTGTTAACAAAACAGCTGTCAATAGCCATTGACTTCCACAGTATTTTTTCCCCATACTATGAAAGTCAATGTCTATTGTCAACTGTTTTTTTTTTTTTTTTACCAACATTCTTAAAAATGTCGTCTTTTGTGTTTAACATAAAAAATACACTCATATAGGTTTGTTGACGCCATGCTGTTCAAAAACTGTACGACTTAATATCTTTTATGGAACATAGAAGTTATTTTGAGAAATGTCTCATGATTTTATATTCTTAACTTTTTGTTTACCAAAATACTTCAAAATATCTTTTGGGTTCAGCAGAAAAAGAAAGTCATAGTCATACAATCCAGACATTTACAATGCTAGGAAGGCATATTTATAAAGCCTTGTCGTATTTTAGTTTAAAACTTTGTGGAATTCTATAAAAAAAAAAAAAGTAAACCTAAGAGAACAGTCGTCATCATATTATGTGCGAATCCTTTAGTAATCTAAATCTAGATTACTGTCAAAATATAAAAACATAGTCCATGCAATGCAACATGCACACATTTGTATCATTCATATGATTTGAGAATAGGCATAGTGTGATTCTTACAATAAAAATCAACAGTTAAAATTAATATTCGTATAAATAAGTAAATTAAATAAAGTCACTGAGGAAATATCATGACATCTTTCCTTTTGTAGATCCACGGCTACATGTTCTTAAAAGTAGGAAATCTTTCCACAAGATCATGAAGCAGAAACCCTGCTTTGGTCCCTCTCACCAAGCTGAATTAAGTTATTGTGAATGTGTTTAAACTAAGATTATGTCACTGCAAAAAATAGTCTACCACAGTATCTGTATACTTAAGGTAGGTACTTGGTTTTATAAAACACACTGCTTGTTGATCTGAATCCCCAAAAGCCTCTGAATAACAACTTAGTTTTGTGCTAGTCTAAAATGAACGAGATGTGAGTATATGTATAAAAGTAATGCAATATTTGAAGTCAGGAGAAAAGCACATGTGCAGTTGTATTGCAGATAAGCATACTGCGAGTAACACCTTCACTGCCAGGTAAACAATATCTTCAGCTTATCTGCTGATGTACTCTCATGCCTAAAAGTGTATGAAAAACATACAACCAATTTCAACAAAACACTTGATCACGCCACTGAAGGTTTCTAAAAATATACCTTTTCCCCGAAACACTTGGAATCACACCCTGCACTCCTCAGCTAGCATTATTTTGCCCCGGCTGTTGAAATTTCACGGGGATGACTGTTATTGGACTCTGCATATGCCATAATATCCAACACGCTCTAACTGGTCAGGCTTTGCAAGCCCTGCCCTCACAGAAACCTCCCTGTCTTCAACACTAACTTCGGGCTCGGTTACCACAGCGGATTAAAGAGTTACAATTTCACTGCTGAAACCGATGAGCTCCGTCAGAACCAAGCTCTGTTCACTGTGTGCGTGGATTTGATTAGTCACACGATATCATCTGATTCCAAGCCATACTCCTCATAGAGAGCATCCAGGATGGACAGCTGCTTCTCCATGGCTGGCAGGTAGACGTCTAGGTCTCGATGCATGCCAGTCGTAAAGCCTTCCTTCAGCTCATCGCCTTCATGAGAAACCAGAGCAGCCATGAAGCCCTGATAGGATGGGGCAGCCCGTAGAGCCAGCTAAAATGAACATAAACACAGTCAGAAAGGCCTAAGGAGGGTTGAATGCATGTTGTTGTTTTTACAGAGCTGTATATTAAATTTATTTTCAATGTAACACTAAAGGACATTTTTAAAGGATCTATGCACAGTCGCTGCCATAAAACGATCAATCGTGACAACTCTTGGGAAAGGGCTTTTGTAGTGTAATGGACATGCCAGTGTTAATGTATTTGGTCTTGGCTGAATAGATCTGCAGCGTTGCTGCCGAACAAGCACAGAGACTTACTACTGCAAGGATATTCAACGACAAGCTGCTGTGAACATACAGCATACATTCAATTATTTGTAACAGATTTATATGGGTGGAGCTGGGGAAGGTGGAGGGTTTTTGATGGTATGCTATAGGGGTGAGCGATATGGCCAAAATCATGATAGGAGTAATGCTATTTCACGGTGATAATAATAATAATAATAATAATAATAATAATAATAATATATATATATATATATATATATATATATATATATATATATATATATATATATAATACGTTTCTGCTTTAAATTACGTTATGATATAAATTTTTTGATACCATAGAAATTTCTGAATTCTTGTCAGCAGTGTCAATATAACATAAACTAATACTAGCCTAAATGTAAAAACAAACAAACAAAAACTCACTGAAAAAAGTAAACAGTCAGTGATTATATAGGAATAAGAAACATTACAATAACAGGACCAAAAACTACAGAAGAACAAATAAATGTAGAAATGCTACATACACTCTATAAACTAAATAAATGTATAAAAACACTGCATACTCTTAACTGATTAAATTAATTATACATTTCCTTCTTATTAAAGTTGCGCAAGTGATTTTAGTCAAAAGCAGTGAGAAATTCTCTTTTGTTGTTTGATTAACATGAATGACAGACAGAACAGGAATATTAGACTGCTGTCACTTTAAGAGCTGCCCGGATCCAATATACTGTTACAGAGGTTTTCTTTCTCAGCTGTTTGCTTTCTCTTAAGACCTAAAGTACTATTATTAGGATACTTGCAAAGACGGGCATTTTGGTACATTCAAGCGTGTCTATTTAACTGTTCAAAGCTCAGAAAAATTCTCTCAGACAGCTCATGCAATGTTGAGAGGATGTGATTGTTAGCAGATTGCATTATCACCTTACGCCATATAGAGAATGAATGCACTAGATGTTTTATAGAGGCCCATAAAAGAACTTTCTAAATAAATAAAATGGCATAAATAGCCTGAAGGACAGTGCTCTAACATGTTGCTTCCTGTATACTCTATGGTGCCTTATCGCAATAAAATGGCAAAAATAAAATATAAATATACATTTAAAAAAATAATGGTATTAATGTGGAGGCCCACACATAACAAAAATAAAATAAACAAACCAAAAAGAAAAAAATATGTATATTGTAGCCATAAACTGATTAGTGGTGGGTTCTTCAATATAAATTATTTTCTTTTTGTTAGAATGAAGTATGGATAAAGTTTCTCCCCCCCAAAAAAGTGACACTAGGCCATCAGACAAATATTCCTTTAAAATGGAAAAACAGCACTCTAAGCACAATACTTACTGCAAAGACACCTCGAACAACCCATCCATGATATTGCCGTAGCGTCTTTCCATATGCATTATCTGAAAGAAGTAAAAGAGGACATTACAAAGCACTGACTGAAAGACAGTTGTTTGAACCAGGTCTTATTTTCTTTTTGCAACACAAACCGTTTTAAATTTGATCATCTGACTTACTAAGAGCGCCTTGGACATCCTTTATCCCTGTATTGATTTCAGAAAGGAATTCTTTGAGGAACTTGAGTCCACGTTTAAGCCACAGCAGCGCTTCTGTGGCCGAGTTCCTCAGCTGTGTCACCTCCGTCTCCACCTCATGCAGCACGATGCTCTGCAGGGTGGGGAAACTCTCAGGATCCGACACCACCTTCTGCTGGATTTTCTGATTGAGAAAATGAGGATGAACTCTCAGACCAAGCTGTTATGCCCTCTAGTGGTTATGGTGACATTCAGAGAAAGTACAGAGAAATTACAGTAACCTGTTAAATACTTCAGTTGATAAACTCTTGAGTAAAAAGTTCTGACCTCCCAAGTAATAATACATATATCATAATATGTAATGAAACCCACTACAAACCAGTCTCAAAGTTGTCACAGGCATTACTTTGAAAGGTCAAGCTTAACTAAATATTATCTGTATTATTACAGTAATTACTTATTATTGTTTATTATTAGAGATGATCAAATTCTGTACTGGATGCACTGAATTTTAATTGTCAGATTTTTTCACCCCATTACTAAAAGACATGCGCGTCATCCTAGAGTTAACCTATGATCTGTAAACCCACTGCTCATGCCATTTAAAATATGTATGTATTATTATAAATGTATTTCATTTACACTTACCTTAATGTTTCCCACAAAATCCATTTTAACTGGAGCAAAGACAGTTGGTCCAAGCTTGTCTGAGGGGAGAAAGTCTTTGTAAGTACTTTGTTATAAGTACTTTTTTTGGTTAAGCTGTTAGTTTCATCCTAAACATACACTACTGTTCAAAAGTTTGGGGTCAGTAATTTTTGGGGGGAGGAAATTAATACATTTATTTGGCAAAGAAGAATTCATTGATCAAACATAGCAGTAAAGACTTTTACAGGACATTATATATAAAAAAAAATATATTCCAAATGATTTTCTTTGAAGTGTTTTATCAATCCCAAAAAACAATGCATCAATGTATTTAAATTAAATTAAATTAATGCATTTAGCAGACGCTTTTATCCAAAGTGACTTACATTAGTTACATTTATTGCATTACTTACAAAGTGCATTCAGGCTATCAATTTACCTATCATGTGTTCCCGGGGAATCGAACCCACAACCTTGCGCTTGATAATGAAATGCTCTACCAATTGAGCTACAGGAACACTAAATTATTACATAGCACAACTGTTGTCAATATTGATAGTAATATAAGTAAAAATAATGTTTTACTGTGCACCAAAATCATCATAATCTCAAAAGGAGCAATGACTGCTCAAAATGCAGTTTCACCATCAAAGGAATAAATTATATTTTAAAATGCATCATGGAAAACTGCTAAATTTTTATTGTAATTACATTTCACAATTTATACTTTTTTAACAGCATTTTTAATTAAAGAAATAATGCCTTGAGGAACCATAGAAAAATATTACCAACCGCAAACTTATGAATGGTAGTGTATTCATATATTGGTCAGGGTTACAGTAACTGTGAGACAGTGACACACATAACAATCTATGTGAAGGTCTAGAAACATCTGTGGGAAATAACAATGTGTGCCAGTTCATGTGCAGTCCAATGATCTATCTGCACAAGGATCTACTTTATTCCTGATGTGCAAGTGTATTGAGTCGCCACAACCCTGAGAGAAACACCATTAATCTTTACCCAATCACCATCAGAAGCATCATGCTCATTTAAGCTATAAAAAAGTGAGACTTTAAAACTGTACCAGTAGAAAACCAGTGCACGACATACCAATCACCTTTGATATCACCTTGATAAAGAATGTTCTTAAGAAGAAAGTGAGGAAAGTCTTCTGTGCAAAGCTTTTAGAATTGATTGCAGACACAGCTTTTCTTGTTTTTAGCCCCAGTTCTTGGTCAGATACTCACCAAACTGTCCCAGTATACAGACATAGCAGAGCATGCAAGACCATGCCTGAGGGAGCATGAGGTATTAACTGTGCAGACCAACATGAGATGCAAATAATAAAAAAAGAGCACATTGTGAACTGACACATGCACAGAGTTCAATGTCCCGAAGTGGCATTTTACAACATTTAATAAGCACAATACTAATGAAAGCAGAGAATGAGTCAACTTTGACTGACGAGAAAAGAGACAAAGCAATGAAGGGGTGGAAAAGGGAGAAAGAGTGAAAGATAGAGTGTCCTACCTAAAACTGGTACTATAGCATAGCAAGAATCCAAAAAGGCTTGTGTGGGAATACCACTGTCGTCCTCCAGTATTATATCACTAAATCTACAAGAAAAAACCACAGACGTTCAGACACGGACAAAACATTAGAACACACGGCAACAAAACAGATTTATTTGATGAAATTAAACACCAATACAAAAGCAGGCATAACAAAAGCAGAAGAAAACCAGTTTGAAACATGCAGCCCTTGATTAAGAACAGCACACATTATAAATGAGATTCTATAGCCGTCACACATTGATACAATACTGAAAAGGTTTTCATATCTAAATAGCGACACAATGCTTTGATAACATTTCACATTACTGACAGTTCAGTTTTATTTGGTTTCAGCCCAATGAAGGCTGTTGGAGCAGATTAGTGTTGTAGTTACGTGATAACTTCATTATAACATAAAAGAGATGAAGGAATTATGAATAGCAAGAGAATCTACAAACCCTCATCAGGCTGGGCCTCATTTTGAGCGACCAAAAGAAAACATACCATGATAAACATTTAATCATGAACCACTTTTTTCTTTACATGATTAAATCACTATGTTGAAACTACAAGACATTTATTTCTTTGTTTTGGAACTTTCCACATGCAAGGTACAAATACAAGTCTTTCCAGCAAAGGAAGGTGCTTGACCATTAACTTGTACTTGAAGGGATATATAGTATAGCAAACCATAAAGTAAACATTATGTTTGGACTAGTGCTGGGCAATGATAAATGTTTTTTTTAAAATCGCAATTAATCGCATTGTTATGCACAAAACTAATAATGCATTCAAAAGTAGTGTATTGTGCACATTTTTCACTTAAAAGTAGGCCTACTGCTATATGAACAAGTGTAATAACATTTGGTTTGCAAACACTTTAAACAAATAATGTGCTTTTTACAGCAGTGTTCCTTTTACAGTTAAAATATTTATTGTAGCCCAACTTATTGTAGCACAGATTTTCTCTATCATAAAACAGGGTTTCCCACACATTGATTTATTTGTGGCAGACCGCCACAATATCAAAACTGACCGCCACAAATAGATTTTCCAAAAGGCTTTGACTTCATTGAATAAACATGAGCACTGCACATTTCAAAATCAAAAACTGGTGCGGGTGTTTTTATATCACTGTATTTTAGGAGGAAACCAACTATATTTAGAAAATGTTTCGATTTCATTTTGCATGTAATGCTTGATAAGGCAGCGTTTGTGAGCTCAGCGCTGCTTTACAGCTGTTACTCTTCTGCTCTTAAAGGGCCTCCTGCTGGTAGAAAATGAATTTGCATACATATGTATATATGGGGGTGGGGGAGTGCCACCATGAATAGAGTGTAAGGCTGTGGGAAACACTGTATCATTATAACAGGCATCTTCCTTAATAGAGACGATTGCAGGACGAATCGCAGCAGAGTGCGGCACAGGATAACACTTGCGAGAGAATAATTAGGGTGTGCTCACACTAGGCAATCTTAACTGTGTCGGAGCACATTTGACCTCCAAAGCCTGGTTTGTTTGACTAGTGTTATCACTCCGTTAATCTCTCCCTGGCTCGGTTGGAAGAGGTGGGCAAGAGCGCGGTTCAGTTATATATAGATCAGTGAGTGTGAGTGCAGAACTTCTGATACGTGCTGCATGATTGCGTGAATATTTCTGAGCGGGAAAAGCGATAGATCTGTAAAGCAGTAAATATTGTGAGAGGAACGCGTGTTATCTCGTCCCATATGACTCAAAATAATAAACCACAAAGTTATCAAAACGATTCACTCCACTGTGTTGAGCGAGAGCGATTCTCTGCGGTCTTCACATGCTATTGGAGACTTCCTATTTCCAGCTTATAAAGTCATGATAACGAGCTCGTTGCATTCTTCTCTATTAAAAAAAAAACAGTGAAGACATTGGTTTGTGAATGTTGTTGATTAGCCTAAATAATTTGATCAGGAGCATTCCCTCCTGTGACCCATGATTTTTCTGTATGTGTTTTCAGAGCCAGTGAGCAACAGACATAATAATGAAAAACTGCGTTAACGTGATAAAATACCTTTCAGCGTTAATCAATCAATGCGTTAAAGTGATAACGTGTTAAATTGCCCAGCCCTAGTTTGGACATTTCAATGGAACCTTTTAAATAGATTTGAACTACAATTAATCAAATATCAGTTCTATAATTTTTCAAAATTATATGACATTCCTGTCATAAAAAAATATCTCTATTTTACAGTGGGTCCAGATATGTGATATATTTTAAAAAGTTTTTAATGCTAAAAAAAAAAAAAAAAGTAAAAGTAAAGGGACACCAAAGAGTACCCTATTTGTGGAAAGTGCCTTTTACATCATGATCCAACCAGGTGAGACGCAACAAGTATGCAGAATAAAGGTCTGTCTTTTTTGTCCAAACTGAAAGCAAACTTTTAGTTGAGTGCAAATTGGTTTGTGTGGTATATCACAGCAAGCCACAAATTCTTTCAACAGACTTTACATTTGAAGATACCTTTAACAGAACAGACAGGATTGATCGCTTGTAACTTTATCGCGCAGCACCTGGTTACTCAGCACACAATGTTACTCAATGGAGATTTATAGTCCCACAATCTAGACTTTTTACTGAAACACTGACTTTGCATATAGCACATTTCTAAGAGTAGTGTTAGCTAATAACTTGACACAGCATGACCATAGCTAATTTTCAAACCAAAAACAAGATTCTGAATAATTTCAATGTGTGCAGTACATTCATCTTGTTCCCTCAGAGGATCACAGCAACGGAGGCGCCTCATACCTGTGGCTCATGGTACTGAAGAATGTGTCCACCTTATCTTCCTCTTCCTGTTTATTCTCAGACAGAGGCTCATTCACTTCCAGGTCAGCCTGGATTTCTTCAGTGACCTTTTCTTTGTTTTGTGTGGGACTCGGTATTTCCTTCTCCTCTCCTCCAGATTTTTCAGGGTCCTGTGTGCTTGATGAAGAGCCATTACCAGGCTCCATGGTCTCCCTCTTCTCCTCCTTTAAACCACTTTCTAAAAGAACAAGACAGGAAATGATAGTTGAGCTCTGCCAACTGCTGCATGCGTAATCATTTCTGAATCTGACTTAATGTTTGTCATACTTGTAGGAGATGTAGGCACAGGAGATGGAGGTGGTTCATTTTCTGGTCCACTCCCATGTGCTGATGTTCCTGAGATGTTGATTAAGTCCTTTCGTCTGCTTAACACAAATTTTAATTGTAGAGAAAAACAAAAGCACATCTGACCCACAAGAGTACATTACTATGAACTGAACTCACTTTTCTCCTGGGTGCTGATGTCTTGGATCAGTAGGTTTGATCTATGGAAAAAAACATTCTATTTTAGGTTCTGACAAACTAAATGAATCTACAACCGTTCAGTGATTAAGTTTAACATACCTTGTGAGGTTTGATGGTAGCCACAGGAGGAGAGCCTGGAGGAGTTAGACTCAGAAGGTCTGGATTGAAGGTCCGGCTAGCAATCTGCATACACTCCTCCAGGGTCTTCAAGAAGGTGCTGCAAGTGGACTTCACTAGATTTCCAGTCTCATCCCCTACCTATAGCACAACAAACTTTAAGATTGGTCTGACTGCTTTAGGACTGATTTTTTTTGCCCCTCATTTATGTGATAAAGACAACTACAAAAATCTGAATGAGAATACAATTCATTAGTGCAAGTCTGAGCTAATAAATACTCTGTACTGATGTTTGAACAGGTTATGCATAGTTTATTTGTCATAGCTCTGTCCATAAGCGTAGTGAAGGTTGACTCAAGACCAGCACTCCCTTACCTCCCCCGAATCGGCTGCCATTTCCGCTTGAGAACTTGCTTGTATTTTGTTCACTTGCTGGAGGAGAAGGTCACAGTAAAGCCTTAGCTCAGACATTTTGGTTTTCAGAGCGTCTGTGTTTTCCTGGAGCTCTGAGAAAATAAAAGAGACTATTGTTGACATTGTTTCCTTCATAGACCTGAATTGACAGCTCTTTGCAAAATTGCAAAATGAACAAACGTCATGATCTGAATGGGTTATGTAATCTCATTGGTTAAGGCCCCCATGGAATCATATGAAACACATTTTTCATGGCCGATACCGATTTCCGATTTTTTTTCTTTAAGCAACAAACAAGAAAGATAGAAAGAAAGTATGCATAAACAAGATGTTTATTTGGTATTTAATAGGCCAAACTGTTTTTTTTGGCTATTGAAAACAATAACCGTAACCATCTGAAAATATTCTAAAAAAAATAAAATTGGTTAATATCTATATTTTTTTTACTTGAGCCAATGAAAAATAAATAACTATCGGCTCAAGTTAAAAATATATATGTGAATCATTACCCTACATTTTTTTTAATTGGACAAATGAAACACTTTTTTTTTAGTGTGCTACAGCAGGTGATTTTTAAATCAAATTAAGTCGATGTCATTTTAAGGTAAAATAAAAATAATCATCCTATACAGAAATGACGTTTACTTCTGGCTTTACAAATGTGTATGCAAGTTCCACTTAAAAAAAAAAAGGAATTCAGTTTTTTCACAGTTTAGTCCGTTTCGTGAGAAGTTGAGCTGAACATCCCTTCACTGTCTCTTATTGTGCAGGGCGCGGACAGATACAGGACACTCGCGCAGCTTCAGCGAGCACAGGAAAGGGGCTCTTATTTTTGCACCAGAACACCAATAGCTGTTTGCTTCCTGCTATCTGTGCCTCAGGCGTGTACTGTAACACTGCACTTCCAGTGCTGAACGGCTGTCCGTGTCCTGCGCACAGATTTCGAAATGCTTCCAAACAAATGACATGATAGCCAATGATTACAATTTATTCTGTGGACGCAGACACATTTCCGGAAAAATCGGTTGGAAAAAAAAGACCAAAATCCGGCCGACTGCCGATTGTGTATTTTAAGCAAAAAACTTCCGGTTCTGATTCAAGACCAGTCAACCGGTGCATCCCTAGTTAGTTCACCCAAAAATGAAAATTAGCCCATGATTTACTGACCCTCAAGGCATCCTTGGTGTATATGACTTCCTTCTTTCAGACGAATCCAATCGAAGTTACATAAAAAAATAGTCTTTGATCTTTCAAGCTGTTTAACGGCAGTCAGCTGGTGTTGCAGTGCATCACTCCAAAAGAAGTGAAATAAAGCGCATCCATTCATAATTAAAAGTGCCTCACATGGCTCCGGGGGGCAGAACAAAGGCCTCCTGTAGTTAATCGATCCATTATCGTGAGAAACATATCTATATTCAAAACATCATAATCGCTATAATCTAGCTTGCGTCAACAGTTGTAAATGGAAGCGGTTGCGCATGTGCCAGTGAGTCGTGTGAAAACCAACATTTGTTTACAGGATCAAAGGAAGCAAGGGAAAACCAGTCTTCTCTTGGCTTATACTGAAATTCTTCGACATTCTTCTTTACAAATCCTCGATTTGTACTTCTAATTCATGACCGTTGTTTTGTTTTGATCTCTTCGCTGCACTTCCGCATTCATTACTTCTGAGTGGCGCAAGCGCAACGTCGACCTCATTTCATTACATTTTTCCTCATACCTCAATTTTTAATATAACGCAGATTGGATCATCTGAAATAAGTAAGTCATATACACCTACAGTAGGATGCCTTGAGGGCGAGTAATTCATGGACTCATTTTCATTTTTGGGTGAACTAACCCTTTAAAAAGTCATTTAAAAGTTTGAGATCAATTATTTAACACTTTATGTAATTAAATTCAGCAAATTAATACTTCAATTCAGCAATAAATGTAACAAAATTTACAAAAAAGACACTTTCATTGTTATAAAAGATTTCTATTTCAAATAAATGCTGTTCTTTCGAACTTTCTATTAAACAAAGAATAGTTTCAACCTTTTTAACACTGATAATAATTTTAAATGTTTGTTAAAAAACAAAAAAACATATCATGTGACAGTGAAGACTGAAGTAATGGCTGCTGAAATTTCTGATTTGTAGTTTTTACTGTATTTTTGATTAAATAAATGCAGCCTTAATGACCATAACAAAAACATTAGAACTGACTGCAAACTATCAACCTAGATGGTAGTTTATATTACATTATCATATTTCACTGTCATATTAACACAAGCCAGATGATCTACATAGAATATCGGCAGAAATATAACACTCACCTTTCTCTCTCTTGGTTCGGTTGTCTGTGAGGCAGGCTTTTGCTGTCCCCAACGCCACAAGCCATTTCTGCCTCTCTGCTGCATTAATTGCCCTGAGATAAAAGTATTGTTCTCCTGGAATGATCAGATCAACCCTAGTAATATCCGATGGGTGAACTACAATGGAGAGGGAGTATGAAGAAGATGGATAAGCAAAGCATGAGATCAGTCACTATAGTTGTAATACAGTACTTGGGTGTTTCTTCAACTCTGGAAACTTTTTGTCCTGTTAAAAATAAAGTCTCTTCACGCTGTCAGCTTGTTTATTTTACTAGTATATTACTGTATTAAACAGTGAACACACAATTATTCTCCTTTCCCCCATTTTATTAAGTAAAACAACAATAATTTCAATCACAGTGTCATTTTCACCACATCTCCAATGAGGCATTATGTTTAATAGGATTGTATGGTGCAAATGATGGCAGTGGAAATGTACATTTTGAACATTTTTCATATAAACTGCTTTCCTTTTGTTTTCATAGTTCATAAGGCTAACTTCTCATCTAGCATTTTATGTATCCTACATATAGTCTCAAAATCTGTTAGGGAGAACACTGTTGTTGTGGTGGCAATGATTATAAATCATTTTCAAACAAATATTGTAGAAAGGTTGTTTACAGTTATTACAAAAATGCAATGATTCATACTTTCATGATCATGATCTCATGAAAAGGCTTGGTCTAGGGCTGAAATAATATGATAAAATCACATAAGACATTCGAAAGATGGCAAAAAAAAAAAAAAAAAAAAAAAAAACTGGAAACCCCTGGGAAATTAAAGTTCCCAATGATAAAGAAACATCCCCTTACATAAGCATGTGTTAAGATATCCCAAAACATAAAAATAATAGCTGCTTGTGATGTAATGCTTATTAGGTTTCCTGCTCAGGTTAGGCATAAACTTTTCCTTACCCTGTATTTCACACACAGATATTTTGATGCTGCCCTTGCATCCTTTCCATGCATCTTCTTGAGAGTCATAGTAGGAAAGAGTGCCTCCCTCAAGAACAAACCAACGAGGCTGCCAACCTTTTCAGAGAAACAACAAAGCAATTATGACATTTTTCACTGTAACTGACACATGTAACAATGCAACAATTTATTGATGACGTTTGAGATCCCTGAACATAATAGGGTTTGACTTGTTCTTCCAGTCAAGTGGGGGCTTTTAACTGGTCATAGCTAGAAGTGAATAAAACAGAATCACACATCATCTTAAAACCAAAACAAACTTTTCTGAAAATGCTTTTGGCAGATGACACGTATGTGGTTCAGTTGGTCCCAGCGTTGGAAAAAAAATATCGGCACAAAGACCTAAGAGGATGATGACTTAACTTAATTTATACATTAGCGTTAACGTTACTTGTGCTAGCGAACAGGCTAACCGCTTATCAGACTTCCCTGATTATTAACGTCACATAACTTTTGACTATCGCTGTATACATACCGCTAATATAGTTTGTCCATTTATAGAGAACTCCCTCCATGATAGACCTTCTCTTGACAATTCATTACTTAGTCGTGGCAAGACTGAGCCCAGCACAGCCTCTTTGAGAAACTCGAGATTATTCTTAACTACGACAACTATATCCAAAAGACGCAAAGTGACTGCTGGGAATTGAGATTACGCAAACGGCTGTCGTAAAAGATTCAGGAATACCAGTCCATGTGACCATAGAAGGATCTGCCCACGTGCGTGACGTCTGTGGGATTTTCGTTTAACGAATCTCTCATTGGATACGGTGTGAGTAGATGGGCGTGGTTGTGCTGAGACTATGTGTGTAATGTCCAATGAAAATTAGATACAGGTCGCTAAGGCCTGTCCTCAAAAAAATCTGACCAATAATAATTAAAAGTTGTATTTTAGGGTGCCAACGTTTACGTTAGGAATCTGGGGAGTGTGTGCTGAGGTCCGAGAGTCGGTTCTTCCGAACAATTCGTTTCAAAAGAACATAGCGAGTCTTTTTTATTTTTCCCGTTATGATATCTCAACTTGGCATATTACATTCTCTAAATTACGTTTTTTTGTATTTGTGATGTGTCCCAGAAATGTAAAAAGTGTAATTTAGGCAAGGAAAGTTTATTTATATAGCACATTTCGTACACAATGGTAATTTAAAGTGCACACAATGGTAATTCAAAATTTAGAACCTAAATATATAGACAATTTGTATTTTTATAAACAAAATTAATTATCTCTTGCCTTAAAAAGTTTTTGTAAGTTAAAGATTTGTTTCATATATTTTAAAATGTAATACAGTCCAGTAGGCTACATTTAACATTTCTGTCGTTTATAACGTTTATTTATTTATTTTTAAAGCTGTTATTGTAATTGTGATTCACAGCTTGTTGAAGCCATAAAGCTCATAAAATATTTCATTCATGTAGGCTATTTAAATATTTCATGCAATCAGTCATGTCAAGTACGTTCAGTTTGTAACGTTTCTGCCGTTTACTCTTGTGAACACCGAGTGAACTGCTCGTTCTTACAGTTTGTGAACAGTTTCAACCGATTCATTGAAAAGAGTCGACTCAAAAGAACGACTCGTTTACGGATCCGACTTTCCTGGTTTGGGAAAGACCCCTGTAGAAATTTCGCTTGCCACGTAGTCGCGGCGGCACAACTTGTAGTTCGGAAAGTTTTATCAGAACTTTGCTGTGCATGAAACATTAGTTCAACAGTTAGAGAGTGTTAAACTGTTCCTTATATTAAGATGATTCCAGAGTTGTGGACATGCATTTTTTCTGCATTATTCTTTTACGTTCATGGAGCAAAACTTCCGGAACCAGAGGTGAAAATCGAAGTTCTATACAAACCTTTCCTTTGTCATCGTAAATCCAAATACGGAGATATTCTTCTGGTTCACTACGAAGGCTTTCTGGAGAGTAATGGCACAATGTTTCATTCCAGGTGACATCTAATGAACCATCTAATGCATGTTCACACTGCAGAAGAACAGGCTTTATTAACCTTCCCCTTTTGCAATGAGAATGCATTGTTAACTGTCAGAATCTATTTATTGTTACTTTTTTTTAAAGCTTTAACAGTTATGTTTTGCAACATTGTATTGCTGGTTTAATGTCTGATCCAGAATGATCATTAGCTGGTCAGTACCTTGATTCAAATACCAGTTTGACCACTTTAGCTGTTGGCCTCGTTGATGTGTTGCTGACCCAAGTTGGTTTAGTTTGGACCAGCAATTGACCAGTTTAGTCCAGATGGGAACCACCAACCATGTTCCAAATCACAGCTACCAACTCAAGCTTGGTTTTTCAGCAGAGTGTGCATGTCTCTAGCGTTTAATACTAATGCATATGTCTTGTAATTGGCAGCCGCCATCATGGAGACAAAAACCCTGTTTGGTTTACGTTGGGGATCCGTGAGGTGATCAAGGGTTGGGACAAGGGTCTTCAAGGCATGTGTGCAGGGGAGAAGAGGAAACTGACCGTCCCTCCATCTCTCGCATATGGCAAAGAGGGCAAAGGTGTGCCAGCAAGATGCATATTCACAAAAAATTTGAGGAACTCTGAATGTTCTCCACATTCTGCTATTGACTTTGTCTTAAAGTTGCATTAAGTCTGCCTAAAATACTTTTTTTAAAGAATTATAACTTGGATTAGCTATATTGACAGAGGATACACTATTTTCACAGGTAAAATCCCCCCGGAGAGCACTCTGATCTTTGACATTGAGATCATCGAGATCCGAAATGGGCCTAGATCACATGAGTCCTTTCAGGAAATGGACCTCAATGATGACTGGAAACTTTCCAAAGCAGAGGTTTGTCGAAACTTGTCAGAAAGCAGCTGTCCAGCAAGCATGAGATTTATGATACACTCTTAAAAATAAAGGTTCCTAAAGGGGGTTTTGTATACAATGGAGTAGAATAACCGTTTTTTGGATCCCCAAAGAACCTTTCATGGAATAGTTCTTAAAATAACCTTTTTTTCTCTCTCTCTCTACTGAATATTTTAATTACATTTTTCACCATAAATAACTTTTTGTGCAATTGAAAGGTTCCATGAGTGTTTAATGTTCTTAATGAAACCATCAATGCCAATGAACATTTCAGGTAGTTATTTGTGTTTTTCTAAACACCTTTCTGTCTTAGGTCAAAGAATACCTGCGTAAAGAGTTTGAAAGGCATGGATATGCTGCCAATGACACCCATCATGAAGTGATGGTTGAGGACATCTTCCAAAAAGAAGATGAAGATAATGATGGATTCATTTCAGCTCGGGAGTTCACCTACAAACACGATGAACTATAAATACTCCCCACTTCTAATAGCATCAGTGTTTACCTTCAGAGATATTCCAGTATTTTTCTCTTTGAGATTTACAGCTTGTCGGTATCATATCAGTCATGTTCCGGTAGTTCTAAACAGGTTTTCTGTTATCGTGATTTTAGGTTTTTTAAATACACTCAGGTGGTGGTATGATTGAGCTTTTACATTAGGCCTATTTGAAGACTGTAAATCTTCTTCAATTCTAAAGTGCTCAATTCTGCTCAGAGAGAATGTTGGTCCCCAAAGTGCCTTTTGGCTGAAAAAATGAATATATTTCAGAACATTTCAGAGCTGTTTTTTTAATAGTATGTATGTGTGTCACTTTTTCAGATGAATTTTGCAATAATGTTTACAATATTTAGAACATGATTAGGTCAATTTGTTTGGAGTAGCCTATAAGTATTTAAGTGAATAAAGTACAGTTTATCAGTTCTGTGCTGCACTTCTCTATTGACTTTGTAGTTTTATACACCAACACCAGAGGGAGCTCTTCTCTTAGCCTGTTCCATGACACAAAATAACTGATTATCTCAAACTTCTCGCAAATACGGTACTCTTAGAAAATGTAATGTGTAATAATAGGCAAAATTATTGAAACCGATGAGATAAAATGTAGTCACGTGGCCTTTTGTTGACAGATGGCATAGTCATCATCATGCAGAGATGAGTATCTGTGTTTGGTGTGCAGAATAATTTGCATACAACAATCAAGTATTCTCAAGTCACGCTTAACAGCATTCCAATCTCCTATGACTATGCCATTACACAGATACATAAACTTTTGTCAAATTTGCGCAAGTTTACAGTTCCGGTGGATCTGCCCCGTCTCAAATCAGTTTGGATAAAACTTCTCAATGGTGCAAGATTCAGAAAAGTTAATGAAACCAAACTGTCCCCCAAACTGAACTGAAAAGGTAATAATTAGTCCCTATATCATATCTTGGATATCCTTCATTAAAAAAAAAAAAAAAAAAAAAAAAACGTTTGCTTTAAAAATCCCCTTTTAAAATAATAAATAAGATACTTTCATGGAAAAAAGCAAACAGCCAAACAATAAATAGTTTGCGCCTACAGAGCAAATATCTTTCTTTTAAGCAAATATATATATATATATATATATATATACATATATGAATGAATGAAGCTTTCAGAGTCTCAAATGAGCTACTGCAGACTGTAACAAGTGTCATTACAGTCAGTCACTGAAACTGTCAATGTCGATGGCTCCACCGAATGATGGTTTTCTTCAGAACATCTTCTCTCCACTGCAAGCGAACGACGCAACCAGACAAAATCAGAGCGCGCTTGAAAGGTGGACCTCTCAAGATTCCATCCACAATTCCAGAAGACGCATCGCGCGCTCGCCGTGCAAACAGCGTCCTTTATTTTAAACGCCGGAAACCGGCTAGTTACTTTGCAGCAGCAATGTTTTTGTCATAAAAGTTGTTTTCGGGCATGGTGACCCGCACTCTTCGTTTCTCCTTGAAACGGCCAGACCGTGAAACGGTCCAGTTTCTCCGGCACGTGTGTTCACTGAAGGAGGGCTCCAGCTGAGAGTCGTCGTACGTCTCGTCGCTGATCAGATGGAGCTTCTTGTTGTCGCCGCCAGTTTGTTTCGCCGACGTCGCATTTCCAAATTCCTGCTGGCCTTCTTTAAAATGGTTCTTGTTTTTTCCAGTTAAGTTTTTCCACCAGGAGTTTCTGTCTGCCATTCTGTCGAATTCTTCAGTTCACACTGAAATGCATATATTAATGTTTTAAAAATTATATGCGAACATTGTGATTTTCTACAATAGGCTTATATATTTTAATTACTATGTTATCTATCTATCTATCTATCTATCTATCTATCTATCTATCTATCTATCTATCTATCTATCTATTTATCTATCTATCTATTTATCTATCCCATCCATCAAAAATACTCACCTCAGTTTCAGGTGTGTTGTTGTCAGCCAGAGACTGACAGTGGAGTCTTTCGTTTCTTTTAAGAAAACATCCAGCAGAACAACCTTGTAGTTTTTCTCTCTATATCTTTAACATCCTACAGTGCTGCATCTCTCTGTCTAAACTATAATGAGTGATGAATTCATTCATTTATAGTTCACCTGTTGCTCATGCGCCCTCCCTCCTCTCTCTCTCATTGGTCTGATGAATTGATGCAACTGCCCTCAGGAAGCTGGTTTCAGGTTCTCACTTCACCTGTGATTTGGTGAAAAAGTCACTTTGGGGCATATACCAGCTCAGCGGTCTGATACTAAAACAATGCTGCCGTTCACACCCCTGAATATAGAACAAGAAAACCAACACCTAAAGAGAGCTGACCAAGCACTAATTACAGCAACATATTTCACATGCTGTTGCAGCTGAAGCAGTAATAACACACAAACTTTCAGAAGTTCATTTGGACTGTCAAAATGTAACCAGATTTACATAATTTAATAAATCAGCATTTGATAAATTACACTCATAATTACAACCATTCACAGAAATATCTTTTTTTTATGTAAAAAGGTTTTATCAAATAAACAATTTGAAAGAACTCAAACCAAAGTAATGGTAACCATGTATGTGGTAAGGTACCATATGTGGACTTTTTTTCTTCCGAGGTGAATAACTGATCTCGTCTCAGGAGTCATGTAATTTTCTTTAGCGAAATCATTGAAATGGGACCAAGTCCAAGGAGGAAGGAACAAGCACTAAATAAAAGCTCACAGAACCATTTTGTCCATTCACAGGGTGATAATGTAGATCACTTAATCGTTGTCAGGGCTAACAAAATATAATTTGAAGGAGGCATGGGTTAAACACAACATTATTAACACCGGGTGAACAAAATATCATCTATTTACACTCCATGTAAAATTAAAAAGTGCTTTACACATGATCTTAACTGACTTGCTTTTATAGCACACATACACGTCATGACCCATAAAAATACATATATTTTCAATCATACTTGACAATATGTCAGTTTTGCAATGCTAATTGACCATAGTTTCATACGGTATAAAAAATTCCTGTAATTTGATTTAAAGGAACCCCCCCCTCCTCCAAATATTTAATCATCCTCAAGCCATTCAAGATGTAGATGAGTTTGTTTCTTCATCAGAACAGATTTGGAGAAATGTAGAAAAATATCACTTGCTCACCAGTGGATCTTTTGCAGTGAATGTGTGCCCTCTCAGAACGAGAGTCCAAAAAGCTGATCAAAATTCAATAATCCACACAACTTCAGTTCATCAATGATCATAATCAGTTAACATATTTTAAGAGCTTTTCTCTTCACAAGATGTTAATTGTTGGACTGGAGTCATGTGGATTACTTGTGGATTATTGCGATGTCTTTATCAGCGGTTTGAACTCTAAACCTGACGGCACCCATTCACTGTAGAGAGTCCATTGGTGAGCAGGTGATGAAATGCTAAATTTCTCAAAAAAAGTTCTGACTGGGAAACAAACTCATCTACAGTACATCCAAAGTTTCTGGAAATGTTCATTTTGGGTGAACAACTCCTTTAAACAAAATGCCCATCAATAATAATTAATTTTTGTTTTCGACACGAATGTTCATTTTCTCCACGCTTAGCAGTATTTGTTTGGGGAACTGAAACACATTGAGTGAAATGTGCATATAAGTCCAAATTTTGTACACAAAAGAGAAAACATAAAATCTTTGAAATGTGTGGCAGGCTGCTTTTTAAAATGTACACGCTCTTTAAAGTCTTTAAAAGATGTCTTCATTTCAGCCGTTTAAAACAAGATGTCCTCATGCTCTATCAAGAGCTGAACTATCAGTTTCTGGTATCTCATGTCGTTGAGAGTGGTGAGTGTGTTCAGGTCCGGCGGCCGCATGAGTGTTGGGCCAAAAACGATTCCTAGATTCTCCGAATTCATGTAATTGTCCTTCTCATACATGGTGACCCTGATAAATAGAGAACAACACCTCAGACAATACAATTTTGATAATAAACATGCAGGTAGGTAACTGTTATAATTTCCATGGGTGGGGAAATGTGGCAAAGCTGGCTTGGCAAGTTAGAGGTAAAGCACAAATCCCTGAGGATCATAGGTTTTTTGGTTCCTGAAGTTCACTGAGCTAAAGTGCTGTATTGTGTTTAACAGGAAGTTAAATCACTCTTTAAAACCCGCAGGGAGAATGCTTAAATGGAACAAAAACCTGAAAACCGAACGGCTCAGTGAGGTAGAGAGCCATGTAATGAACTGTGGGACTGGCATATAAGGGATGAATTCAATACCTCTTCAGGTGCGTCATCAGGTACCGCAGGGTCTCATAGTGGGCTGGAGGAAGTTGGAGGAGACCATCATGAACTGCCTCCAGTCTAGAATCAGGGTCTGTTATTTCTGATAACAGAAAGTGTAAGAAAATGTTAGAAAATGTTTTGCAAAATACTGTTCAGAATTGTGCAAAGTCAGTTTTTCTGCTACAACTGGCCACTATTTGAGAGACTTTATTTATTTTTGTATTCTTATACATTTTCACTTACAAGTTACACTACTATTCATAGGTTTGGGGATTTAAAAATATGTTTTAAATGTTTGCTCTTATGCTCACCATGGCTGCATTTATTTGTTCAGGTGTACAGTATGAAAAAGTAATGTGAATTTTTATTACAATTTAAAATAACCATTTTAATATATATATATAAAAAAAAATTTGGATGGCAAAGCTGAATCTTCAGCAGCAATTACCCCGGTCTTCGGTGTCACATGGTCTTCTTTAAAATGAATTCTAATGTTGATTTGGTGCTCAAGAAATGTCCTATTATTTTCACTGTTGAAAACAGTTTGGCTGCTTAATATTTTTGTGGAAACGATTAGTTTTTTTTTTCAGGATTCTTTAATGAAGAGAAAGTTCTAAACAGCATTTATTTCAAATATGATTCTTTTGTAAAAAAAAAAATTGTCACTTTTGATGAATTAAATCATCCTGACCCCAAACTTCTGAATGTCATTGTCAAAATGATTAAAGTTATAAATTTATTTAAGTGTTGTACCAGAATCAAAGGGTATTTGATGACAAGATCGAAGTAGTTAAAAAATAATCATAATCAAAACGGAATACAAGAGAAAGTGTCTAGTTAATTATAACACATAAAACTGATATTGTACAATTAACATATAGTTATAGTCTCTTACTGGCAGCTTGAATAAATTTGGAGTAGACGTCATATGTGATAACTGGAATGGGCAGATCTCGCAAATAAAGCTTCAGAGCTCCGGCAATTATATTGATGTCTGGGTACATATCGGCACTGATGTCTGCCTTCTCACCATCTGCAAAGTAGAATTAGTTATCTATTATCAGTAACAGATTAATCACTTTACCGTACCAAAAATCCATCGTTTTGAATGGAAAGCATGGGTTTTTCCATCCAGGCTGCATGTTGATAAAATAACAGTGATATAAAGGATTGAGAGTTCATTCAAGCATGTCAGCCAATGTGAAGAGACCAAATGTTAGTTGAACAGCTATCATAAACCTTCAGGTCTAAGGCACAAACAGTTATTCTAAACCTTTGCAAACCTCTATCAAAGGCCAGGCGGACATCTTCAATGTGTTCTGTGAAGCCTGACACTCTGTACAGACCCTCTGATTTCAAACCTGGAAGAAGCAGAAGTAACACATATGTACTTCAACTATCCAATCAGTGGACTTGGAGGTAAACATGTAAATTAGTATTGATCAAACTGAGACTGCAACTAACAACTAATCAGATAATCAATTAATGTTTTGAGTATCCTTTTGATAAACTGGATATTCTGTGTCTTGCCTGGTTCATCTATCATTAACGTTAGTCACATAAAGTATTAAAAAGTTAATTTTATTTTACTAGTTTTTTTCTCAAATATAGCAAGCAGAATGCCGGTTGGCTTATACAGTATATAACTAATTTCTCTAAGAATCCTCTCTTTAATGGAAGACGTCACCCATTAAGTCAAAATGTGGAGAATGTTTGCTTCCTCTCCCTGTTGTTTTAGGTTAGGCATCTTCTTTTTGCACATCTTGATATATGACAAGGAGACGCCTGAGCAGAGAGCAGCTGTGAGATGCCTACAGTCAGTGAATAAGTGCCTTACTGAAGGCCACAGGTGCTAGAGAAGATCTGGGATCTCCATATTAAGGTGATCAGTACCTCTGTGCTCGATCTCTTTGATACACATGTCCAGAACCATCGGCCGTTGTGAGTTGTGGGCTTTGACCAGCGTGGTGAGATCACAGCTGAAGACCTTCTTGATCCTGCGTAGGTCTGGCTGACAGTCACTGGGCACGAGTTTGGAGCACTGTTTGTGCACGTTCAGCCCACAGTCTGCAAGAGTAACAGGTCAAAAGGTTAGAGGAGTGTGACCCTGTCTCCAGACAGACTCCAAGGTAAGGGAGACCCAAAGTGTGTGTGTGTGTGTATATATAGGGGTCTCATGGAGGGTATATCTACAGGGCAAAGTACACGTGGAAAAACAGGTGCATGTCAGTCGAACTGGGTGGCGAAGTGGGACAATATCAGTCACATTCTGCCATGTGTTTGTGTCTTGACATGTCTTGCCCCCAAATACACTGAGCCTTGCCTGAATTGCATGTCCAACTTAGAATCAGGAATCTGTAAGTTTGCAATCTGCAAAGAAATTTCAAGTTTGTTTATGTGCTTTTCAGCAACACAAGTTGAATTTGATAGCAGCACTTACAGGGATAGTTTCCAAAAATGAAAATTCTGTAATTAATTACTCATCCTCGTGCCATTCCAATCTTGTTAAGACGCTTGTTATTCAAATTAAGATATTTTTGATGAAATCCAAGGCCTTTCTAACTCTACATAGACAGCAAAGAAACAGAGATGTTCTAGACCCAGAAAGGAAGTAAGGACGTCTTTAAAAGAAGAAGAAATTATTGAATAAAGTCATTATTTTTGTTTCCTTTGCACAAAAAAAGTATTCTTGTAGCTTCATAACATTATGGTTGAACCACTGATGTCACATGGACTGTTTTAACGATGTCCTTACTACCTTTCATGGCTTTGATCTTGGTAGTTCACTTTATGTCTATGGAGGGTCAGAAAGCTCTCTGATTTCATCAAAAATATCTTAATCCGTGTTCCAAAGATCAACAATGGTCTTACAAGTTTGGAACGACATGAGGGTGAGTAACTAATGACAGAATTTTCATTTCTGGTTGAACTATCCCCTTAATGAATAGGTGTCATGAAAGTCCATAACTATGTAATCAGTATATGTATGTTTTGTGGCTGTACCATTGAAACAGAGCATTTTACCATTTATGGACTGGCCTCATCCATTTTCATTGGGTTATTATAGTTAAATCATTTAGTTTTAAAACATTTTGATAAGAATGATAAGAAGTATAACATAAAACCTAAACATTTTATTTACAGAATTAAAACATAAGCTTATTTTTATTCCCAGATGCCGAGAAATATTTCATTTTCATTCAGTTTAACTTGGTGTATTAAAATGACTAAAAATGGAAGAAAAAAATGAAACAATACAACAGTTATTATAATACCAAACAAACAACAAAACTGTATCTAAAATTAAAACTGAAAACATAAAAGGCGATTCAAAATAATAAAAATTGTAAAAGCACCTCAATGGCACTAAAGAAACATTATTTCGCTTTTGGACTTTGAGGCTTTTGAGTTCCCTGGATTAAAACCGACGAAACAGATGAAACGTTCAAGTTTAGGATTACATGAGGTTTAGTGGATTATGACAATATTCATGGGAGAGATGAGGAGACGCTGGAGAATGCTTATTCTTGGAGTTTAATTTCGCAATCAACAAAAAGTAAACACTCAAGAACTCAAGAAGGTATGACATTTGTAGAAGCGCATTTAACAGCAGACAGAACTAGGGGCTGGGAACACTAAATTCACAGACACCAATGAAACAAATTCACATGACCAGGACAGGCACAGGAAGGACCAAATAAGGATAACAGGAACATACATGTGAGTGTGACAGGTGTTTGCTCATACTCAGGGCTTGATATAAAAAATAAATAAACATAAAAATAAAAAAACCTTCTAAGAACTTCGGGATGTAATGTACTCCACACAAATTGTGATACAAATATGAATGATACTTGAAATTACGTGGCATAAGGACAGGTGTTGTACCAGAATATTATACGAATGAAATATGTAGGGGCCCATTAAGAGTTTTAGATTAGATTTGAGATTAAGCAACCACCTAGCAACCATCCAGAACACCCTAGCAACCTCATAGCAATGCTCTGGGAACCACGCACAACACCCTGATGTCTGTGGCCCTCGCATTTTCTTCAGAAAATTTATAAATCTACTTTATAAATTGACAGTTTTGCAACAATCAATTAATGAGTGCAAAACTCTCCCTTTGACTCCACAATTAGAACTTGTGGAAAAAATGAACAGGTGTTAAGTTGTTTAAGTTGTAAGAATCCTGGTTTGATAACAGCTTTGACACTGGGACTCTGTGTGTGTGTGTGTGTGTGTGTGTGTGTGTGCAGGGGAATGTGGTAGTAGGGGGTCTGTCTCTCTGTGTGTCTCCAGTAGCATGCACATGCTGTCCCACTGCTCCTCATCTTCAGCAATGCCATAAATCACACTCTCTGTCAGTTTTACTGCCTGCCTGAACCCCTCCTTAACATCTTAAAGGCCACCGAGAAAAAAACAGAAGAGGACAAAAAGAAAAACACTCTGTGTTCCTCCATATTGGCCTAGGGACACATTCAACTCTGCTCTAATTCTCAATGTGTCTGATGACACTGGCTTGCCCGGGAGCCAGAGTGAAAGAAGAGAGGCTCCTGTGTGAAAAGAAAAGGCTTGAATAATGGCCCGAATGGATGAGGCCGTTTACAGTGTGAAAAACCAACAGCAAAGCCTTGTGACTGGATTGAGTTTATGTATTGGGGGTGTTTTGGGGAAGTGATGTCAAACAATAACAAGATCCATGTTAACATGAGATCTGAGCAAACCTGTAGCCATGAACCATCCTGTATCAAATATGGTCAACTAGGATTTTTAGTTATTTTTATTTATTTAAATTAAATTTGTCCTTTGCCTCACAAAATAATGAAAAGCAAAACAAAGCAACTCAAAGGCAAGCAAAGCAAAACAAAAAACAAAACAAAAACACAACATATATATATCACAAAAAAAAAAAAATAATTAATCGAATCCCAAATTAAATTTTTTGTTTACATTATATATGTATGTGTACTGTGTGTGTATGTATATATGAATATAAACACATACAGTATATATATTGAAAATATTTATGTTTATACATTTATATATTCAGATTCTTATATTATATATAAATATATTTAATGTATAAACATAAAATATTTTTCTTAAATATATACATGCATGTGTTTGTATTTATATATACTGTAAATAATAATTAAACAGTACACATGCATATATTACGTAAACAAAAACCTTTATTTCGGATGCGATTAAGAAAAAAAAAATAGTGAACAATATAAAAAAAAAACAGTTTCTTTATGAAGTAACCTAGTTTCATCTGGATTAAAATGAATTCATACAAAAATAATTAAGTTTGTGATGCATAATTTATTAAATTGAAATAATTTTGTAAAGTTTGTTGTAAAGCTATTGTATAAATCATATGCATCACTTGTACATAACCGATAAAGTGTCATACTTTGTCATAAAGTACAGGTGTGTGTGCATTTATGCATCTGTTTATGTATGTTTATGTCTTTCTGTATGCGTGATTTGAAGTGTAGCCTGATGCATTTGGCATCAACACAAAGAGACTGTCCTGGTTTACCTGGGTGTGCCTCTCTCACAGTACTCCACAGTGTACACAGTATGTTCCACTATAAATAGTCAACACTCAACAGAAGGCACTCAACTGGTTTGGACCAGGTGTCATTTAGGAATGCAAAATACCCACACATCAGCATACTAGGTAAATTTTTTATTGTGCCAGGTATCACTTTCAGTATTTATCCTCAGGTTGCCACAGCATGCTGGAAAAGTTCTACAGCCAATTAGGCATTGTTACCAGAATGGCATGAGAAATTATCTGGATCCTAAGCGGTCTTTGGATTGTAATTTGATATGAATAATGCCCCTCGACCGGTGCCATAATTCTGATGGACACTTTATTTGTGTGGGAGGGTTTGTGATTGGTTGAGGGTTACCTGAGCAACGGACGCCCTGGGCGATAAGACCCCACATGAAGTTTGCACAGTATTCACACCAGTGCGGCCCTCTGAAGGTGTGCACCTACACCAAAGGCAAAGCATTGTGAGTCAAGCACAAAATACACATACAGACATATTAGGCCAGTGAATCATTCATCTCTAGATTAACATTTTTCTAGCTAAAGCTCATAATGAAAGTTCCAAAGAAAATGAATGATTATATTTCCAGAGTATCTCGTACTGTACCTGACAGCGAAGTGACCGTGTCTCACGGAGACTGGTCAAACATAAAAACAAAAGCATAGGACTACGCATTCATAGTTCTATGATGTATAAAGAACTATGGAAGCCCGTTTCCGCCACTGAATAAAAAAAAAGGTAATTACGACTTTTTTCTCACAATTGCGAGTTTACGTCTCCCAATCATTTTTTTCTTAGAATTGTGTGATACAATCTTGCAATTCAGATTTTTCTCAGAATTGTGAGATATAAACTTAAAAAAAAAAACTGTTGTGAGTTGTGAGTTTATATCTCGCAATTCAGACTTCATAACATGCGACTGAGAGTTAAGTCAGAATTGTAAGATACAAACTCACAATTCTGAGAAAATATCAGTCTTTTTTTCCCCTCACAATTGGACTTTATAACTTTTCTGAGAAAAAAGTCAGAATTGTGAGATATAAACTTAAAAAAAAAAACTGTTGTGAGTTGTGAGTTTATATCTCGCAATTCAGACTTCATAACATGCGACTGAGAGTTAAGTCAGAATTGTAAGATACAAACTCACAATTCTGAGAAAATATCAGTCTTTTTTTCCCCTCACAATTGGACTTTATAACTTTTCTGAGAAAAAAGTCAGAATTGCGAGATATAAACTTGCAACTAAAATTAAAAGTCAGAATTGTGAAATAAAAAGTCACAATTAACTTTTTATTTATTTTTTTTTATTCAGTGC